>NC_054371.1:80572881-80889381 GCF_017654675.1 Xenopus laevis | reverse complement strand
CATGAGTAACAGATATAGGGCACTTACTTTACCAAATTTGAAAAAATATAACCAAATGTTGTGCACATTGTAAAAAACCTAAGTGCTGGTGATCAATCTGTTTACTCCATTGCTCTTTAGCAGCACTATTCTGCTTTCTTTCAGATTGTGACTTGACAGGTATGTCACTGTTTCTATTTGTACTATTATAATCTTATTATGATTGCAGCTAGCAAGGTGTGCTCTTTTGACTTAATTAATGGGTGGAGTCTACGTATATAGCTGATTCTTGTTACGCCAATAGCACTTGAAAAACACACAACACAGGTTGTGTGTTTGGATTTCAATAACATATAAAACACATTTGGTGGATCTGAATGCCATCTGTTGTAATTTGTTTTATATAGTTACATAGTTACATAGTTAAATTGGGTTGAAAAAAGACAAAGTCCATCAAGTTCAACCCCTCCAAATGAAAACCCAGCATCCATACACACACTCACTTTTCCAATTTAGTGACAATTTGCCATAAACATACTGGAATCTTCCATTCCCATTCTGTGTGGCACCTATGAACTTCACCAGAGTGTTGGCTTGCATGACTCTATGACAATTGTTTGCTTGAGTCAGCTGAAATCCCCCAATATAAATGCAATAATGGGTGCACGTACCATCAGTGGTCCATCCTCCACCATTAGTCCGCGGACCAGGCTGTTTGCCATGTAATGTATTAATAAATGCATTTTTATCTACTGGTGCTGTACAAAACCATCTTTTTGCATGACTCTATGGGCCAGTTTTCTCTGTGATTTACATGTTGATGGTCAATATTTTACTCCTATGGATATCTCTTAGCCCTTCTTTGTGTTTCATGGTGTTCTGTAATATTTACCTGGGTTACAGGAAATTGTAAGATCAGGAGTCGGTTGGATGGTTAATGCACATCATAAAGTCTGCGTGAGAGAAGTCTGCAGCCATGTCTACTACACTACACAAGAAGACAATGCCCAGTAATTCATTTAGAATGCGGTTTGGAAAATGCAGATCCTAGCTTTTCAGGAGGTGCTGGGAACCTCTTGGCACAAATATAGGTTTACTATTCGTCTTGCCCTTTAACCCCTAAAATTATACTGGTGGATTCTGTGAGTTGTTGCCCAGCAACATTTGAGTAATTATGGTTGTGAAGAACTATTATGGAAGATTTATATGGGCCTTGAGGGTCCCAGTTTGCGGTGCAGAGTTTTTGTATGTCTGCCCAGTAACTGTCTGCAGTGAAAACATGTGATAAAGTATCTTGTAAAGCAGAAATTAGCAATACTTTTCATGGCTTCTAATATTTTTTTTGCAGATAAAACACACATAATGATGCACGTGAAATTATTTTTAACTTCATAAACCTTCCCTGAAATTTCCATAATTATAGTAGGTTAGACACATACACAACAGACACACAGATGCAAGCTTAAATGGGTTTTCCCTCATGCATTCAACATTGATGAATAGCCCCTTATTGTCTTTTGTGATGCAATTGCTGCTAAAGTGCTGTGTAATCAGCAAGATCGTTTCTATACTTTCCCTTTGAAGTAGGTGTTTGAATGATGATTACTGAGTAAACCAGAGAATTGAGCAGGCAAATAAGAAAAAAAATATTCCGCTTGTAGTGCCATCTCTAGTTGTGTGTTGAGATATGTCGACACTTTTTAAATTAGTTTATGTATTTATGTAAAAAAGTATTGCATATTTATATGGCATCCCCACTGCCAGATTTATCATTGAACTGTTTGCACAGTGATTAGTCTAGTTGCACCCAACACAAGTTACCTGATAAATTTTAGAATACAGAACACTGAAGGTAATATTACTACAAATCTATTTGGATTAGTTATGGGTTACTAGACCTGCTATAAAACTTAAATACTCTTAGAGTACATAGCCTTTGCTGACACAAACAATATAGCAGCTTCAATTTATCAGAAAAAATGCTATGCTTAAACAAATCAATAGTCTTTCATACTTTAATAGAAAAGTACTTGGGAAAATCACCCTAATTGTAAAGATGGACTATTTCCCCTTAAGGAGGCAACATTCACAAATAAGCCTGCTCTAAAGAAGAAACCACTTAGCATTTTTTGAAGGGGCTGAGTTCCCTTCCCCCGTATCAATATGTTAGCTTTAATCCTCCCATTTCCTTTAGATGGTTTCTAAACTTTATTATTAAAGCAAACTGAACAAATTAAAGCCCCTTTAAAGAGGCCTTTGTTCTCGTGTGGGCCAATAGTTTTTTTCCTTTTCAGAAATTTCTTAACAGAAATTCTTCTGGTTTATTATTTAGCTTATTTTAATTGTACCTTTCAGGGTTTACAAAATAAGGTGAGGAAGTAACATGTATTAGATTTGCTATACACAAGCACCATTTTCTTTTTATCATAATATGATCTTTATATTATTATTATTGTTATTTCTCATTACTTTTGACTTTAGCCTTAATAAATGTGTTTTCATTGATGAAAGTAGTTAAAGGAAAATACAACACCCTTTGGTAAGGGCTGATTATATATTAGAATCATAACTACAACCGATGTGGTCATGAACTATTCTATTGATTACAACTGCATGTGCAAAATATAGCCCCTTGGGTGTTAAAGTTCAACACAGCCCATGGGAAAGTCTACCATTCAGCTGCATCTGAAAAAGCCAAAAATAAGAATTTTATTGGCAGTCAGTGCCAACTGCTGGAAATCCATTTATGTTACCTACTTCATATTTTCATAAATCCACACAGGCTGTTATGGGCTACCAGTTCAGGGGTTCTTGACCTGGACTTGTATGACCTGAGAAATAGGTAAAACACTCATATAGCCTGGATAATCTTATTTGTAGAAGGCTGCATTAATCATAGATGGCCAAATCAGGCAAAGATCAGACCTACTTGTGTACTGCCAGTGTGAAACGCATATGTCAAAATCCTCATTGCTATCTAAGGTACTGACTTTTACTGTTGGGCTGTGATTGCAAAGCACTTTAATTTGCCAAAAACCTATAGTCATGTAGGGCTCATCAGCCACACCGGAACTGAACAGACTTCTGAGTAGTCATGCAGTTGACTAGCCAGTGGGGTGATAGGTCAGAGCAGTGCAATTTGGCAATCCACATGTGTGGGTAAATTGAGCACATACCTGACCCGTGGACCTTTGGCTGATCAGTCAGACTTCCAAAAGTTGTTCCATATGGGGTCAGTAAATGATATTGGGACTCATTATAAATAAGACAAACAAAATACTGATAGGATTCAATTGCTGCCTAATTCTGTTCTCTCCCATCATCTTAGCCGTCTTTTTCTAAACCGTGTTTATTGTATAGTTTCCCTTTGTCATGTGAACTGAAGTTCTTGTGATGTAGGATATTCATTATTTCCTTGGCCAGCATCATCTGCCATTTGGCTAGAGCCATATAGTCATTTAGAGAAACACTGTGCAAATCACTCACACAATATGAGTATCCTATTTATTCTTATCTGCTGTCTTATTTAATGATTGAAAAGAAGTTAATGTGACACAGGCCTTTACATTTGGTCATATTTCATGGACTGACACAAAATACAGTTTTAGTAGGGCATGCAAGTAACAACTGTCTTAAAACAGCAGACCACGTATTTTACTGCACTTTGTAAAGCAACTTTTCTGTGACAACAAAGGAGCTTTAACTGAGCAAAACCATGGTGCCACATCAGCAGGAGCATTTGGTGTCCCATCTTGCTTTGCAATTCCCATACTAGTAAGTGGGTTTCAGATAATATGACAAGGACAGAAAATAATGTACCATTACTTTGAAATTTTACAGTTTACAGGTATATGTGTAGCTTTTTTTGTAACCATTGCCCTCACTAATGAGCAAACGGCTAAGGTTGCACTGTTCATGAGTTCGCCATTTATCTGAAGTTGGGTCGGAGATGAGTTGATTCATTATTGTGCCTTAAGCTAACAAGATCCAACTTCTTAACATCTCAAATCTCCATCTTTTCAACATCTCAAATCTTCACCAAATCTCCACCCAATAAAATGGAAAAAAAAAGTAGATAATCTTCTTTTGTTTGTTGCTAGGGGAAGAAACATCACATTGATATATTTTTATTTTATTTCATTATAATTGTTGTAATGTGATTAAGATATTTATATTCAATAGACTATATTGCCTTTAAATGGATGTTTATTCATTAGACAGCAAAAAGCATGATTTTCTTCCTTCCTGCAAGTGCTATGCCTAAATACTGTAGGTCATTGTATCAACAGAGAGCACAAAAATACAGGAATACATGACGTTTCTCCCATCATCCACCCCACCCACATTACTTCCACATATGAAAATAAAATGGATGCCAAGCTCTAAACTTTGGGATTTAGTGGACCTCATTAACCTTTTTATTATCCACTCAAGCCTCCAACATTCCTTGACACAGTGTAAAATCTGCATCAGAAGCGCCAGCCAGTGGCTCCAAGCAAAAGCTATAAATGTGGCACAGACTTGTGACATTTGACTTGTCTGAGAAACCCATAGATATAGATAATCTTTTGAAAAGTTAAAATACCTTTAAAAATTCTCAAAAATGCTAGCATTGCACACATTTTCTTAAGCCTGAGCTCCAGGGCATTACTGTGCTGGTTTCATTCCATTTTGTATCTTAAGATGGCAGCAAAACATGCCCATGTAGGGTAATTTGGCTGATTCTCACTCTCTGCCTGACCATTTGGGCATATACAGTATGGCCAGTTGGGGGACTGTTCAGACTAATAAACCTGCAATCCTAGTGGATCAAGGATTATCGATCCTGATAGCAGTTTGCTAAAAGGAGAAAAAACACACTTCAGTTCCTGCTGTCCCAGTTGTTCAGGGCATACACGTCTATGGTCCTTTTGATGGTATCTCAACTCGTGGCCCAGTTGGACTAATTTATGGGCTACTACTACTTTAAATCATGTGAGCATTGATAATGCTTTTGAAACTTCTTTGCCTCATTAAGTAGTTGGCAACCCTAATATTATTGGATAGGGCCACTGTATCTATTCCCAAAGACAGCAGCCCTTACAGCTCGCTTATCAAATGTTTCAGTATGAATTAATTTATGCAAACGAGAGCTAGCTAGCTAGAGAGTAGCTTGATCAAGGGATGTAGTGTATGCAGCATATATTCACAGAACAAAAAGCATGATTTAGTCCTACTATCTATTCGGTCCTGCCAACTGGCTACAATAAAATTGCATTGACTGGTGGTAACTTTGTTAGTCACACTTTCTGCAGCGTCTCCTTGCAATGAAACCAGAGTAACAATGTTTAACTTCCCCTTTTCAGGACCCTCATTACATTTAAACCCTAGGCTTTTCACTTCTTGCAAAATTAGCAAATCAAGTGATTGAAATGGCTGTATACAAAGTGAGACAGTCCTTTTTGTCTTATTCTCCTACCAGTCTTTTGTTGTGCACTTGTATTTGTTAAAAAAAACAGCCATTGCCATTGGTAACGGTTTGGGAATTTGGAGAAAAGCATACTTTAAGGGAAACAATAGGGGCATGAATAGTCTGTGACACTGCTCGAAACTTTATTAAGTCTGCCTAGGACTTCTTTTCCCCTTTGCAGTTAAATGGAAGCAAAGTTTGGCAGCTTCCATGCTGTGAACGTGATTGATGCCCGGACATCTGAAGCACTTTTGTGTTCAGCTTTCTCCTTATGAGTTAATAATGTGTGAACACTCAAATAAGGTCACCCTTATCACATGTAATCTAGGCTTCAACACAGATCAGCAGTGACAGTCATAACCTGCTAGCTGGGGCACAAATCATCCAAATCATTTGGGCAGGCTAAGGCATTTTTTGGTACAGGATTTCATCAAACTTTTGTGTTCTGCAGCAAGTTCTATAATGTAAATAAGTGTAAAAGTAGCGCAATCCATGCTCAGAATAATGTGCCACCAAGCTGAATGACAGGAGGGGAGGATTCAAGTAAACAGCATAGGGAACGAGAGGGTATCTGTTTATTCATAACAATGTGATAGATCTCTTTTCCTCTGAGGCTGAAGTGAGCTTTTTCCTTTGTGCTGTCAGTAGCCACTAATGTGGAATGTGGTGCATTTGGGAGTAGTGTGGGCTGGAAGGAACTTGCATCTGAATCTCATGTGACTACATCTAAACATTTTAGCTGTTTGGAAGCCCATAGGTTTTCATTCATTTGACTGTGACAGCACAATGGTGCAATAATTAGCCCTGCTACCTTACAGCGCTGGGGTCCAAGATTCCAGCCAGGGCACTATCTGCAACTCGAAAAACTTACAGGCAAGTTGTCTCCTGATACATTTGACGATTGTGTGTGTGAATGTGATACGGACCTTAGATTGTAAGGTCCATTCGGACAGGGAATGAGGTATAATCTCTATGCCAGCCAAGTGCTGTGGCTGGCACTATATAGATACAGATTAATAATATTCATAATAATAATAATATTATTGTACATTTGAGAGTGAGCTGTGATGCTTGTATCAACAGCACACCTAACTGTCATAAAAATGGTATAGTCTTAATTACTGCTTTAGGAGAAATTCAAGATTCAAGCAAAGCGACTATACTAAAGTACTAGCTTGCATTCCCTGACAAAAATCTGCATCCTACTTTACATATTTAATTCCCAAATTAATGGCAAACAATTAAAAGATACATTTTAAAAAGGTTATATTTCAAAAATTATTGCGTATGTCTAATCTTGCATTAAGTCATAAGGATCACCAAAAATAAAACATTGTTTATTTTGCAATTATCCTAGTCCTGCAGTCAGGCTAAGAGCAGCATGGTTCACTGAAATCCTAGTTTGAAGCAATATTTTATTCGGATGCCATGATTTAATTATAACTGAATGTGTTTGTACAGTGCTGTGGAGTGTGTTGACATTCATAAATAAAAATGAGAAAAAGCATAAGTAGTCACCTGTGGCAAGAATGCTGCTCACATTGTGATGGTATTAAAACTAAAGCAGCAATTGTTTAATACATTTAAATGCTATAAAAAAGTGTTTATTTTCCTTTATGTTTTTTATGTGATCTCAAATACAAAAAAAATGAAATTCTCATGCTTTGTGAACGACTTCTTCCATCTGACGCCCACCAGGGACTTGTTTATAAGTTTGCCAGTCCATTATGACTGTGTGAATTGGAGCGTTTATCACTGCTGGGAAGCAATTCAACTTCAACTTGATAAGTGACTATGAGCTGTGAGCAGTGGTGAAGAGGTTAACAGCTTTAGTGCAGATAAGGCTTCCATGTGTATACAAATTCTCATCTGGGCAGTCAATCACCCAGCTCCTGTTTTTAGCAATGCAGCCTGGCTTGGGATTCCTTTTGTTGTCTTCCCCACGAGGTGATCAGTTGAGCCCTATGTGGTGACAGAACTTGCTTGTAACAAGCTTGCCTTTCACATTCTCTTCACAGGCTTTCCGGCCTGAGGATCTGACAGAGCTGGGTCTGGGACTATCACAAAGGAGGAACAGAGAGTGGAGTCTTATAGTAAAGGAGACCACACTTTTATTACAGAACTCTCCGGCACAAGAGATGGGTTGGTTGGAAGAAAGAAATTGGCAGCTTCACGTTTCCTTGATTATGCTGCTATCCCTGCATACAAGAGGTAAGATAATACTCTGCTTCCCTCTGTCCTGCTGTCAGTCTGCGCACTGGCTATGTTTCTGCTGGGAAAACTGAAAGCACTTTGTTTATTTTCTACAACAAAAGATAATTTTATTTGTAGAAGTTTTACAAAGTAGATGCTGTTCTTGGCCCTCTCAGTACAGGAATAGAACTAACTCCCTAAACTGGTTTAAAATATAGCAAGGTGCTAAGAGGCAATATTTTGTTTATTGCAATAATGTACAGGTATGGGATATATTATCTGGAAACCTGTTATCCAGAATAACCAATAGTCATTTCCCGATGAGTCCTATTTAAACAAACTACTCAATTTCGGACTGGTTTATGTTTTCTGTATCAATACGATAGTAACATGTATGTTGTTAATTGTGCTAGCATTAATCCATGTTGATGGCAAATTAATCCTACTGGTTTTTAATGTTTACATGTTTTCCTCTAGCCTTAAGGCATGGTGCCTATGGAATGGAATGGGAATTTTCCCCATAAAGCCTATTATTTCTTCATTAATAAGGAGGACCTAGTGAATCTTTTTGCCTTTGGATATGTGCGGTAAATGCATGCTGAGTGAGAGGCAGAGCAGTGGAAATACACATTTTGTGGCTTGCAGATGTTTGGAATTATCAGTCTTTCTGAAATATGTAAATAAAAAGGAGCAGAGTTTGGAAGGGCCATTTTTTATTCTGGTGCTGCACTGTTTGTCACACTTCAAGACGGTAATAATTCTTGTCAGCTTGCAAGTTTTTCTTTTATCCTCTTGTGTAAAAGGGTTTTTGCCATGAATTAGTACCACTCGGCAGGGTTCCTCTATGGAATAGCATTCTCATTCCCCCCTCTGAAAGCCACACTGTGCAATGCAAAGTCTCCTTAAGTGCACTGGCATTAACACTTTGTAGCAATGAAAGTATTTTAGCCCCGCTCTACTAAAGCTTTTCCTGTTGGGATTTCTTCATCCATTTTTGGCCAGATCAGATTAATGAACCTATCTTTTCTTTAAGGACTTTGTCTTTTGTAAGAGATGTCGATAGGCTAAGAATAAATATATATAATTCTACATTAATGAGAAGAATATTGTATTGCTTTATATATGATTGCTGTTCTATGGAGTAATTTGATATGACAAAATCATTGACCCACTGAATTGTATTTATTTAGTTACTGAAATTCCCTTCATTTTCTCTCGCTAAATGTAAACATGGGTATGTTTAGAGGGTGTTTCAGTGTTGTCACTTTGAAGAATCCCAAAAAAATCCCGTACCTCTAGTTGTCATACTTTAGCACCCTTAGCTATATGTCCCAGTTCAAATTTTAAAAGTTTGTGGCCTATTATTAGTCCATTGTGCTTTCCTACCAATCCCCAGCTGAGAATAATGCTGGATAGTGCTGTTTTAGGACTTGGATACTCATTTGCTGGAATTTGACACCCAAGAATAACACTTGGTTGAGGGAGTAGATTTTTTTTTAAAGTTGCTCTGGATTCTGTGGGGCAAATTTACTTACCTCCGAAGTTGTGCCAGCGTAGTCTTCGCCACACTTCGCCAGGCGTAGATATGCCAGGGCTGTGCAAATTCACAAAGATCTGAAGTTGCGCACAAGTTACAGATCGTTAGCGAAGTTGCGCAATGTTGTGATCATCGGTTCGAAGTTGCGCTAGCAAAGGCTAATTTGCATACATTGCAAAATAGACGTTTGAATGGACTTGTATGCTACAGCAAATAAATAACACTACACAAGCCCAGGGAACCTTAAGAAAATTATAGAGGTGTTCTAATGCCTGTTCTAATTTGCGTAGTTGCGCCCCTTCGACAGAGTGCAACTTCGTCTGGCGTTAGGCTGCAAAGTTGTGCTAGTCTATCTACTTTGTTAGCGAATTTTCGCCAGGGACACTTTAAGTAAATCGGCAAAGTTGTAAAATGTTGTAACGCTGGCGAATTTTCACTAGCTTTAGCCACTTCGCCGGTTAGTGAATTTGCCCCTATGTGATAAGAACACACCACCATTTATCTTAACACAGTTAAGCGCAGAGACACACACTCAGATTCAGGGAGATTAGTTGCCCAGCGACAAATCTCCTCTTTTTCGGGGTGACTAATCTCCCCGAACTGCCTTCCGCCAGGCTAGAATGTAAATCCCTGGCGGGATGGCCATCGGTGCGCTTCGTTTTCTGAAGTCGCCCGAAGTTGCCTCAAACTTGGGGTGACTTAGGAAAACAAGGCGCTCCGAGTGCCATCCCGTCGGCGATTTCGATTGTAGCCGATGGGAGGCATTTCAGGGAGATTAGTCACCCCGAAGAAGAGGTGATTTATCGCCGGGAGACTGAATCTCTCCGAATCTGAGTTAGTGTGTCTCTGCCCTTAGCAGTAGGGCAGCATCCACAGATGTTAATGAGTATAAATAAACCCATATATGTGTGCAAAATAATCCAATAAGATTGCTATACAAACTGTATAAAGAGACCCACACTGAGAATTAACCATGTGCATTAATAAGGCATATTTTCTTTTTAAAACATTGTTTTGACTGGAAAATCTCAAGGTTTTCACCCATATTCCTGCTGACAGCTTCTTGTGATATATTGTTCTTTCGCTTTCCATGTCTCTGAGAAACAATGTGCATGTTTATAGCATTGTAAAATGCAAAGTGACATACTTACATGCGTGATGCCAGGCTGCTAATCTTTTCTTCAAGTCGAGTTTTACATGCTCATAAAATAACATCTTTATTTGGGACCTAGAGCTTCTTGGTCATGGCAACAAATGCACCGATACTTGTTAGCCTTGTCACAGTAATATATGGGCCCAGCAGCCTAGAACATAAACAAGGTTTTCAGTAAAACTAATGATGTCTTAGTCGATCTGTTTGCTGGGTGTAAAACTGTAACAAAGTTGGCAAAATGCTGTAAAAAAAACCAAAAACTTCAGGGGGACTTAGTTTTAAACCAGGTCATAAAGTTCCAAAGATATTAGGTAGTGGGATTTATGATTAATAATTACCCCTTGGAAAGCAATAACTATCACAAAAGATTTTCAAAAACAACCTACCTAAAGGCTCAAGTAATCCCGAATCTTTTCGAGATTTCGATTTAGACTTATCCTAATACCGAATCGTAATCTGTCAATTAGATTCATTAATGATCATTACTATAATCCTCATTATTACAGGCATCATGCTGGGGCTCATTATTATAAAAAATAAACTGTGCTGCCAGAAAGGATTTGCAACATGGGAACAACATGAAACAAAAATCAGTGACAACATTAATGACTAATAAATGAAATGAAATATTCATGTCATAGTATTTTAAAATCTGTTTTAAAATAATTTTCATCTGTTCCCAGAAGCCCCACCCCCCCATCAGAGTGGATAGTGCCAGACTGAACTTAAACTCTGAGTCCATTAATACTGGCAGATTTGGTCAGTGGTCATAACCGTGGTAAAGACTTTAGAAAGCACATTAAATATAATGCAAGCTCTGTTGGTCTGTCAGACTAGTGACTATTTCATTTTGAGTTTATTACTTGTTTAAAGATTTGGGGTTCCCCCATACCTTTAGACTGACAAATGGGAGCCCCTGCTTGGAAAGTCAAAGTCAGCGGGCCTTAAAATTCCATTCCTAGAGCTGACCCTGTGTCTGCCTGTTGTGAATATTATTTTAGCCCAGTGGGAGAGATGATCATTTTTCACACTAAATCAGACCATATCCTGAATTTATCATGCTGTGATTGCATGCTATGCGTGATAATGACAGTTAGTCTCAGCGGAGGATTTTTTTTAATGACAGCATGATATATGTCATCATGTAGTGATGTCTCTAGAACATTTATTCATGTGGACTTTTTATGCAGCTGTCCTTGTTTTATGCTGAGATAACACACTTCACGACCTATGTGTAATAGTATGGTTAGTAATGTCAGGACTAATCCATTCCTTTCACTATCTGCCTCCTTATTATGGTATTTATGTTTCTTACATGCTTGAAATCAGGAATTCTAGTGTGGAGATCATTATCCTGCAGGACATATCTGTATGTAAAATACACATTACAGGTATGGAACCTTTTATACAGAATGCTCGGGTTGGTTTTCTGGTTAATAGATCTTGCGGTAATTTGAATCTTCATACCTTAAGTCTATTAGAGAATCATGCACACATAAATAAACCCAATGGGCTGGTTTTGCTTCCAATAAGGATTAATTATATCTTAGTTTGAATCAAGGTACCAGGTACTGTTTTATTATTACAGAGAAAAAGGAAATCACTTTTAAAAATTTGGCTTTAGTGGGAGACTAAATTTGAAGATTTCCGGTTTAACGGGTTTCCGGATAACAGATCCCATACCTGTAATATATTTATGTGTATGTTTTTTACAATAAAACATACAAGCACACACACTAATGTAACTGCAGGACGTGGATTCAAGATGTATTTTATTAAGCTTTTGCTTCCGTCACCTTCAGTGACCTCTTCTTTGAATGAGGCATGCCAATCATGTGAGGCTATCAGACAGGGAATGTTAATACTTGGCACCTCTGGCCCAGTCCCCAGGCGAGTTTACAGCACTGATCACAAGTACATCCATTTTCCTATCTATATATAGTCTTTCTGCATGGCAGGGGATTTCATTATATAAGAAAACATTGGCTCAACTTTGAGAAGTGCTTCTTTACTAAACAGGTGGTAGATGGCTACTAGGAACAAACACAGCTGGGTAATACATGACAATCTGCAATAAAAATAGGCTTTAAGCTGGACCAGAGCACCAAATGCCCTGATCTGTGTCCAATTTGGCCCTGGATAGACATAATCAGACCCATGTGCTGCACTTCCTAGGGAGGCAGGAAAAGTCACGGAGGTCAAAATGCAGAAGGAATGAATGTTTGTCTGTGAATGAACAAAGATTGGTCGTGAGAAATCTGATCTTTCTCTTACACATTTAGGGCTATTCCACACGGGGAGATAGCCACGCGTTTGCGGTCGCGGCGACAAAGCGCCGCGCCAGTCGCCGCGACCGGCGCAGGCGACAGTTTTGTATGGGCGCCTATGTAAAAACGCCTGTGCTAACCACACGAGGCGATGCGCTTTTCAACAGTCGCCTGAAAATGCCTGGCCTGCCAGGCGTTTTTACATAGGCGCCCATACAAAACTGTCGCCTGCGCCGGTCGCGGCGACTGGCGCGGCGCTTTGTCGCCGCGACCGCAAACGCGTGGCTATCTCCCCGTGTGGACTAGCCCTTAGGGAATAGGTAAAACATTTGTGCCAGTATATTTGTATCTAGAGTTTCTTCCTACACTCAGTAGTTAAGCATGCTTCCTTGGAGTTGCATTGTGTAGATGGATGCAGAAGTTTTTTCTTCTAAATGATAATGGACTCTTTCAATAGATTCAGTTAAATAGAGATTTTATTAGGTGCCGTAGCCTACTTTACACTATGGTGATAAGGTACAATGTAAACATTTAGGTACAACATCCTTCCAGGGCAAAAGTACCCAATGGATTTCTATAATGGGGCAAGGGAGGTCAACTGTCAGCCATCAGCAGTATACTAATATTCCCTTTACTATAAAATGGTTTGTTTCATGTCTTATGAAAATATATGGAAAGTTTTATATAAGAACCTTCAAGCATTTTACCTTTTGGTTGTTATTTTTTAGCTGCATCAGGGTATATAAGAATATTATTTGTCTCTGTATCAAGCATTATAATTTCTTTGGACATACATGTTTGGCACAAGATAAGGCATATAGTTGTGCCATTGCATTACTGCATCTTTGATATAGAGGTTACAAGATTACAGTGTGTGACAAAAATTTGAAAACTGAAACTCCCTAAGTGAAGCTCTTGCGCTTGCTGCTGATCGAACTGTAAGATTATGCCAATAGTCCCTGAAGAACTGAACAGTGACAGCATCATTATTATCTAACAGCAACGCAAACAGCTTTTTAAACAAGGGCATAAAACACCTGTTCAGCACAAAAGCCTTCAAGGGACCTGTTTTAGATTTAAATATTCCTTTAAAAATAGATCATTAGCAAATGGGGATCTCTCTTCTGGAACAGATGTAGCAGATGAGTTAAATGTGTTGGTTTAATCACCTTTCTGTTTCCTTGGTACGTTATAGATATGACATTCAGGGCTGAAGTGATAGAAAGGTTATTGCAGCTGTACCGCACTGTTTGCACATTTATACAGTCTGTTCATTTATTCAAACAAATTGGAAACTAAGGGGAGATCTCTGGATATATTTATCTTCAATGTTATTAAACATGCCCCTATACCTTAATAACAAAGTGGATCTAGAAGAATAGGGAGTGTTAGTTGCTTTGATTTCTGTAACTTTCTTGCTGACCCGGAATACATACATTTTAAATGGATGGTTCACCATTAAGTATGTTATAGAATGGCCAATTCTAAGCAACTTTTCAATTGGCCTTCATTTTTATATAATACTTGAATTATTTTCCTTCTTCTTCAAGACTCATTAAAGCTTTCAAATGGGTGCCATCTAAAAAGCAGATGCTCTGTAAGGCTACACATGCTATGGCTATTTTTTCATTATTTATCTTTCTATTCAGTCCTCCTATTCATATTTCAGTCTGTTATACAAATGAATGCATGGTCTGAATAACCCTAGCAACCTGATTGCTAAAATTGCAATTGCAATTGCAAAACTGGAGAGCTGTCGAATAAAAAGCTAAATAACTCATTTAAAAAAAAAATAACCAAATGCAAATTGTCTCAGAATATCACTCTCTGCATCATATTAAAATTTGATTTCAAGGAAAACAACCATTTTAAGGGCAAAACATCATTATGTTTTGCATCTTTATATCTGCAATTAAAATATTTAATATGAATAATAATGAATGTGACTAACGTAATATGAATGAGCAGCTTTTAAAACGAGACCCATGAAAGGTTGCATGGTAATCATGTAGCTGATTTTTCAGCCAATTTCCATTCATATATGCCACGGAAGCCATTGTAAAGAAGGCAAATGGATAGCACTAAGCTACAGTATTTTTTCGTAGATGACCATGTACTGTACAGCAGGCTAAAAATATTTTGCATTGTTTTCTGTAGTGCCAAGCGACTCTGTATATACAGTACATATAACATATAATGAAAAAAATAATAAAACCTAAAATAAAATCAAGCAGATAACTTTGTTTTGTGCTGCTGTCACCATTTCAGACCACATATACCCTAGCTTCATTGAAAAACCCTGGGCCTTATTCAAAAAAGATCCCTCTTGCGAATATTTTGGAAATGTATTAATATACAACTTTATTGGTACAAATTAAGTTAAGCCCAATGATCCAGTAGAAGTTCTCCTCTTGCCTATCTGCACCTAAACCCTCTAGTCGCATACATGATAAGAGCAGGCCTTGATACCACACTCTTTCATAAACAATAACATTTGAATGTACACAAATTGCACACTTCAGAAAACTGTAAATACAGAAAATAGCATCAAGAACTAAAGCTGTGGTTGACTCCTGTGGTTTCAGTATGAAAGCTCAATTTTATTCAACTCAGTTTCCTGATAAATCGGTGCTATCAGGCCCTATAACAGATAAATAATGACTGGGAAACCCATGCTTCTATCACTCACTTTGATCTCTACCAGTAAAATGCCCCATCAAAAATAATGCGCTTACAGCTTACTGTGTATCTCGTGAATGCTATAAATGATAGATACCTAATGCTGGCCATAGACGCAAAGATCCGATCGTACGAATCGAGGATTTTCGGGCTGTGTGTGGAGAGTCCCATCATTTTTCGTCGGATCGGTCGTTTCGTCGATCGGACAGGTTAAAAGATTTCTGTCGGCTGCCGATAATATCTCTGCGTGTATTGCAGATCGTACGATTGTCAGTGGGAGACTGTCACCAGCTTTGTTGGACATAACTTTCGTACGATTGCTGTCAGGGGCAGAGCATCGGCTGATCTGTTCTTTCACTACTTTAATTGATCGGAATGGTTAGTGGTAGGTCGGGAGATGGGGAAGTACGATCGTCTGAGGATTTGAACGATCAGATCTTTGCATCTATGGCCAACTTTATTCTCAGAAAGCAACCTTCATCAACATATTTATCCATTGTTATAAATATCAATAAACTTTTATAATTAAAACAAAAGAATGTAAGGTCATATCAGTCATCCTGCTGTAGTCTGAGTTATTTAAGACAATTTTTACCTAATTGGTCTTTTGGGCCACCCACCCACTGTTTTCCGCTTCCATAGAGGGACCTTCCTCTCTGCTTCAGGCTGTGGGTAGCAATGAACAGAATCTACACATATTCAGCAACAGTTTCCCCTTCAATCTAAGCTGATTTTGTTTCTTTACCTTGCAATTGTGCATCCCCAGGGAGCCTTAGCCTACAGCACTCTGGTTTCTATTTTACTCTTCTGGTCCAATTAAGTCAGCATTTTCAGCTCTATATGAGTAGCTACAATCTGCCTGCCCATGAATGTACACATTGATTGGTAATGTAATTTTGTTAAAATATCTGAATTGAAGCCAAATCAAACATAGATCTTAAACTTCTCCCTCCAGCTGTTATTAACTTTGGATGGTCAAGGCTGCTGGGAGTTTTAGGCCTCCTGTAGATCTCTGATTTATATGCGAGTGCCTTTGAAATGAGAATCAGACAGATGCTTCTAAATAGACCTTATTCTGTAGCTCATTGCAGTCTCATTTGAAGCAAGCAAGGTGGCAGCTTCTATTATGTATTCATTCAAATTTATTCATTCAAAGGTATGTGCTGATAAGCCAGGTTTTCCCAGCTTACTATCTATGTAAATAGAAATAAATCAAGGTAAAAAAAATCAGCAATACTTCAAAACATTCTGTGTACTGTGTTATTACAGATGCAATAATTTTATGAGCACCCAGGAAAGTGCATTTATTAGAAGTGTCCACATTAAACCTTTTATTTATTGTACTTACCATGTATGACCTTAAGTAACTCAATATTCTTCTTTTTTTTTTTATTGGAAAGTGTGTGATTTTTAGATTCTTGGAAAGATACCTTCATATTTCATTCATATTTTATGTGTTTCTTCTGCTCAATTGAATCTATCAAGGAACTCAAAGAAAAAAAAGAGAGGGGAAGCCACATCTGGTATTGCCATTTAACAGCTGCTTTTTGTCTAAGAGTTATTTTTGTAGGATTCTTTTTTTTAGCCAACAGCAATATAGTTGTGTGCTAATATTTGGATCTTGTGAAACTGTGTCAGTTCTAATAGGTATTCTTAATGACTGTGTAAAAATAGAGCTTCACTATTCTCGCATACAAACACTAAAATATAGCTATTTTCCCATATGAGAATTCGCTCGATTGTTCTTTTAATCACTGAATGGGTGGGTGGTCTTACACCCGGCCTAAGTATGTGATTACTTGGCTCTGGCCTGCAGTGTCAATAGTGGGGGATTATTGAATCTGTACTGTATGCTATGGAATCAGATGTTTGATGTGGGTAGCTTTGCTGCTCTAGCTGGCAAGTGGAGGGCTGAGGTAATTTCTTACATGCATATCACTAGAAGCTTTACTGTGGGGTATTCGGGATGTTAAAAGGACTTTTATTGAAAAATGTATTTGCTACGCTTCATTTTCCATATGCTTAATTTTTCATAAGAAAATATGGGCCCAAAGCAAAATATTTTTGGTCTGGCAACATCTCAAAAATAATGGAAGAATCCTTAATGTTGCGAATTGTCATGCTCAGTGGACACCAGATGTCTGGCCTTGCCCCACTAGTAGCTCAGACTCATTTGATAACCTTAGTTTACAAGGTAATACTAGATATAGTATTTTTTTTATTATTTAAATCAGACTTCATCAGTTCTGATATCCTGAATACACACCTCACTGAATATCTGGCAGTTCTAGTTTACTTTAGCTGGAAGTTAACACGCTTGTGCTCCCTTATAAGATATAGGTTCCTGTATACGATGGTATTCGTTTTTCATGTAAAAAAGAAAACAATTGTTCACATCCCCTTAAGCACGTAGTGAGGGAGTCTGCCTAGGCGGTTGGGAACTAGCTTTGATAGTGCTTTGTAACATTCTACATGTAACTCTTACTGTTTGTTCTTGCAACAAATACCTTGTACTTACCTCTTTTTTTTTTCCATTTCTCTGTTTATTTTTGCATATATTTTACAATAAAAGCAGATTTGAATTAAAAAAGAAAACAAGTTTATACAAACACAATAACTTGTTATTGTCCTGTGCAGTAGCCTATATCTATCAGCCAGCATGTAGCTAATACTGGTCTTGTACAGATAATATGACAAAAATATTCATTTAATTAGATTTGATTAGCACAGGGGCTTTCAGAAATTATCAGAAATATCAACTAACTTTTTTTTTACTACTACATGTACTTATTTTATTAGGGTCTAGTCCTGCCATTTTTAAGCTT
This sequence comes from Xenopus laevis, assembly GCF_017654675.1. Taxonomy (NCBI): domain Eukaryota; kingdom Metazoa; phylum Chordata; class Amphibia; order Anura; family Pipidae; genus Xenopus; species Xenopus laevis. The sequence continues at coordinate 80,871,299 of NC_054371.1, read as the reverse complement.
GTGTTTGTACCATATAGTAGTAGGTTTCAAATGCTAGGATGAGATCTGAGAAAATAGAAGTGATTTTATTGTTATTAAAGCAGAACCTAAAATGTTTTCATCAGAATGCATAACACACAGAACGCATATATGTACAGTATATATTACATACACAGAAGTAGAAGATCTTCTGGGCTCCCTCGGAATGCAACTTCATATTTCCAGCCCACCTGCATTCTTCTTATTGGGCTCAATCAGATACTGACCAGTCTGGACATATAAATACATCTTTCTATGTATAGCTTATCTTTCTTTCTTGAGTCTGATTATCACTAGCAGAAGAAGGCTGCTGCTCTGGTCCCATGGCCTCTGCCAATACATAAATAGAAGTTGGATGTACAAACTTAATTTAAGTTAGAAGGAAGTCGGCATGGGTCAGTTGTGAGCATCCTGATGCTCTGTGTTTAGGTGGCCATAAATGATAAGATCTTAACCCGATATGCCCACCAAAGGAAGGCAATATCAGGTTAATCCGATCATTCAGCCCTAGGACCAAACGATCAGATTACAATGAAGGAAATGGGCGCCGATGAGACGAAGACCGAATCAACTAGCCGAAGCAGTCCTCAATCGCCAAAAAAAATCAAACCTGCCAGATCGGTATCTGCCCAATAATTGGCCTGATATTGATCGGGAGACCCATCGAAACACTCCCTACATGGGCAGATAAGGTGCCGAATTGATCTAAAGGACCGATATTGGCAGCTTAAATCTGCAACCATTATTATGATGATGGTTATAATGCTTTGATTATGCTAATTCAGACCAGGTATTATGTAGAAGAGAAGGAACTAGGATAGGGTATAGGTGTTCTATTTTCTTTTGTCCGACAATAGGGGTCATTTACATAGGCTTCCATAGCTGTGGTTGTGCAAATTTCCAGTTTCATTAAAGGTACTTACAAGACATTTGCACCTGATGAAATTGTGTGATACATTAAGATTATTTCAACTGCGGGTGAGTGCAACGACTCTGGGAGAGAAACCCCTGCATTTAGAAAAACATCATGCTGATTGCGCACGAAACTGCTCTTTGCTCTCTCTTCATGCGGTATTTAATAAATCATAGTGATTCTTTAGCAGGGCCGAACCAGGGGTAGTCAGAGTAGGCACGTACCTACGGTGCAAAGCTGGGGGGGGGGATGGGGTGCCAGGAACTTACCTTCTCTGCTTCCTACCCTTAGTCCGGTCCACATTTCTCCTCACCACCTGTGAGTGTGCATGCCTATTCACACATGTAAACATGTGCTTGCCTAGTGCTCGTGGCCCGGCTCTCTTCTTTAACATACAGGGTTTGGTAGTGAGTGTTGAGAATGGGACCCAAAGTGTAAAATAATATTTATAAAAGGCTCAAGGTTTGCTACAGGTCTAAACACCTATAGCACCAATCAACAGGAAGTATTTTCTGGTCACCAAACATCTTATTGGTTGCTATAGATCCCACGGGGTGTCCCAGGTATCCCAGCACTGCCCTGGGTTAGCACATGCACAGTACAGGACTTCTTCATTGATCCTTGTATTAAACATGTGATGATGCCAGAACAAGATGCACTTATTGCTTATTTATTTAAATGTAAATCAATGGCTATTATTATATTGACAAAGAAAACCCCAGCAGACCTAATTATGAAATTTAGCCCTGCATCATATTTGCAAATAGGTAGGGCCTTGTGGGTAATTGAATGGAGTGTATTTTGATTTCTGTGTCTACCTCTTGTGACCTTGGGCAAGTCACTGCTTTGGTGGCACTGTAATATTGTTTCTAAGCTCTCTGCAGCAGGGGCTCACTGTGCTTGGAATTTTGTGTACACTGTAGCCTAAAATTAGTAGCACTATGTAAGAATGGAAGATTATAACAGAGTGATTTATGCAGCTGACCCTAGTTAAGCATATCCTGAAAACCTGTACTGTTCTAGCTATTTGTAAAAGAAACCATGGCTCCTTTACATTTAATCTATAAAAACAGAGATTATATAAAGTTACATGTATAAAAATGTATGAAATAGCAGATAATGAATGCAATATTATGAAAGCTTATGAAAGTGTATTAGATATGCACGTAACTGTAGTCACCGTTTGTGACTAAGCAGAAATTATTCTGGGAACCCAAAATTGTATTTAGTTTGTACTGGATGTTTAGATTTTATCCCTTTAATAGTTTTATGATGGCCAGTGGATGCTGTAGTGTTTGGCAGTTTAGTTACAGACTGCCTCAGAATGCTATTAAAGGTGACTATATACATAAACAACCCAGACTTTATAGAGTGCTGGAGCAGCATGGTAGGGATAACCCAAGACAGACAAGGGACAAGCTGTTTGTTTCTCTGAATGGCACAGGTATCAATTCAGCACATCATAAAGTTTACAGCCCCTCAGTGATGCACCGATCCTGGAACTGGACAATTAAAAAGGGCTAATTTTGGTGTGTGAATCAAGACAAATACGCTGCTAGTTGAAAAAGTTGTAGGTTGAGACCTCCGTAACACAAAGACAGTAAAACACTAATTCAAATCCTATTGCTTTTCATGCAGTTGGTGGGAAATTCCTATTCAAGAAAGCATATGACTGCTCCACAGGAGAAGAACTGTTTATTTTTCCACTAATTAACGACCTGAATATTTTGCTATCTCTTTTTGCTTTAAAATACAACTTTTATACCAGTTCATTTAAATATGTGAAAATACAAACTGAAAGTATTTTGTGCTAAGTCAAAGCACTGCATATTCCAGAGTGGCAGGAATTTAACATTTAAACATTCATTTGTGAAACTGAGTGTAATGCTTCAGGGTCATTTGTTGGTACCCAAGAGGCCTGGGGCACAGACAGTGTACAATAGACAATAGCTAATTTACAATCGCAATAGCATTGTGCAGAGTGCATGCTTTTTAAACTACTATGCAACCTTTTTTCCCCAATAATAAATGCAGTGCTAAGTGGGAGTTGCCTTCCATGCTTCAAAATGCTTGTTTTTAAAGAATCAGACAAAATCCTGCGTAAACAGGTTTTTTGATACCAGGAGGACTGGGAGGGTGCAGTGGCACTAAGCGCCTAAAATAAATAGTATCAGTTCTCAAAACAACTGCAACTGTTTTTGCTTGACCACAACTCTGATAACATGAATGACTCCTAATACCTATACATCTACTTTATGTGATACACATATTTACCTTTTCTTTTGTCCTGCTTACTACTCTTTTACATCTGGTGTCTCTAATTCTTCTCTCTCTATATCTAACACCATCCTACTTGCTTCTGTTCTCCTGTTGTCCCATTCTCTCTACTCAGAGTTGCCATATTGCTTACATTTGACACTACTTTGTATTGAAAGATGCTTGAAAAGTTTGGTGTTAAGAGTTTTTATCTATTCTGTTAAAGACAATAAAACATGGTCTCTACTTTATTCATTTAAGGAAATAAACAAATAATGATGTTACTTCTGCTTACTTTATTCATTTAAGGAAATAAACAAATAATGATGTTACTTCTGTTTTAAAAACATCTAACATACTCAAAATAGTTTCCTTTGTCCTCTCAGTCTCAGTCTGAGTGACAGACAATTTGCTTTAATGTTGGCTAAACAGTATAAGGTTGCATTGTTACAGATCGGAACTTGTATATTTCGATGGGATTTGGAGACATCAATGGTGTTCAGCTGGAGACAGGAGATACTGGGGTGGGGGTTGTGTCTGTTTTTGTAGGCAATAAAACAAATCATAATGCTGCCATTATAGCTTATTGTATTGACATTTGCAGATATAAAGACCATTTTAGTTTGTGATTTTAGGTTGTGTGTATCCTTTATTCACTAATATAGGTGTTCCAGTAAATCAGTTCAGTAGTTCAGAAATGTTGATTGACAAGAATAATGAAAGTAATGGTTGCTGGTTGCATTGTGGGGAAAAAAACTTTATTCATTTTACATTCCAAAAAATTAATTTGTTATGGGTTAGTTATCCATACAACACCCAACACTGGGTTAATCATTTCACTTGCTGTTCAAAAGCAAATGGTATTAATATGTGGTTTGATTTAAGCTGCATGTCATTGGCTAATGGCTTGTACTCACTCAGCAGTTTGCTTTAAAAAGACTCTGGGGTGACAGTATTAGAGTTAAAAATGGCTCACGCTAACCAAACCAACAAAAAGAAAAGTAGTGGGGCTTTGTTAGACAGTAGCATAGGGACCAATGTTGATCATTGCTCTTGCAAAAGGGAAAAAGATATATATAACTCATACTGTCGCACATATATATATTTTTCAGTACAGGACAGTGTCCCTTTCATGGCAAATGATACAGCAGTCCTAGAAAAGAAAATATACAACATAAATAAATGTTTTTAAGGGGGTTAACAAAAAATACAATGTTGCATAAAATGATTCAGTAACTGCTCTTTAGAGCATATACAGGATTGTCAGTTTGGTGTCAACCTAGAATACACAGAAAGGCAGGACTGAACTAAATTACTGTCAGTTCAGGAAATATCACAGGGGACACCCTCACCAATTAGAACAGCCAAGAACATACCATTTTAGGTGTATAACCAAGTGCTGATAATTATTAATATCCTTGTATCATAGCTTTGTAGCCCAATGCATCCCTTCCATATGGTGCTGTGGGTGGCACAGTGAGGCCAGGTAAGGGAATTGAAGTTAATTTTTCAAGTTCACAAAGAGCTGATAGAAGCATTAACACCCCCAGGGGCATTCTCTAGGTAAGGTGAGAACCTAGCCTCAGGCAGTAACTTCTGCCGACGCAAACTGCAGACACAGTTATGTGCACTCCTATAAAACACAGTGGAACCTTTTGTGTTGAACAGGAAGTTTGACTCGAGCACTATACTCACTAGCAAATGAAAAATTAGGTAAAACCGGAGGATTCTGGGAGACCAGGCTATCAAGTGACAGTGATGATTTTATTATACATTACCAATTCTGTCTGTCCCATTCTATTCTCTGCACTGCTAGTTCTGACTCATTAAGCACTGTTGCAGAAGCCAACAGACATTGTGCAATTCTGAGTTCTGGCAGGAGTAGAGCTGACTTCTACTACACCGTTTTAAGAGTCAGAACCAGTTGCAACTTACAAATACCTTTAAACCCACAGAAATGTTTTCATTAGCGTACATTGGAAAGTTGGTTATAATTAAATGTAATTTCAATATGCAAAAAATGTTTTGGGTGGAGACCCCATAAAACTCAGGAGCCAACCATCTGCTTTTCATAAAGGTCCTTCCGTTATTTCAGTATTTACTCAACTCTTAATAGATGTCTCCTAATGGAAATATACAGACTGGTGTGGAGAGTGAAAAGAGCTACAATATGTAGCGTGTCTTTCTGTAGCAATCGGAATCATAAAACAGGCCAGGCCATGCGAGATGTAGAAAGTCCGTCACACTGTCTGGCGGCCTTCCTGACGCTCTCATCTCAGAACCCATGAGAGGAATTTGCATCTTAGCATTATAAGGTCCCTTCCTGTCAGCAGCAGGGGAATGTGGATTATGTCTCCTAAACAAAGGCCAGGTCTGTTGTCAGATTTGACTTTCTGAACGGCTGGCTAATCTAACAGCGCTTTTAATTTGCTGTTATAAAAAACACCTGTACGTTTCTGGATATTTTTTTTTCAATATATGCCTGTATCCTACAGACAGGGCAACCAAAGCAGCTGTGTGTCCTAGGAATTTTCATTATAAACACTTACCCGAAAAGCATTGTTCATTGTCAGCTGCTAAAAGCAGAATTTTTTTTCCTTATGTACAGTATATACAAAGTGCAGATGCTAAAACATTATTCATTCTTTGTGAGACCTAATTTGAGTGTCTAGTGTATCATTTCTTTTTAGAGATATGATATAGAGCCTGTATTTAGTGTATTTTTATAGAGATATGATATAGAGCCTGCATTTAATTTCTTTTAATAGAGATATGATATAGAGCCTCCATTTTATTTCTTTTTATAGACATATGATATAAAGCCTGAATTCAATTTCTTTTTATAGAGATATGCTATAGAGTCTGAATTCAGTTTATTTTTATAGATATGATATAGAGCCTGCGTTCAATTCCTTTTTATAGAGATATGATATAGGGCCTGCATTTACTTTCTTTTAATAGAGATATGATATAGAACCTGCATTCCATTTCTTTTTATGGAGACATGATATAGAGCCTGCATTCAATTTCTTTTTATAGAGATATGCTATAGAGCCTGCATTCAATTCCTTTTTATAGAGATATGATATAGAGCCTGGATTTTTTTTTATAGAGATATGATATAGAGCCTGCATTTAATTTCTTTTTATGGAGAAATGATATAGAGTCTGCATTGAATTTCTTTTTATAGAGAAATGATATAGAGTCTGCATTCAATTTCTTTTTATAGAGATATGATATAGAGCCTGCATTTAATTTCTTTTTATAGACATATGATATAAAGCCTGCATTCAATTTCTTTTTATAGAGATATGATATAGAGCCTGCATTTAATTTCTTTTAATAGAGATATGATATAGAGCCTGCATTTAATTTCTCTTTATATAGATATGATATACTCTATTGCACTTCGCCTGGTCTGAGGTGGCGAAGGTAAGTCTGGTGCAAGAGGTAACGTTCATTAAAATTCGCATCTTAGTGAAATTGCATAGTTACGTCCATTTGCCAGAGCGAAGTAGCTCTAGAGTCTATCTCCTTTGCAAGCGAAGTTATGCCAGCATTAGTCACTTCGCCCTTTAGTAAATTTGCCCCAATGTCTTCATTTTTTAAAAGACAATTTAACTTCTCTTTAATTTCTCTTATGGAGAAGATATAATGGTTGTGTTGCATTGATTTAGTGTTGCTGCTGATTAGCTTCATAACTTCCCCGATCTGATTTACCTGCTACTTATGTGATTTTACAGAAATACCAAGGAATACAGTATGGCTAAACTAGTTTTTGAAAAGGATTCATCTCATAACAACTGTTCTGGTGCAAGTAGAATTCCCTAAAGGAATTATGTTACTAACTGTTCCTTCATTAAGTGTACAGTACATTCACTAAGCTGCCTTGTCTAATTACATTGCCTTTTTCTTGCCTTAAATACATTGGGTAAGACACATTTTTCATTTCTGAGTACATCAGATTGATAATTTAATTATGGATGAAACAGGGAAATAATGGCCCTGCATATGCATGTTCTTTCTTAATTAAAGCTAGGTATGATAAAACCATTCATCTCTAATGCCAATTTCATCTCTGAACAGAATGTCATAACACTCCAAGAAATATGCTTGTTAATATATCAGTTTCTATTTCACCCTTATCCATTAAGCTTGCTTTTTTTTTTGTCTATTTCATGCTTTATTTGCGTTGTAAGTGCAAGAGTTATTTATATGTATTTATGTATATACATATACAGCAACGTTCCCTCTAATTCCATCTCGGCTATGTGCACCAAAACATTATTTTGTGCCCACATATTAAACTTGTGTGTGCAGTTTTTAAAAACTGTGTGCTCAGGATCATTTAATAAAATTCACATAAAATTCTTTGTGCGCACCACAATTTTGCCATAGAGGGAACATTGATATATAGGTATAAATGTATGGGACTTATTCAGTGCTAACTTTTATCAGTTCTAATAGAAGAAAAAAATAGAAACCCTTCAAACACTTTCCCACTGTCTCCTTGTTCCTATCATTGCCTTTTTTATGTCTTCACCTTATCTCCACTTTATAGCAGACAGCACTTTCCCTTGTTCCCAACTGATGTAAAATGAAATATGGCACAAAAGGAGTATCTATTGAAATATGAGACCCTCTTACAGATCCTTGCCTTCTATTATTAGGAACATTTTTGCTACAATAGCAAAGCCTTTTTGGCCACATACATGACATACATGTGACTTTTTTTGCAAACAACCATTTACAGCTGTAGAAATGTGAAACTTGCCACCTTCTTGAAGCTGTCACCCAAAATGCACTGGCCAGACCTGTCAGCTCTTCATTCTTGTAATTTTTTCTCATTCATATAAGAGTAACTGACAGTGGCATCAAGCTTTAAATCGCAGTCTGCATGCAACAGCATAGCCATAACTGATCTCCCTGATGTTGTTTGTCAATGGAATACTTCATATAGGATACAACTGTCAGTACTTTCCCTTTAACTGTGGTGCAGGATTGCCCCATAATGTTCTTTTTATAGTGTATTAAAAATGCAACATGGCTGTAGCTATAAACATACATAGAATCATAAAACAGTGCATTTATTAGTCACAGAGAAGATAAAAAAATCAATTATTGTGGCTCAATATTCCTCAAGGGCACATTTACAATACACCCCCCAGCACATGGTTAAACACCCCTAACAACAATTTCCAAATGCTAACAAACCCTACCAGGCTTACACCCCACAGGCAGCGTAAGGCAGGCAGAGTATGGCACACACAGGCAGTGTAGGGCAAACAGAGTGTGGAACACATAGGGCAGGCAAAGTATGACACACATGAGCATAGGACAGGTAGAGTACAGCACACACAGGAAGCCAGGGTCGGACTGGGCTGGTGCAACACCGGGAAAAATCCCTGGTGTCCCCAGCCCTCATGGGCCCCCGCTGGCCCAGACCCTCTTCCCTTACCACAGTGCCGGAGTTCATGCATGCGTGTCGAAGTTCGCGGAGGTGCGCTGCTCACCGGTGTTCGTGCATTCGCTTGGGGGGGCCCCGGAAGTTAGAACCCGGTGGGCCCACAGTCCTCCAGTCCGACCCCGCAGAAAGCATGGGGGTAACTGACCCCTGCAGCTGCAACTATTGCTCTGTGAGGCTAGCATTATATTGTTATTGTTGCTTTTTATTTTATCCTTCTATCCAGACACACTCCTATACATATCCCAGTCTCTCATTCAAACCATATCCTGGTTGCTAGGGTAAGTTGGACCCTAGCAACCAGATAGCTGCTCAAATCCCAAACTGAAAAAAGCTAAATAATAATAATAATAAAAAAACAGGTCCAGTTCTCCTGTAGAGTCAGGAAGGAATTTCCCCCCAAATTAGAGAGGCTTCAGTTGGGATGTTGCTCTACTTTTTATGGATCAGCTAGAAGCGAGACAGGATTTATTTGTTTATATTAATGCACATGTATCATTTAAAGTTTAAATTAATGCATACTGCATAACCTCATCTATTATGTTTGAATCTAACAACAGACAACTGATGTTAAGGCAGTAGCAAGTTCTTTTGGAATAACCAAGCAGTTAACAAAAGCCACATTATTAATGAACATCAGTCTGCTACCTGGAAACACAAAATATATTCTGCTTCTGAAAACTGATACAGCCCAAGTGCCTACCAGGGGTCACTTGTGAGGTCACCACGCCAAGAACCCGCTATAGATCATGTCATCAGGATAATAGCACTACTGCATTAGTTTGTCCACCTGTAACCTCTTGGTCAAACAGCAAAGAGCCTGGTAGCCATATGTTAAACAGTTCTTGGGTAAGTGCAACAACATCTTGTCTGATGACAAGAGCCATCATGTTATCCAGTTTCCACATTGCAAATCTGAATATTTCCGCGCCCCTGGGTCTGGGTGCACACTCTAATAGTAAATGTAAATTGTGCATATGTCTTGGAAATCTGCATTACCTACAACCTCTTTAGCCACACCAGGTCATTTGCAGAAGTATATAATATGGTATATCCATTTTTATAAACCTAAACATCCATCCTGGGCCTTATTTATTACTGCAGATAAGCTCTCCAATTTTCCAGTTCCCAAAATTCAAATCATCCTTGGTGCATCTTGGTCATGACCTGTTTATGTATAGCTTTACAAATTGATTAGATACATACTGTATGTGAGGGACACCAAATGTAAGGCCTTACATTGCTATATTCTAAACAATTGCTCTTAGTCTTTGTGGATCATGCCATTAGGATTTTGAGCAGGTAAAACTTTGTTTTGTACCTTGCAGAGGATAGAAACTCTGCATAGTGTCCAGTTTAAAGCTCATGGTGCATTATGTACATGCTTTTTTACTTGCATATCATGAATTACTCAATAGTAGAGAGCAAGCATGTGGATGCCTAAGGCCTGCATGCATATACATCCATTGTATAGAAAGGCACAAGTCCCAATCAGACAGCATACAATTTGTTTTTAGGTGCCACTCTTTGTTCTCCATAATGATGTCTCAAAGAGTTGAGTCTCACAGGAGCAGGTGCAACACTAGGTGTCAAGATACAATGAGGGTCAAAAAACCATGTTGCTTATTTTACACTGTGCAGTTTGCCCTGGTTAGTAAATGAGTCCCACAGTACAGTAGTATTGGTAGTTCAGAAATGTTATGCTACAGGCACCCACCCAAGGGAGAGAAATGGGTGCCCGAGGAAGAAATGTTATTACTAAAGGGTAGTCTAAAATAAAAAAAAAAAATAGTGTAACTGCACCTCATAAAAACGCAATTCATTGTGATGCCAATGACCATAAACACATTAAGTCTATAATGAAAGTTTACTTTGAGCACATGGTGTATGAACCTCTCCTATAAAACTCCTTAGATGATATGCATGGTAATAGAAAACAGGGTCTGACTACTTCTTCCCTTGTTAAAACTCCCTAGGGATTCATATCATCCTCTATATTTTAGGAAGCCCCGTTACTCATTCCAGATTCCTTATGATTGTTTTTTTTTTCTTTTTAAAGAACATGCTTTTTATGTGACAAAGATTTTTCATTTTATAATGAAGACAGGATTGTGCAGTTCCTTTGGCAGTGTCTTTTATACTTCCAATCCTGTACAGCAGTTCCTATTGTTTATCTAAATTGCTGATAAATGGCTTTCAAGGCAATGTTTATAGTGTAATAGTTCCTGAAAAAAGAGTCAGCATTATCTTCCAGACTTCAGTAGTCATAACTAATGATCCTTTTGCTTATATTGTATGGATCACAAAGAGACACTGAACTCCGGAGTAGAGAAGCTGTGTACGAAAGTAGGGCAGCTTGTGTCTAATGGCGCCAGCGAGAGGAGCTTTTCACCCTTTCTGTTACATTAATTAGTAGCAAAATGTGTTCATGGACACATAAAAATAATATACAGGGATTGTTTAACATACAAAACCTCTGGTTCTTTAAATAGAATTGGATGTCAGGAAGAGCATTTACACACGGAAAACGGCAATTTAATAATTTAATAATAATTTAATAACAGTGGAAATTTATTTGTGAATTGACATTCATGATATATTAATAAGATAGTTAGAACTGACCATGAAACAGTGAAGTTTAAGTTGTTTTATAGCTGATTTGCATAAATGTGGGCTGATTTGCTGTACATGTCTAAGCCGACCTATCATGGATAATTTAGATTTGAACTGATACATAGGGGCAGATTTACTAAAGGGCGAAGTGGCTAAAGCTAGTGAAAATTCGCCAGCGTGACATCATTTTGCCACTGATTTACTAACGGTTGCTGGTGTAAATTCGCTAGCGAAATGGACCTACTCTAGCGCTACTTCACACCCTTACGCCAGGCGAAGTTGCACTCTGGCGAAGGGACGTAACTACGCTAATTCACTAATTTGCGGAATTTGGTGAGCGTTACCTCTTTCACTAGACTTTACTTTGCCACCTCAGACCAGAAGAAGGGCAAGAGAGTAGATAGGGATGGTCCGGCGAAGTGCGGCGAAGCCAACGCTGGCGCAACTTCGAAGGTAAGTAAATTTGCCCCACAGCCTGATGCAGAGCATCCAAAAGGCTTTAAAACTGTTCAAGAATTAATACTTATAATGTGATAATTATTAGCTTTTTTTCAAATTTGGCCAACATATCATGCAGCAGAGAAAAAGTTTTAATCTTTATTGAGAACGTACTGTTTAATGTTCCTACTACAGGTATGGGATCAGTTATGCAGAATGCTTGGGACCTGGGGTTTTCTGTAATTTGGATCTTCAAACTTAAAATCATGTAAACATTAAATACACCCAGTAGGCTGTTTCCAATTAATTATAACTTAATTTGGATCAAGTACAAGGTACTGTTTTATTATTACAGAGATAAAGGAAATAATTTTTTATAAAATGTGAGTCTATAAGAGATGCCTTTTCCTTAATTTGGAGCTTTCTGGTTAACGGGTTTCCAGATAACGGATACCATACCTATAAAGGGATGAACACATAGGGGCCTATTTATCATGCTGAGTAAAAAAGTGAAGTGAAGCATTACCAATGATGTTGCCCAGAGCAACCAATCATCAGTTAATTTTCAAAAGTTAGAAAACAAAAGCAAAGATCTGATTGGTTGCTCTGAGTAACATCACCGGTAATGTTCCAATCCACTTTTTTACACAGCATGATAAATAGACCCTCCATTAAGATATGAACCATTGTAGGAATCAAACCGAGGACCCCAGTGTTATTAAACTGAAAGAGAAAGCTCAGATAAGGCCCCCCCTCTGCACCATTTGCGTGAGATAAAAATGGCAGCAGAGAAAATGCAGTGTGCCATTACCATAAAAGGGTGATTTATTAACTTTTGAGATCAAGAAAACTGTGGCCAAAAAATATTTTTCAAATTTGATTTATTATCAAACAAAATGAAATCTGAAAAATCTGAATGAAAACTAAAACCTGCTGAGATTTTATAGAAGTGCAGCTTCCCTATTCATTGATAATGAACAGAACGGATTTTTGTTTGTGATCAACTGTTTTCCTGCAACCCCATGTCCTTGCATTTCAGGTAATAAGAGGCCCACCAGCCCAATAAATAGTCCCTGTGTATGGCAACTTACAGCAGCCCCTCTGGCATTTGTCAGAAACCACAGATTGCCAGTCTGGGCTTGCTATTATTGCGGTTTGTTAATAGGCGATTATGAACATTTGTCAGTCTGCCCCCTGTAACCACAAAAAAAATGAAAATGTCAGGGGGCTCTGTAAATACTGGTCCTTAGGATAACTTTATTGCTCTCATGTAGTATTTCAATTTTATCCATCTAAACTGGCACTGCAGCATGATCAGGGTCATAACGATATGTAGAGAGGAACAGCATCTGCTCCAGGGATGCTTCTGTCTTTATTTTGCTATGTGTGTCCATGGAGAGTAACATAAACCAGTTACTGTTTTACACTAGTGTGTCGTACACTTCTGAGAAAATAAAGGGGGAAAGCATCTAATTTTCTCTTGTTTGTTAGGTAAAGGCATTTTGGGAGAAATGGTACTTTAATTATTTGCCTGATCTCCCTGAGTCAATATACACAATTGATGCCACATGTTCCTGCTTTCAGGCGAAACAGGTCAAGACTGGAGCATGTTTAAACCCCTACATAATAGTGAAAGGTTTCCTGTGGTGAGACAGCTTAGGCTATGAGTAAGCTGAGCCTGAAATGGACAGGGCAAAAGTCATGTTATCAATTACAGTGCTAAATGGCAGGGACAGAGGGAATAGTTGTTATGGAAATAGCTAATAGTCTGATAATTGTGGCGGGGCAGAGATTTTAATCTTTCCACAAACTCCTCTGCCTTGTTTGTAGTCATTTTATTTTGGAATGTTTTGGTGGGCCCACAAGCCAAAGGGCATTAATATGGGTTCTGTAAATTCACCTTTATCCGTACACATGCAATATAAAATTAGTCTACATATGAAGTGTGTAAAGGTTTTTTTTCATTAGGCCTATGGTACATGAGGCAATTCTGGGGCAGTTATCAGTGTGTAAAATAATGGCCGACATAACCTCCTGCTACCTCCTAGTGAACACAAGAATGACTCCATTTATAACAGGCCAAAAAGTCTTCTTTAATGCGGTTGGTCACTTTAATTTTAAAAGTGCCCTAGACAGGGATATTCTTAGAATATAAGGGATTCATTTTTATTTTCTTCTTCCTTAAAAGTGTTTTGGTCTGCAGCTCCCCAGATGTAATGTAACCCGCTGTGGAAAAGAACAGGATCATGAATTGCCAGGCAACTTGCAATCCCAACACAGGTTAAAATGCAACCCAAAAATGTAAAATCAACTGCACTGGCATTCTGGTACTTGAGGGTCAGCATCATAGAATTTATGATCTCTGGCATGTAACGGGGTTACACTCTCTTAACCAGTGGTTTCCAGAATCTTTTGATTCAAGTTCCCATTTAATGTATTTGCCCATATCTAATCCTAAGTGACCTTAAAGTTCATCTTCCAGTAGATTCTCCTAAATTTCTTACATATATATAAATTTCTATATATATAGAGCAAATATATATAATTAGATATACTGTATATACATTGATGTAAGAAGTTGCTATTTGAATACACTATTTTTTCAGAATAACATTTGCTTTTCGAACACAATTCTTTCCGAAATTCACTATAATTAGAGTATAAAATGGAAGACAATGGAAAACAATGTACAAAGCATGGTTGGCAGATAGAACTGTGGTGAACACACACACTCTTAGTATCCAAACAGCGAGCTTTATGGCAGAACAAATCGTGGGAGGTATTTTTATGTTGTATGAAATATGGGCTTGTTTAGACATTGGTGAGAAGAAGCGATTAGTCATGAAAAGATGATGAATTACAACTTGTAAAAGGAGCAGCGAGTGGAGAAAGGAGCTCTAAAAGCTTTTTGTCAGGCATTTTCTGTTGGTACCTGTGAAATAAATTGTGTTAGAGAAAAGCCAGAGCAAGGCAATATTTGGTACCATCTCCTTGCTAATCATCATAACAAGATGTGCCTTTTTAGAGTAGATGTGTTTAGAAATAGTTTTCATGTTTTGCCTTATCTTAACATAAATCCATTTAAAGAGAAGCCAACCATGTAAGCGTTAGAACCAAAAGATGTATTAAAAAAGTATTTTTTACAGGTCATGGAACTCAAAGGTGACTTCTAATATCCTCAAATTTTGCAACAGGGTTACTTTATTTATTATAATGCGAAAGTTTCAGTGAGAGATGTGACAGTAATGACAGCAATCACTAAGCTCCGATTATAACCGATGACATCACTAAGCACCATTTATAAGGATATTATAAGTTACCATGGAGTTTCATGACCATATAAAAACACGTGGCCGAAGTCCGAATGTTTTTATATAGGTCATTGAACTCCGAGGTACTTTATTTATTATAATACACATGTTTCAGTGAGTCATGTGACAGAAATGACATCAGAACTCACCGTTTATAACTGATGACATCAGAACTCACCTTTTATAAGGATATAAATTACAGGATATTCATTGCTCTTGTATTATATAGTGAATGAAGTACCCCCTATCGTAAAATATTATAAGTCACTGAAGAGTTACATGACCATATAAAAGCACAGTCGAGTCATGGAACTCCGAGGTTACTTCTAATGTCCTCATATTTTCCAACTAGGGGTACTTTATTTATTATCATACACAAGTTTTAGTGACTCGTGACAAAAATTACATCACTACTCACTGTTTATAACTGATGACATCACTAGTCGCGGTAAGGATAACATTTACAAGATATTCATGGTGTGTATATATATATATATATATATATATATATATATATATATATATATATATATATATATATATACACACACCAAAAATACTGTACAACTCTAAAACCAAAATGAGATACAAATAACACTGGTGATTATATATTGCTTATTTTCCTTTCCATTGTATTGGACATCTTGTTTTTTTTAAACACGGGGCATGCCAGCTCACAGTCAAAGGGATTTCTGAGAAAAGCAGCTGAAGTACATTAGGCTGCCATAGTAGGCACGTTTCCTAGCTGGTGTGTAACACATCACAGGTGCAGGATTAGTACGGCGCTGCACTGTAGTGTGTTTTTAGTGAAAACTGCTGGTAGATATCTACTTTATCACGTCTCTTAACGTCAGGAAAACAGCACAGAAATCTGGAGACTATGCATGCTCAAGGAGTGTTGGATGAGGACCATATGTATTTTTCCATTTTATCACTTTAGCTTCTCAATTAGGAAGTATTTTCTCTAATGCTTTAGGCTTTGGATCCCAACATGTTTTAAATTGCCTAAAATGTTTAGTATGTCTTTCTTATCTGAAAGGAATACAGTTGTCAAGTTTAAAGAAAAAAGTGTTTTCTTATGCTTTCAAATAAAATGTAATGCTGTGGAATGTAGAGTAGTCCTGGAAAGAAATGGTTTTGGATAGTGTACTTTCAATTTCTTGTTGCAGCCTATACTACCACTCTGGCCAAAAACAGAAAACGTGCCAAATCAGGCTCATAACAGGTGTCTATGCAGGTCATGTCAATGTGGTCCTTGTCCAATGGGATTTTAAAACCTGCCCAATAGGTATCTCGCCATATTGCCAACTTGTTGAAAGGGGCTGAATCAGTGGCTTAAATCTGCCTATGTATGGGCAGCTCTACTGGTTGCCTTGGTGGCAGATAGCCTCCATCATTCTTACGCAGAGGAATACATTAGAATTATAACTAGTTCACTAAATCTGAGAGGTTCTTCTGAGAATTTTAATCTACTAATATTTTGCTATAGTTAGGGCTATTGCACAGCATGGTTCTGGGTGACCTGGTAAATTCATATCTCTACAGATAGGTGATAAAACAGTAGTGGGAGAATGGAATAAAAACATTTGGCCAGCTGCAGTAAACCATAGCAAAAATAAGATACTATATTTGCTTTTAAAATGTGACCAGCTACCTTCTCATTGCTTACTATAGGTACATTAGAAGCATGCACACAGTATCTTACTTAGAACATTTATTTGTGCATTTCCTCCATTGTAAAATTCACATTAATTAAAATTAGCTTTTAGCATACCACACCACAATGCAGTGTCTCCCCCTGGCCTGCCTACCTCATGTCAGCCACTACCTCCTGACACATTTCGCGCCATTGGGTGGTTCATAAGAGGACCTGCAGCACCTTGTATTATTACCTTCTAGGAATTTTTATTTTATTCAATAAGGAGCAATTCCAAGCATGTTGCTGTCCATGCAGCTATTAGTGACATACTAAATTGCTCACCTCTCCCTAATGAAGAAGTGAAAGAACAAACAGTTATTCAAGCATGAAAAGTTATAAAGAATGACAGTAATTAAATCAATATAAGGAACTTCATCAGTTAATTTAATTACCTTTAAAGTGTGTAGATGATGATCATCACCCGGTGCCAAATCCTTCAGTAAAATGTCATTTATTTATTTTTTTGGATTTTTAGCCTCCAGAAATGCTCAACATTTGTTCCCCTGCATAGATAATTTAAAGTGAATGTCACTGTTTTTGAGTGAGAAAACTTTGGTATCGCTCCCGTGTATGTAAGTCATATAACAAGCACCATATATATTGATAAATCATTATGAACCAATTCAGCAGTTCATTTATGTTTAAGCCAGTCTTGCTGCCAACCTTAGGGTGAAGTACAGGAATTCTCTGTAACAAATAATGATGAATTTGCTTGCTCAGACAAACCTATAGAGTATGCTTAACATAGAAGGAATAGGACAAAACAATTGAATATTTTTCCCATGAAAGGAGCAAAGTTCATATACCAATCATCCAAACAGAGCTTAACAAATGTAACATTGTTGTCAAACAGAAAAGCTTTTAGCTTAGGTGAGCATTTACTCAGTATCCTGTCAATCCCATTTGTGGCCAGAACTGATAGTTGCTGTCCCTCAAGTGCAATTAATTGCATTGTGAAGTCAAGGAGCCTTTGCTGCACTAAGGGAATCAGATGTATCCTATATTTTGGACAAGATAAAATATAGACAACAACAAACATAATTTCAGGTCTTTGTTATTTTTATTAAATAAAATTACTGCAGTAATGTTACAATATTTTCTATAGAATCTGAACCATATTTGTATATTACTACAGTCCAGTTTCCCCCTTTTATTTTTTTTTTAGGATGGAAAACACTTAACCGTTTCTAAACAATATGATTGCTGCATTTGTTTATAGAAATGTGGAAAGAGAATATAGAAGAAATAACAATATAATCGGCAATAGGACTGACAGTTGAGAGGCTACGAGTAAATTTAACTAGAGCCTACCTATGTAATGCAGAGGCCAAAATTGTCAACTTTTAAGAGGAAACCTACAAATATGTATTAATGTGTGGCTGCTGTAATATTATAATGCCCTATATCCTATCCTCATATTGAAACAATGATCACCTAATAAGGGCTGGACTATGGGAACAATTATTTATGCAGCTTTATCCTGAAGTTCTTGTTCATGTTATGTGACATGTTATACCCCCAGGTAAGCAATATAGTGGCACATATGAAGATTAATTCAACTGGTTTATTCCAAATATGAATTTGGAGCTTAATATGAATTCCTTTGCATTGTGTATTTTTAGCCTCACTTAATCATATAAGTAACATGGTGAGAGTTCACACCTTATCTACCGGAAAAGCTATTGCTTCAGTGTTGTCACACATGCTTGCTTCAGACCTCAGATGTGTCTGTAAAGGTCAGATTTCAAATGGGAGCTATAAAGAGGTTCTGATTGCACAGCTGCATGTTTTATCCAGTCAGGCTGTTTTTGCTTGTCTGGATCTGCAAACTTTTTCAGGTCATCACAATATCTACTCAACCTCTTTTGTTTCCTTGCTATGAATGGGCACACTCACTTCAAGAATGACTAGTAACGAGATATGTATTTATTTTTGAAACACTTTTGTCCAAAAGGCAAACTTCCTCTGTGTATTGCTGTGCCAGATAAGAATGTCAAAACAGACTGACTGCTGGACAATAGACTTCAAAAGCCATGTGTCACCTTAAAGGTCTAGGTGGACTTCTTGTCCTTCGAACTATACTAGGGGACTTGTAATTGTGTACTTATTTGTCGGTAACTGCAAGTAATTCCAAAACAGGTATTGTATTTGTGTACATTTGAGTCGAGGCCTCAGGCCTAGGGCGACAAGACCTAAGTAGACCCAAGCCTGAAATTTCGGCCTGCATAGGCAGTTGCTTCCAGATAGATGCCTTTTGATTTCATTTTCATAATGATTATGATATCATCATGCCATGGGCTGTAAAGTAGGTAGTCAGATCAGATTCTGTAGGTAGTAGTATGGCCTTTTCTCCTCCTCCTGTTTCACATTTGATAAAGTATTTCATAGTGAATGTTTTTGAGGCTTCAAGGCTAGATGACAATGCTTAGGATAAGGATTTAATTGCTGGTTTCCTGCTTAAAGTATACCAAGGCGTGTACATTATCATATATTATTGTATTTATTCACTCATAACTATTCAAAATGTTTTGGTATTTTTATTGGTGCCTGGCCTCGACTCAATATCAGAAAAAAACATATAAGAGATGCACACACCTGTGATGCAGGTGCTGATTCCATCGCTAGGAGTTTTAGATCAACAATATAAGCAATACTGGAGTGCAAGTTTCTTGAAGCTCAAACTTCATTGTTAGACTGCTCTCCATTACAATAGCTGAGGTTTTGGACTACATAACATCCCAACATATAATAAGCAATATATTTTTCTGGTCACTTTTGATAGCGAATGAACTTGGTTCATGTTATAGCAAAGAAAGCCAGCTCACTAATGATTCACTCAACATCTGCCGAGGCGTTGTATATGCAGAAACCCCAATGATGTCATAATCTGCTCCCCACACCGCAAGACCTTGGAAAGTTGCTTAATGAGAAAACAAAGAGGAAAACCATTGAGGCAAAACAACTGCCTATGAAATAGTGATGGGTCTGTAATAGTTGATTCTTAATTGCTATTCTCGACCTTCCTAATCATTTATTCTGGAGCTGCTCCATATCTGGAATTATAATGTTACCATATACTGACCCACAGAGTGGTATTCCAAGCTGCTGCAAAAGCAGTTGATTGTTCCATGTCATGACAAATTTATATTGAGGTTCCGTGTGAATGTAATTGGGTGAACTAGGTAGCTTTACCTTGATGGGAGCCGTATCATGCATTTAAAACCTCTCTGCTACCAAAAGCCAAGAAATATTATGGGCCATATAATATAAAATCAATGAAATTGAAACATATCTTTTTTGTGAATAATAGAAACTGAATATTAATAAAAAATGTTACCTTTTTCAGTGAGATACACTAAGGGATGATATCACACCCAGATAAGGGAGTACGCTCAAGCTGCCTAGCACAAGGTGAAAAACAGAATGCAAATCTTGCTAAAATAGAAATAATTACTACCCATTAAGGATGTGTGAAGTAGCAAGAATCGGGCCATTGCTTTCCCATATTGTCCCAAATAAAAAGGCAAATAGTAATATTTTATTATTATATGAATATATAGAATGTATTAATTTTACAAATTCAGAGCACTTGTCCATACAGCTTCTATAGAAGTGCAGTTCACAAAAGTTTTTTGTTTTTTTTTAAATACCAGTTCCCATCACCCTCAGTGAGGCCTTTGATCATAGAGTGTGATAGGAGCTAAAGGTTAAAAGCTTAAATTCCATGGATTCCACTCCTTCTCTGTCCAACACATTACATTTTCTTCTCACTGAACTAAAATGGCCATTCTGTGGTGTTATAAAATGTGAAAACAATCCCGCGTCAGACACGGTGATATTTGGAATTCATTTGAAAACCTAATATAATGCATTCTGTTGGAAATACTCACAACTGACCTATGACACATATCACCAAAACAGAGTACTGTTATGTCTGGTTCTGTGCTGCAGTGCAGATGGGGTGTAACTGTGTGGGATTTTCGGCAACTCTAATAAGAAATAGAGTTTGTGAATAGTGGGCGCTTTGCGAATAGAGAGATGGGTCTTTATTACATCGACTCTTTTTCCAATTGTCTCATTTCCGATATTTATGTTAGGCAGGCAACTGTGATTTATCACTTTTACCCTGAAAGACCAAAGTTTCAGTTGGAACATTGGAGAGCAATACACCCAAATCTGTACTGCCAGTTGAAAACAGAGACCTATGGTTTTTAGTCTCCATTACTACTAATGTTATTACTGTAGTTAACTTTGCCACCCCTTGAGCCAGATGTCTGAAAATCTATGACTGGAACATATTTAAAAGTTCATTCCCTATCCATGAATAACAATGTTGTATAGTCACAAAACCAGCTTTGTGACTGCTCACTGAAAGGAAACGTAGCAGAATATATGTTCCGTGGACCAAGAAGCATAGCATCTGTTAATGGTAATTTATACAGGCAGAATTTCAAAAGTATCACAATCAAGTGTTAATTCCATTTACAGGAAGGCAGAGACAAATACCAGTTATTATAGATAGACTTTCTATGTATGACAACATTTACTTTGGTGTAGCAACCAGCTGGAGGGAGTAAACCTGTATGGGAGAGCATGGGCTGAATAGGTATATTTTGCACAGTCTACTACTGTATGTGTACATGCATTATTTGATTTATACTACAGAACTGACATTATGAACGTTTTACTCAAAACCAAGACCAGCCCTTTATATTGGCATTCATTTGAAGCAGAATAGGTGGTTCTTTATGATGAGGGCAGTGAGGTTGTGGAATGCATTGCTGGATGATGTAATGGCTGATTCTATTAATGCCTTTAAGAATGGCTTTTGTGATCTTAGGATTTATAGTTAGTTTAGTATTGGGATGCACCGAATCCACAATTTTGGATTCGGCAAAACTCCTGAATCCTTTGGGAAAGATTCGGCCAAATACCGAACCAAATTGGAATTCTAATTTGCATATGCAAATTAGGGGTGGAAATGGGAAAACTGCTGTGAAAGGCAGAACCGAATCCTAGATTCGGTGCATCCCAAGTTTAGGTATTGGTATTGTTATATATAGTTTTTACATGTAAGTGTTTAGATCTGGTCTGTGTATAAGGAGACGGTTCTTAATGGATTTTCAATATACCACTTAATAACAAAATATGATTTCTGTGACTGTTTGCCAAATCTCTAAAAATATTATTTGTTTGAAGGTTGAAGACTCATCAAAATAGCCGATATACAATAAAAGATTATTGCCTGGTCTTTATTGAAATAACAGTAATAGCACCTATAAGGTTTCAGTGGAAGAAAAGCAACATTAAAGCTTATTGCAATGAGCTGTATAAAAATGCATGAAATAAAGCAACAGCCGTAATTACTGTGCTCTGTGGCCCATTTTACAGTTCAGATCTGCGACTGCTCAGCCATCCATCAATAAGCTAATTAATGCAATGTTAGAGCCTCTTAGTACGTTAGTAAGTATGAAATTCTAACACCACCTTGTTATTAGATACATTCTGGTTCCGTTTTATGTCTGCTATGATATAATCTAAAGGGTTATTCAATATTTGCTAGCACCTGTCAGGCTATCCCAAGCATGCCAACATTTGCATGTATATGAATGGTGGCTCTGCTTATTGAATCTTGTAAATTTCAAACCTTCAACGTTTCAAGTTTTTCTTCTCCATGATGTTTATAGAAGTCCAAAGTTTAGGAACTGTTTTCTTTTTAGAGTATATTTCAATGCACCTAGAGCCTGGCATCCTGCCCAGATATTTAGAATGTGTTTGATTCCTTTACAGCAAATCTGTTTGATAGCATGCTGCTGAGGAGTTCTGCAAAGCTGAATGTGGACAGCAGGAAGGAAGACACAGAAAGCACAGCTCCTGCTCCACCACCGAAGATGCTGTCGTGTTACTGCCACCACCATTGTCCAGAAGACTCTTTCAATAACACCTGCTGGTTGGTGCATGCTACCTACATTTATAATTGTCATTCCAATATGGGTTAATTGTTTGCTCCTAAGCTGTAGTACTGCAAGATTTTCTATCTACCATGCTCCACTTTTAATAATCTTTTTGCAGTTTCTTAATGTTGGCCATGTCTTTGCTGGAAGCTTTTGTCAATGACATGGTCCTGAGATATCTCGCTGTTTCTTCTGCATGTCAAATTCAGTCTTTTTCGTAGAAGTTTTTAGAGTAGTGCTTTTTAAGTAGTGTTTGTGGCCATCACAAACAATATCCTAAAGCTACAGTAACTAATCATATACTTGCCTAACTATTGCATTTGTTCTACCGGTGCACTAGAGTTGTCAATAATAAATGCTAGAAAACATCTCCAATTAAGACTTTATAAATATTGCATTTAATCTATTGAATGTGTAGAAATCTCAGACACTGTAGTAGCTAGATCCATGGAACCGGTCAGCCACCTTCCTGTTAAAGGGACGTTAAAGTTTCTTAAAGGGATACTGTCATGAGAAAAAAATTTTTTCAAAATGAATCAGTAAATAGTGCTGCTCCAGCAGAATTCTTCCCTGAAATCCATTTCTCAAAAGAGCAAACAGATTTTTTTATATTCAATTTTGAAATCTGACATGGGGCTAGACATATTGTCAATTTCCCAGCTGCCCCAAGTCATGTGACTTGTGCTCTGATAAACTTCAATCACTCTTTACTGCTGTACTGCAAGTTGGAGTGATATCATCCCCTCCCTTTTTCCCCCCAGCAGCCAAACAAAAGAACGGTGGGAAGGTAACCAAATAGCAGCTCCCTAACACATGATAACAGCTGCCTGGTAGATCTAAGAACAGCACTCAATAGTAAAAACCCATGTCCCACTGAGACACATTCAGTTACAGTACATTGAGAAGGAAAAACAGCAGCCTGCCAGTAAGCATTTCTCTCCTAAAGTGCAGGCACAAGTCACATGACTGGGGGCAGCTGGGAAATTGACAAAATGTCTAGCCCCATGTCAGATTTCAAAATTGAATATAAAATAATCTGTTTGCTCTTTTGAGAAATGGATTTAAGTGCAGAATTCTGCTGGAGTAGCACTATTAACTGATGCGTCTTGAAAAAAAACATGTTTTCCGATGATAGGATCCCTTTAAATGCTATGATGATTTTTATTGTAGCTCAGACCAAACTGATTTAAAATGTGCAATCATTATTTTTTCTTTATAGTTTTAATTGCAGGAGGGTTGGGCCATATTTTATACTGACAGGAGTGGGAGCCAATGGTAAATAAAGTCTGCTTTCAACAGAAAAGTAATCGTAATTGTTACACTTTAGTCATCCCATAAGGACTTTATCCCAACATCACAATTTAAGGATAATACACTGAATCAATGATGTATATAAAACAAAAACAATTTGCTAGTTGAAAAGGTTTGACAGCAGTTTGAAAGTGATGGCACATGGCAATGCACATGCACCCAAAGTCTCCCCTGCCATCTCCCATTGACCTAAATGGGAAACGCCTGTATGTCCTGCAATTCAAGAAAATATTTTCTTTTCACATTGCATATCAGAAATCTATCAACTGGTTGAATTGAACTACTTTTCTGATTACAATACCCTTACAAATGTAGAGCTACTCTGGGATACCAGCCAAGCCAGGATTTAGCTTGTCTGAAGTGTTCTGTGCCATGTCCAGAAGTGCCCTAATACCAAGCAGAACATTTCCCTGGTGTTTTATAGGGTGTTAACATCATTATTAATGGAGAAAACTTGAAAGATTGTTTCAAATAGGATTATTATGGCATAAAAAATAAAGTGAGAGGGAAAAAATGTTAATTTTGTTCGGGTGGAAATAGTAGGCCAAGCATTTGTCTGTGTGCAGTATGTCTGTCTCTGCTCTCAGTATGGAACTAGTCACTCAGTGCTGAAACGCACTATTTGCACTTGCCATACACAATCCATGCTCTTGTTTTATGTACCCTGACCAAGTTTGACTTTGAAACGAAATGTAGGTAATGAGGCATTACTCGTGTAGAACAGGGCAGCCCACATACAGCTTCTGGCTTTACCATATAGAATGTATTATATTACTTAGCTTTGCATTTATTTTATCTGTCAGCAGAAAACATTCAGAAATATCTAGCCATGTCATGAAAGATATTAAAAGCACCAATATAAACGCGTAACATTTTACAACGTTTTCTTTGGAACTTGTGTGATTTTTTTTTGTAACATATATTTTATTTTTCATCAAAGGAAAGATAAAGCATTAACATGTTTGATATTGTCGTTACATATGGATCTTAAGGAGCAATATGAGATCTCAGTTACACATTAATATCCAATGCTTATGCTCATAATCCATGTTATACATGTTAGTCTGTATATATAACAGTTGGCATTAAAACATTTATATTATATCAAACATTAAGTGAAAGAAGGAAAAAAGGACAGAGAGAAACTTGGGGTTGGGACCAGTAGGGGAGGGGGTCCTAGTTCGCTGGATGTAATTTTTACTACTAAACCGTCTGTGATCAAAGTTCACGGCTGGGTTGAGTTCGAGAGTAGTTCCCATGGAGACCAGATCTTGAGATATAAGGGAATTTTATTTTGCATTCTTGCCAAATTGTATTCATATTGTTTGATACCACTCGGAAAACAAAGTGTTCCGAGTGCCTGCCCCCAGGCGAATCTCTCCGAATCTGCCCGTGTGGCCAGACCGTGAATAAGATTTGCTTTATTGACACCTTTAGAGGCCGCTTTAGAAACATCTTATCCATTATTCCCTAGGTCTCCTTAACCATCTGGAAACAAAAGTTTTGATTTTTTAAAAAGATTTTCCTAAAAAAAATTATGGTTGTGTTGTTGGCAGTAATGCATCCTGAGTGTAAGGGAGTGACCAAGATGTTCACATTTGGAATGTATAGCAACTTTTATGGTCTTTTGATAACCAAGTAACATTCTTTACCTTAGTTGTTTAAACATAAAGTTGTCCATGTTGTTATACAAATCATATAAAATGGTATATACAGTAGATGCAGAAGATCACTTAAAAGTCGTGGACTGGTACTTTTTGGCTGTGGAATAAAGAGTGAATATGCATGAAATGAGCTTTAAACATAAAGAAGAACTGAGAACACTGAAAAGAATGTATACACTGCCACTAACATGATCACATTACTTTAAGTCAAGCTATTATTAGCCTCATCAATTATTTCTAAAGTGTCTTCATATTTTGCTGTTCTGTATAGTTAAAGTATTAATTACAAATGATATGCAGATAACGACTCACAGGAAAGGCTTTTGGAAAGCTTACATCTGTACTGTGTGCTATAATAACCTTTTTTTCCAGTTTGCTAGATTACAGTACTGTGTGTATATACAATAGAAATGTTGGCTTCCAAAGTAAAAAAAAAATATCCCAAATTATAAGCCCTAATAGAAAATAACTCATCATGGTTTTCAAATAAATGAGATGTATATATATATATATATATATATATTATTCTCATTTTTTCTACAAATTAAAATTTAATTACATGTCATTACTACTCATAATGTGTCCTTTACCTAATTAGTAAGAGAATTGTTGTTTGTTTCATAGACTGCTTAGTTCTCCTGATAAATTATAGATCAGCTTATTGCCTTCATCACTTAAATATCCAAAAAAACTAAAACTTCAAGGTCAAAGTAACAGTTTCTCTACGGTTTTCTTTGCGGTCTCTTTGCTGCTGTCAGCATTGCAACCAACCTCCTTCCCATACATAATTCTTTGAAATAAGACAAATATCCATGAAGCCTGATATGGAAGAAAGTTTTATAGAGATTAACAAAAAGCCTATCTCTATTGATTGTTTTACAACATAGAGGGCTTTAAATAGTTTGGCTCCTAGCAGACTTGTATTGCTTTAGTAGCAACGCCATACTTTGGCTAGGTACTTTACATATGGCTGATCCTACTTTCTATTATATTCTACACCTTGTTTACTTGTCAGTATGAAATCTTTTGAGGGAACTAATGTGTTGAATTCATTTTAAAACCGGTTAAGGTAAAAAAACTCAACATCCATCTGGTGATCTGAGGAGAGAAACACTCACTTAGCATATTTTAGTAAAAAATTGGAGCTTAAATGGATATTTTGCATAGATAAGCAGGTACAGGGACAAACAACACTGTGGGGCAAATTCACTAAAGGGCAAATTGTCGCCATCGACTGCTGCGCACACTTCGCCAGGCGCAAATTCGTTACCACTACGCTAATTCACTAAAATGTGAGATTGCGTCCTGGGCGTCTAACGCTGGCAACTTTTTGCTAGCGATACTTCTAGTATCTTAGTAATCTTATTTGTAGTATCTAGTAATCTTACACTTTGTCAATTTGAAATGGGGAGGCGCATAAAAATCATATACATGTCTTTTTAGAGCTATTGGTTTAAATGCCCTAGGAGCCCACCTTAAAATATATTATATATATAAGCTTTGTTTCAGCAGTTTGCCTAGTCTGTGGTGGCAAAGAAACTGGCAAAAGAGGTAACTTTTACAGTAAAAATCAGCAATTTAGTGAATTTGTGGGGCAACGACCAAGTCGCCAATATCGACGGTCTCTTTCGTTAGCGAATTGTCGTCTGCTCCTGTGAATTAGCGATGTCCCTGCGGATGGGATTTCTGGCGAAAAGTTGCTAGCGTTAGCCATTTTGCCCTTTAGTAAATCTGCCCCTCTGTCTCCATCCTTTCCAGCATAGTTTATATTTTGTGGAAGCCATTGTGCATCCCACTCTGATTGGTTGCATGTATTCCCAATACTAGAAGCTATTTAAGCTTTAGGAAATTTAGCAGTTTTTCATGCAAGGCCCAGATGTTGGCTCTCATCCAGATTATGGTGCAGAGTGGGGAGAGAAAAATAAACGCTAACTATATTTTTGGAAATGTTCTGTTATTATTGTTTAGTTTTATAGTGGATCACAAAAGCCACTTGACTGTAGGTACAAATCACTCCTATGTAATCTCGGAACAGACTCATTTCTAGGAATCAGATCTCATTTCAAAATACAGTTGAGTGATTTAACAGGGTACCTACTGTTATTCTTACAGGGAGCTGTTAGTTTATAGTGTGGTGTCACTGAGTGATGAATCCATCTTGACCATTTTCACAGAGCTGACAGAACAACTGAGCCAACAAGTTAACTAATACAACCCCATCTCTTAATACAGTTTCTGGCCTTGATTCACTGTATAATTATTTCCACATGTTAAGCCATAGAAAATTCCATGCAATTCTTTTTAGCAAAACTTCTCGTATTTGCATAATCACTTTATAGATGTTTGTGCAGCACGCTCTATACAGTATCCTGTGTGAAACAACAATAAAAAGGATTAGTGAATCAAACCTCTTGTTTTAGCTTGTTATCGTGCAAAAGCATTAATGGAAGATTGATGACACAACATTACTTTGGTTTACATGAAGGAGGAACAAAATCACAAACAAAGAAGGGTTAGCTCATTTTACAGGATTTGAGACCACACATCTGTGTATGTGAGTTTTTAACAACCAGCTTGAAGTTCTTTGCCAATAAGGCAATGGCACTGGAAGGCATTTAGAGGAGACACGTGCAGCTTTAATTCTAGCTTGCACCAAGGGTAGCATTATATTGCTTAATGCATCTTTAGGATGATTATATAATGTTGAACAATATGTTTCCACATGGTGTGTGTTTTACAGTGTATAATTTATTGTATAAATACTTTTGGATTTTCCCTCTCGGACCATGTAACACTTTTAGGGACC
Organism: Xenopus laevis; assembly: GCF_017654675.1. Lineage (NCBI taxonomy): Eukaryota > Metazoa > Chordata > Amphibia > Anura > Pipidae > Xenopus > Xenopus laevis. The sequence goes on along the minus strand of NC_054371.1, from coordinate 80,842,852 downwards.
TTTCACGGAAGCATTTTGCATTTTAAGTAGGTATTGATAATCATAAGGTAATAATTGTGCTCCCTTTTTTGCCTTCATAAGGTATATGATTTTTTTTTCATCCAGTTATTTTCACATTTTAAACCAATTGGACTTTTTCCAGTTGCCTTTTATTTTTTATAAGACCCAGTTTTAAAGGTTTATTTTCCACCCTTTCTGGCAGGCCCGGACTGGCAATCTGTGGGTTCTGGCAAATGCCAGAGGGGCTGCTATAAGGTGCCATAGAAAGTCAGTATTTAGTGGGTTGGTGGGGGCTGTTCTGGTCTCTGGGTGGACTGATTAGGCCTCTGTGTATCTGAAATGCCAGGGCCTATTTTCACTCTCAGTCCAGACCTGCTCTCTGGTTTCTATTGCATCTTAGTGAGGGGGGGGGGTTGCCAACTCTCTAAACCATAAAATTCTATATATATTAGTTGATACATTTCCTAACTACTGAGCATGCTTTCTGACCATTACTAAAATCAACAAAAAGTAACGCGATTTCCCTCCCCTCTCCTAATTTGCATATGCAAATTAGGGGAGGGGAGGGGAGGGAAATCACGTTACTTTTTGTCACAAAACAAGTAAGTAAAAAATTTTTTTCCCCTTTCCACCTTTCGGCCGGATCTTTCACAAAGGATTCGGGGGTTCGGCCAAATCCAAAATAGTGGATTCGGTGCATCCCTACCAAGAAACAAATAGACTTGAGAAACTCCATGGTTTATTATATCTTGTACACTGAGAAATACTGAGAAACATCTTTGACTTTTCATAAATCTTTAATTTTCAGTATTCAGCCAAACAAATGCAGTCCGTTTTTAATTTTAGTAAATGGTAAATGTTCTCTATTAAAATAATTTTAATTCTACATATGTATCTGACAGGACTGATGGCTATTGCTTTACAATTGTCGAAGAAGATGAATCTGGCCTTCCTGTGGTCACTTCTGGCTGTTTGGGATTAGAGGGATCTGACTTCCAATGTAGGGTAAGTAAATGCCAACAGACAAAGCCACTGTGTTTAATGCGACAATGTTCTTTCTAAAAACTGTTCTAGTGGACAGGGTCTGTACACCTGTTTCTAATAATTTGGTAATCAGATACTCACACTAACATGGTAGCCTTTCACTCTCTTTTATTGGTAAGAAGATACAGTTCATTTTGGTAATTCAGGATAAATCCCTCTTTCCGTAACATCTCTGTGTGTAGTGTAAGTGTTTAAATGACAAAGAGGCATCCTGTTGCACAGCTGCACATAGTGTACGTGATTGAATAGCTTAAGTACAATGAGAGGATCTGGGAACTTGGTTTAAACCCTATTCTGCTGAAAATACAAGTAACATGGTTCTGGTTCTATAAGTATAAAAGAAGTTAATCATTGCAGGAGATAATACGGACATCTGTGTTCATGACATGCTTTGGAATGTAGTCATGTAGGACTTCCAATTCATATTTCATAATAAGAATCATATGCACTTTTGACCTTATTTGGATTTCAGCACAATTATTAATTCCGTGCATGATAGCTATGGTAGAATTGTTCCCTTTGTGTTATTTCCCACACCCCATGCTGGATCATCCCTTTATATTCCAGCTGGCTTTTATTATGATGTGTTTGTCCATGTGTGGTCATGGGAGGAATTTTGCAGCTACTAGGCTCCTATTCAGTTGCTGCTCATGTCTTTTCAAAAAATAATAGTCACATGACGTGGCAGTGGTTTGAGACTAAAAGATATAAAGAAAGGCTATAAATTAATACACTGTCTGGTTAGCGTGTCAGCTTCACAGGCAGTACCATTTATAGATAAATATATGATAGTCTAAATGAACATATGAAATACAGTTGTGAATTAAGCATAGCATGGTTTAAAAATAAATTCTGTTGCCATTAGTCAAAGTTTTCATTGGATATTTTACATTTTACATATATTCATCCTCATAGCAGCATCACTATCATTCCTACCAACTCATGAAAGTTGTTTTTATTGCAGGATACACCAATACCTCATCAGAGGAGATCCATTGAATGTTGCACAGATGAAGACTTTTGTAATAGAGATCTCCATCCCACATTACCGCCTCTTAAAAAAACAGGTAAGCTGAGACCTGTTAGGGTCCCCAGGCATTACTAAAAGTTATCCCAAACCTGGCATTAAAAGAGTGACCAAGCAGCAAGACTTTGACATCCCTATTGCAGTAATGATAAGTTTTTCTTTTTGTTTGCCTTTTTACTGGAGGCACCAACTGAATAATAGTAAGACAGTCTAAGGGCAGAGATGAACTTCGTTTTCCGAAGTCGCCCAAAGATGCCTCATGAGAAAACTTCATACGACTTCGGAAAACGAAGCGAACTGAGTGCCACCCCGCCGGCGATTTATATTCTAGCCGGCGGGGAGATCAGTCGCACAAACACGAATTTGTCCCCGGGTGACTTAATCCCCCCGAATCTCCATGTCTGTCTCTGCCCTAATGGTTTTGCTCTTATTTATGTAGAGGCAGTAAGTATGCAATGGTCAGTAGCCAATCAAAAGCTCAACTTAGCAGCAAGAAAATAGGGGGGGGGTCAGTTTCAGAGCTAGCAGTGATAAAATAAGTTAGTTCCATAAATTAGCTTTGGTGGAACCTTGTGGATTGTTTTATTAACAGCTGAATTAGGTTTATTAGGTCTAGTCTCCAGACCCTCAAACACAAATATACACACAAACACAAATTTACAATATATATACATATAGAGGTGGTTTTGTATATTCTTTACTTACCTTCTAAGTAGAAACATTGATAATCTTAAAATTGCTGGAGGAAGTGAATGTAAATAGAGAAAAACACAAACAGTCTCACGGTTTGTATTTTGTGATGCAAGAGAACACCTGAAAGTATTTTCCAAATGAAAATGAGGGACATACCTCAAAGGGGGTGACGGGGTCAGTTACTTCCCCCAGCTGTAGGTCAGATCGAATTAACCTTTACTTTAAAGTCACTATTATAAGTGAATAAATTAGTAGTATCTTAATTAGAAGTGTTTTTCCTTAATGGGGAAAATATTTTTTATCTCTAGATTTTTATAAAGATTACATAAATCTTAAATTTAGTAAATAAAGTAAATAAACCCCTGTCTTTTTCCCCTTTCTTAAAGATATTAGGACTCATTTTAAAAAAGGGGTCAAGCATATTAAAGTGCAAGTAAAATTAAAAATATTGTCTTTAGGATTTTTCATAACATATAATGCCTGAATCTAGTGCATAACTTCACTCTCCTGAGCCCCCTTCCACATCATGTTAATACGACTCCCTACTTTCTGCTCCCATGAGTGAATGGGTTTGACTGCATGATTGGAGGGTTTTTGGGGGATGGGATTCTTTGCAAAAATATTATATAGATATTCAGTCCTTAACCACACCTGTGCATTCTGTAGCTATGAAGCATTTCCAGAAATTCCAACAAATTGAATCCGAATAATTAGGGGGGGGGGGATAGATTCACTGCTGTATAAAGACATTGTAAGTGGCAATGGTGGTGCCATGATGTCTGGCTCGCAGACCAACTAGATTCTAAATGATACAAGAATTGTCTGGAGAAATATTTTATATACGTGGGCTCAGTTATCTACAGTGTATGTTTATTTGCCATTTATTAAAGCACTGTGAAAGTTTCATTGTGTGTTTAGACATCTAACCATTCTGGATTCCATGCTGTAAATTTTAACTCTTAAATGCCCAGCCATTTTATATTTTATTGTCCTTGGCAAGACAGAGGCGACAAACACGTTAGCAATAAACAAAAGAACAGCTGGAAGGGACAGAAAAACCAATCATTATGTAAAATGGGAGGTAGAAGGGAAGAGGAGGGTAGTCTAAAAAGTCATGCAAGTGATAAATTACATTGAAGCTGTTTTGTATACTTATGTAAATTAAATGAACCCATGATTTCTTTACTATAGCTTTATCATCACTTCAACACAACACTTACTGCTTACATATTAAACCTACTAACACTGTCAAGGAGAATATTACCTTGTTGATATAAAATACATTATCTTATTATCATGATTCTTTTACACTATATTAGGGGATTGTAAAACTGCAATAGGTCTGTGATAACAATGATTGTGTCCAGCCTGCCTTAGAACAAATTTGGCTTAGAGAACATACAGGCATATGGCACATTTTGCCCGTTGCGTTCCTTTCTTGGATCTGAGTCAGTTTTGAAAAAAGTGTTTTTCTTTAAATTAAGAGATCTTTCTTTGTTTGCATCACAGTCTTCTTTCTTGAATATTTACTGTAAATATTTCTACATGCAGCATGGGAAATAGTTATTCAGAACTAAATGTAGGCACGATTTAATTTAAATGCCCCAGTTACCATTATCCAGTTAAGAGCTAAAACCCTGACTTTGTTTAGCTGCATTTTCTATGTACCTGATTTAATCTGACATCTTAAACGGTTACAAACCACACATTTTAGAGTGAAGTGAGCACCATTAGAAAATGCTAAATAGTTAATAATCCATGAAATGGAGATTGCAGCCTCATTCTATCACAAAGAAAACCAAACTCCCCAGCGGCTTCTTTATTTCTTCTCCTGCGCGCTTAGATCCACAGCAAAGGTTAAAAACTGCTGCTGGAGTAAGCACTGACTGATGAGCCTTAGTATCGCCCTGAAATACATTGTCAGTGCTTATCTCTCAAAGGCCTTCAGGTATGTCTAACACATTACATGGAATAAGACCAGCATGCAACGAAATATAAAGGACATCCAGTGTAAAAGTAGTAGAATGACCATATCACTGTGTGCAAACAGAAAAAGAGTAAGCAGAAAAAAGTTAGTATTAAAAAAAAATAGAAAGGGAAAGGGGGACAGGAAATCATTTCTTTACAAAGAGTAAGCCAATCGTACCTTAGGGAAGTCCCTGTCTCATTACCCTGGTAATTTTGAAATATAATAGCACTACTGCAGGATGAGTCGATAAAGCTGGAGTTCTCATTTTTCTGTGTTCAGCAGCAGCATGAATGTACAGCGTCTTTTAAAGGAAATTGTTGTGCCTGCTAATCTCTTTCAAGATGGAGCCAAGTCATAGTGTATGTTTGTATGATCAGTTTTGTTATTAAGCACATAATAGCTCTTTTCTACGGGTGCAGGGATAGGGGAAAGCTTGTTACCATGAGATCGGGAACGTGGGTGAAGTATTTCTTACAAATCTTTCACTGTTCAGCCCTGTTTTACTGAGAGCAAGGAGAGCACTGCCAAATGGATAACTTGCTGTTAGAAAAAGAAAAGGCATATAAATTTCTGACTTGGAAATGGTGCGCAGATATCACTAGTTGACTTAATGAGCTCTTAATCGTATTACTTATGTGCCACTTTATGACTAGGCCTGACAGAAACTCCATTACTAATCCTATAAACAAAGCCGTGCATGGACATTGAAAATACAAGGACCATTTTTGCTAAATTTACAGTATCTTACTAATATTTTAAAATGATTAATTATACTAAAAACATAAAAATATGAATGTGCTTAACAAATGGTGAAGGTTTTATAGGCATGGATTGAATTAGCACTTGCCTTCCCATTAAAATAATACGATTTGGTACCTGCACTTAATCTCCTCCAGGTGACAAAATGTCGAAAGTACTTCATCCTTACAATTGGTATCAGTGTGAATTGAAGCCAGTAAAACATTTCAGTCATGTAAATGCAGAAGTTGACATTTTTTTACTGTTGGTGATACCAGGGAAAAGGTATTATCAGATGATTTGTCACCTGGGTGGAAGGATATTAAGTGCACACAATAAAATGTACTGTGTGCCACTGTGTTGTCAATTCCAATCACTCCTGACAATGATACAAATTGTCTCCAGCCAGATCAGAGTGCCCTAACTGTTTTTGGACATTATCACAGAACCCAATAGGCTACCAGATCAGTGAATAAACATTGGTATTGATTAATCTTTGTTATAATTCCATTAAAAATCCTAAAAACAAGCTGCTTAGCCACAAATAGAATAATTGAAACTAATGCCACAAATTACCTCCGCTTAATTGTGGAAGACTGTCTTCTTAAAATTTAAATAGCATTTAATACGTCCCAAGTATTATAACTAGGGATGCACCGAATCCACTATTTTGGATTCGGCCGAACCCCCGAAACGGCTGAATACCGAATCCGAATTTGCATATGCAAATTAGGGGTGGAAAGGGGAAAACATTTTTTTACTTCCTTGTTTTGTGTTAAAAGTCACGTGATTTCCCTCCCGCCCCTAATTTGCATATGAAAATTAGGATTCGGTTCTGCCGGGCAGAAGGATTCGTCCGAATACGAATCCTGCTGAAAAAGCCCGAATACCGAACCGAATCCTGGATTCGATGCATCCCTAATTATAACTATAGCACATGATGTGATTATGGTAGTTTAAGTCCTTTAAATAGTGTAGTATTAGGGTTCTTTAAACCGTAAGTGTTCACCCTTTGATTTATTAAGAACTAGAGCGAAAGACCCAATAAATTAGCTTTAAGAAAAACATTTTCACAATTCCAAAAACAAAAGGAGACAGGAAAGTGAGAAATGGTATGAGAAATTTGGGGGAAACTGATAATGCACCCATTTAGGCCACCTACCCCACTCCAAAAATGGAATCGAATCATAATAGGCTCCTATACTGGCCCATCAGAAAAGGACCACTTCAATAAGCAGATGTGTCCCTGCAGTCCTGTCCCAGTGAAATTTTCAAACTGGCCCTATAAATAGCTAGACGTATATATATGGGGAGCATACATGGCGCAGAATCAGCATGTCTGTGTATGGATATTTCAAGACCAAGGTAGCCCTATGTCTGACAGATGCTTAATCTAATATTGGTGTGCCATTAAAGCAAGCAAAATAACTTGTCATCAAAAGCTAAATCAATATAAATTTATAATTAAGTAAGGTTTTCTGTGTTAGATAACCTAAATTATTATGTTACAGAACAGCTGATGGAAATAATGTGAAAGCAACTGTTGCTTATAAATAGGGAACGTATTTCTTCTGAAATCTAAGTGCTCATTCCAAAACACAAAACATAAACAAGTGATGGTTGCAACCTATTATTTGTTTCCCAAACAGCCAAGGAACCAGATGGGCATAATTATCTGATAGAGACGTGAGTGTTGCCAAGTAGCTCATTCTACTCCCATGCCTTTGAATTCAGATACAATTCCATAAATAAAGAAACTAGTGATGTTGGTGCTGATGATGTAAAAACATTTGTATTTGCTCCTTCCATATGTGTATTGGATTAATGATACTGGTCTGGCAAACACTGGTGGTCCTCAGTGATTGTTCAGTTCATTTTACAAATGTGAATGAAAATGATCCCCTGGGGCCTAATTAAGACAATTCTTATCTTGAGACCAGCAATGTAAATTAATTAACATTTCAACTATTGATTTTGTATTTGTCTCATGTCAGCCATCCTAAAGGCTAATTAAACCGTATTATATTGCAGTTTACATGCATCTAGGGCAAATTCCTATTAGGCCAGTCCATTAGAGCAAGCAGTAAGAGTCACTGAGCTGTAACACTCCCTCCTTCTGTGCTCTCTTTCCCTCAGATTTTGTTGATGGGAGTATCCACTATATGGCATTGCTTATTTCTGTGACGGTGTGCAGCATCATCCTGGCCATTATTCTCATATTCTGCTACTTCAGGTAAGAGGAAACGAGTCATGTTCTTATACTCTATTCTGTTACAGTGTGAGATAAGTCTGCAATCTCAAGTTCAGCAGATATTAGATAGAGAACCTAGAACAGTGGTTGGGCACATGTAGTCTTCCAGAGCTGGTTTCATTACAACTACCACCCTTTTATAAATATAATAAGATGGGATGCCTGGCTTCGATGAAAGTATGACATTGTACTGTGGGGGTTATTTACTAAAATCCGAATTTATCTCATATTTTATAAAAAAAAAAAAAACCACAACCAAACTCCCATGCTCGATTTGACCTTATTTATTAATAAAAATAATCCCAAATAATTGGATTGCGGAAAAACTTGATAAAATCGAGTGAAACCCCATATTGCTCAAATTTTGCGGGCATTTTTCCAGAATCGCTAGATTGGTATGATTGGTACCAGAAAAAGTTGGATTTTCAGGCTTAACCCAGCGAAGACCACGATAACTTAAATTTGGGATACGTGCCTCTCCCATTGACTTATACAGGACCTCAACAGGTCTGAGATGGTGGATTTTCAGATTTGGGCTTTTTGCAGCATCTGGGTTTAATAAATCTTGAAAAGTTGAGTTTTTTTTCCACCTCAAACTATTTGAGATTTGCCTCAAAAAGCTAACCAAAAAAATTTGAGGTTTAATAAATAACCCCCAGTGTATGTATGTACATTTTTATTTATATAGCGCCACTTACTGTATGTAGGCAGCACTGTACAGCAGAACAATAAATGGAACAATCAGGTTTCAATACAATAATAAATTATGAATAAATACAGAGTACAGTTGCATAAAAGATTAAGAACTAAGTATTAAAAATACAAGTGGAAGGTGGTCCCTGCCCCGTAGAGCTTACATTCGAAGTAGGAGGGTAACTTACAGACACATATAGAAGGATATTAAGTGCTGCAGGTTACAGTAGTAAATGTAAGTGCCAGAACTGGGTCAGGTATTATATTATTGCTCCAATAAGTAATCTTTGAGTTTAGTTCTGAAGGGACTGAGGGAAGATTCTCTCCAGAGGAATTTAGGAATGGCATTCCAAATGTAAGGAGCAGCAAGAGAGAAAGGTTTAAGGTGGGAACAAGCAGTATTAGTGGGGAAGGAGGGTGACCAAGTGTTTGCTCTGAGAGGAAGTTTGCCAAGAACATAAGGAGACATATTGCCAGCAAAACACATTTTTTGATCATTCTGCATGTACCTTTGGGCAGTGTTACCTAAATCTTGAGGCTGGTCACACTAGGGTTGCCCAGAGCAATATATTGGGTGTCAGTTAGTGTAATGTGTGGGCAAAATGCCTTTATGGTCTGCTAAATATTCCTGGCAGCCCAATTTAAATTGCCACTTAGGGTGAGATATGAGGCAAACGCTTATTTACTCTACTTATTTTTTTGTGATTAAAACTTTTTTGTTAAAAACAGGGGTGCAACTTTAAGGTCCAGACTACCCCTAATAAAAGATTTCTGGCTGCCCTGCACAAAATTGTTGGTGACCTGTGAAACACAGGTTACAGCTCATGTGCAAACTCGAGAGTCATCTGCCCCGTCTATAGTACTTATAGTTATTCATTGCACTCATGCTGAACAAGGGTGTATACACTGCCCTATATGGCTGAATTGCTGATACATCAATGTTTTAATGTGCATGTAACTTTGCTGTAACTAAGACTGACACTTTTTATGTCTCTTTCCTATTTATAACATAAGCATTAAGCATCATTTTTAGGTCGGCTTGTAAAATAACAAAGGGGAGCCACAAAAATTAAAATAAAATAGATAAACAGTAAAGAGTTTCTTACCTGTCTGCATTCCTTCATGGCATTTTATATTCCCTTGTTTCCTATTATAAGTTAATTAATAACGGCACAGAATGATATATCTTTAAATGTTATTCACCTTTTCCTGTGGAATTTCCACATCTTTGGTGTTAATTTTAAATGTAAATAGCATGTTTTATGTCATTGAACTTAATTATTGTAGCCATTAAGTGTTGGAAACCTTTGTTAGGCAAGATTTCCTGGGTTCAGCAAATGATCCTTAGCTAAATAAACAAGTAAGTTCTTGTTTTTAGGTATAAGCGCCAGGAAGCCAGACCCCGTTACAGCATTGGAATTGAACAGGATGAGACATACATTCCTTCTGGAGAATCACTGAAGGATCTCATTGAACAGTCGCAAAGCTCAGGAAGTGGCTCGGGGCTCCCTCTGCTGGTAAGAAAGCTGTAGTATACAGTCTGATATTTGATAATAGAATTTTTCCAGATGAGTACTTTGGATGCTAATAACATTCTTCTTTGCATTGATTATTCAATAATTATTTAATCACTGTCTAATGTACAATCTATGCTTACATGCAGCCCTAACATGGGATTTTAGGATTTTTTTTTTAAAATTTCAACCCAAACATTATATTGTTTACAATGATAATGGATGGATATTTAGACATGGCAGGATTGGTGCAGGTGCGGAGACATGCAGTGGGCCTGGAACTGGACACAGGACTCTCACTACTTGGTTAGTTGAGATGCTAGAGTGCGGAATATACAGTAATATTTCCCATTGCCACCTTGAAAAAGAACTGGGGATTTTTAAAATGACTGCAGGACTAAATAGCTGTTTTAAAAGCTATTCATTTTTTGCATGAGGCCCAACTTTCCTGTGTTCATGCCCGTCCCCTGGTATTATAGTCTTTACAACTGCTTTTTTATTTCAGAAAATTAAGTTCTTAAAGGAGAAGGAAAGGCTTTGTGCACCTGTGGGTGCCAAATGTTAAGCACCCCCAAGAGATTGTATTGACTTACCTGAAGCCCGAGGCCGGTGCTCCTATCAGCAGAAAACTGCACCGGCCCGGGGTTATACCAGTGAGCACTACAGATTGATCCTCTTCTGTCTTCCTCTTTTTTTGAGAGGTTGCGTATGCACAGTAGAACGAAAAGACAAACTAAAAAGTCGGCTATTTCGTTCAACTGCGCATGCGTCTGCCCAAGGAAATTTCAGGAAAGAAGAATCTGTGGTGCTCACTGGTTTAACCATGGCCGGTGCAGTTTTCTGCTGATAGGAGCACCAGCACGGGGTTTCAGGTAAGTCACTACAATCACTTGGGGGTGCCTAACATTTGGCACCCCCAAGTGCACAAAGCCTTTCCTTCTCCTTTAAGCAGCTTGACAATACAGTACTTTCCCCTACTAACTAAAACATCAAATTGCTAAGTTTTTTTTTAAGACAAAGTTTCACAGTTTGGGGGTTGTTTGGGTAAGAAGTTATCTTGATCTAGTGATGTATGAAATTGTCACCTTGTTTTCATTCCTCTGCCACTATGCAATAAATCATCTCATCCTGAGGTAGGTAAGAGTTGATTATAGCTTATCTGACAAAGTCTGTTTGATAAATGACTTTCTTCTACATTGCCTTGATCCACGGGAATGCCTGTTGGACACTATTTCTTTCGCAGAATTCTGGATTTCGAAAACCATTTGAAAGTGTTTGTGTTAGTACAGTACTTTATAAATGTGTGAGCTCAGCACTGTATATCCCTACATATCTTACATGACTACTAGCTTGCCCTGAGTACAGAAAATTCCTTTAGGGCCTAACATCAGTATACATTTTACCAAATGTAAATTGGTTACCACAAATAGTTTTTTAACTTGTGGTAAAAAACTAAATTTTGTTGAGAAAAGAAATTTGACTACAATTAAAATGGCATTGTTCCATTTTTTTTGAAAAGGTGACTGTTTAAGAAAAAATAAAACCTTGAATGTTTAAGAAACACCTCCCACATGCTTCCGATTTTTTCATTAGAACGATCATCAGAAAACTGACATTTTAGTAACTTTGCCCTACAGTACAGGAAAAAAAGTCAATGTGGGTGAAAAAAATGAACAACATTTTTCATAAACGTTACATTATTGCCAGTGGGACTACATTCGGAGGAGATCCGCGCTAGAGGAAATTCATTTTGGGACGAATTATCTCCAAATATGCCCTGTAATGTAAGGTTTTACTAAGTTGCAAATAAATAATATTGCAATAATTGTACAATTTATGCTCTGCGCTGGGAAAAAAAATGATTCTAATCATTTTCTGAATCATTGACCCCTGCATGCAATTTGTATCAGGGATGGGTGTTAGTGCTGCTGCTGAGCTGTGCTGGGGCCTGACACCCATTTCCAGGGCTGTAATTCCTACATTTCTATACTATGGTTATAGGAGCAGCCCACTGCACTTAAAAAAGAGTTCTTATATTTATTTTCACCTCTTTTACAAGTCATGTCCTTAAATGACTTAAATGGCATCTTTTTTTTAACATATGAATTTCAGAGCATTTGACAATGTACACTGTCAATATCACTTCAAATGACACTTATGTTATGTATATAAATTATACAGTACAAGCCATGCCAGGTACTCTTGGGAGGAAACACAAATGGTGTGTGCAATAAAATACATTTCACTAATATTTATGCTGGATTTATCCTGCTGCAGTGGGTGGTCAATCATTTGCTGGTGTGTTTCTATTCACAGGTCCAAAGGACAATAGCAAAGCAAATACAGATGGTGAAACAAATTGGCAAAGGGCGCTACGGGGAGGTCTGGATGGGTAAATGGCGCGGAGAGAAAGTGGCTGTGAAAGTATTCTTCACAACGGAAGAAGCAAGTTGGTTTCGAGAGACAGAAATCTACCAGACTGTGCTTATGCGACATGAAAACATACTGGGTAAGGCGCTGCATATGACAAAAATCAAATTGCTACTTTTAGCATTAAAGGGGATCTCCGGCGAAACATGTCTGTGGTCAGTGCTAAAACTGCATGTAATAAACTGCTTCATAAATAATTCTGTTGAGAAGAAAATTTGAAGGAAAGGTAAAGCAGGAACTGGGCAATTTGCCATTAGCTGTGTTGTAGCTGGGCCAGTTCAGTCTGGCAGTCGCTGATATAATCTTATACAAGTGTGGCAACTTTGAGCTGCGCACAGGATGAGTATAGCAGAATATTACCCACTGTAATTTTGCTGCTTGAATTAGAGCTTTCTTTTGCCTCCCACTTGTTTGACCACCATGAATCAAAGAAGAGAATAAGGCTATAATATTTTATCCCATGGTATTTTAATATGTTTATTGAGATTTGTATTTTATTTCAAAAGTGGTATGAGGATAGTAGCCTCCTTAACTGTTTTTTCTGGGCAAGCTAGGTACCATTAGCTTTAGGTGGTCCCTAAAGGCTTCCTGCTTTTAGATGATTGACCTCAGCTTAAAAAAGCATAAGAACTACACCTATAGACATCTGTTAAAAGAACCAGAGATTTGACTCTATATTATAAATAGATTTAGCATTAAATTAATATTGAGTGCATCTGTCATCAGTAATTTAGACTAGCGTCAAACAATAGTTATTACTAGCAGGAAATTATACATGGTCTCCTTATTCTCATTAGTCTCCCCATAATTTTACACACTGAAGGTGTCAGAGGGAATGCTTTAATTGCTTTTGGTAAAATACACTTCTAGCTGCTATGTATTATTGGCAACGTGGCTGTAAATCACAGATTAATCCTTACTTTATAGACCTTAATAATACTGTTTAATAGTTTTATCACACCACAGGTACTCAACCTGTGTCATTCAGATGGCCAATTTAGCAGTAAACCAAGGCTTATGACTTTACTGAATTATACTGTTCTTTCCTTTATATTACATTTTTTTCTGAATTGGAGTATACATACAGTATCTATGAATATGTGTAGTTCCAATTTGTGTACAAAATATAATAACACTATTGTGATATTTTTTTTTAAAAAAAATCTAAAGTTTTCTAAAGTGTGTTTACTATTCCATAATTTGGATCTCCATGCCTTAAACAGATACTGACACCAGAAATTAAACATTATCTAACATTGTCTTTGGATGAGCTTTGTCATTTTGCCATAAAAATATTGCCCAATATTTTTATCAGATTCCCCTAAGAAGGGGGCTGCCATATTTGTGCAGCAGTTGTCTCTAACTGACAGGTTGAGAAGGGACAATGAGGTTGGCAAAACAATCAGGTTTAAGAACTTAAAAATGGATGGTTCACTTTTATGTTCACTTTTAGTATATTATACAATGGTTAATTTTAAGCAACTTTTCAATTAGCCTTCATTTTTTCTTTTTTATTGTTTTTGATTTATTTGCCTTGTTCTTCTAACGTTTTCCAGCTTTCAAATGGGGGTCACTGACCCCATCTAAAATATCAAATTATTTGTAATGCTACAAATGTATTGTTAGTGCCACTTTTTATTACTTGTCTTTCTATTCAGGCCCTCTTCTATTCATTTTCCAGTCTTTTATTTGAATCAGTACATGGTTGCTAGGGTCATTTGGACCTTAGCAACCAGATGGCTGAAATTGCAAACGGGAGAGCTGCTGAATAAAAAGCTAAATAACTTAACAACCAAAAATAATAAAAAATGGAAACCAATTGCAAATTTTCTCAGAATATCACTTTCTACATCATACTAAAAGTTAATTTAAAGGTGAGCAACCCCTTTAAAGATACAATTACTCACAAAAGTAGCTCTCGCAGCAAACAATTATAATTGTGACCTATAGGTAACTTTATGTACATTCATATTATGAAAAGTAGTTTTATTGTGTCAGTATCCCTTTAAGTCTACTAAAAAAAAAATATTAATTAAACCCAATAGGATTGTTTGCCTTCAATGAGGATGTATTGTATCTTAGTGATCAAGTACAATGCACTGCACTATAGTCTATAGATGACCTTCTCGTAATTCAGAGCTTTCTGCATAAGGGGCTTCCGGATCACATACCTATATTAGAATAATCTAACATGGAGTCTAACATGGTAATCAGTGCTGAAGAGTATGGATATGCACACTAGTACAACAATATGTTCCCTCAGTATATGTGATTTAGTAAATAGGAGTAGGAAATTGAAGATGGGGCTGGTAACCCCCTTGAGTTACATCACTTTGTAAAAAGATGAACATACCATTTAATGGATTTGGTAGGCTGGGAGAAGGGAGTGTAAATGCCTGGAGGGCCACATGTAGTTGTACAGCCCTGCCTTAGCTGATTTGCTCTCTACAGACAAGTCATTGTCTCAAGTGGTAGTAAACAGGTAGTGCCTATGCAAAGAATAGTGGCTTCCACTCATATTTAAATTGTTGTGGTTTGCCCTTGAGTTTTACAACCTGGATAAGGATAGATATTTTAATGGAAAGATCCTAGTTAGAATTGAGGTACTTTCCATTGAGACACTTTCCATTTATCAAAGGATGAAAGTGAAAGTTCACTATTTGATAAATATGTCCATAGAAATGAATGGAGAGAGGCGGTATTTCCCGCTAGCAGACTGTGGCGATCTCTAACTTCACTCTTTGCCATTCTGCAGGATATCTTTGTCTGCTCTGAGCAGGACTTCCAAATCCATGGCCTACCCCCAGCCGCTATGAATTATAATGCAAAAGCAGCTCAGCTGAGGATGTTTAAAGTTGTTGATAAGCAAATCTGGAAGGCTTTGAATTTAATGATAGTAAAATGGTTTAAACTTGTGTTTACTGTGCAGCTATTGTCATATTCCAAATTATGGATGTAAATAGCATGTGGTTAATTAGGTTACCAGAAAAGACACATTTAATTAGTATTTGTAAAGAAAAAAATACATGAAAAGGGGTTTTGTATCTGGCATGACTTTTTCTGAGTGAATATATAAAATGAATTAGACATGCATGCTCTCAACTAATAAAGGAAACGCTGACGCACAAGTGTTTTTATCATTAGATAAAAACACTTGTGCAAACGAATAAACGCACTATCCTGGGTTTAATGTAAGTCTTGAAACAAAATGTGCTGAGAGTGAAATGGAAGTACTTTAATGTCAGCTCTTTAGGTGATGTGCATCGGTGTCATAAACATCTGATTCACTCTGCTGATCCTGGGCAAAATTTTACTGCTGGACAAAGACAATAGCTTTCTGTTAATTAAGATGACTTAATGAGCCCTTTTTATGAAGCTGTAGCATTCAGTAAACAGCTTATTACTACACCTCAAGGATGAGAAGGAAAATCATTTGTGTCTATCTATCTATATCTATCTATCTATCTATCTATCTATCTATCTATCTATCCTGTATATGTAAAATTGCATTTCACTTTACAGGTCCAAAAAAATAAATCAATTTGTTGGTAAGGAATTAGTGGTCCACTAATTTTTCAACAATAGTTTTTTTTCTCTTTTTGGACCTGTAAAATGTAATGCTAAAAGTCCATATCTAGTTTTCCTTCATTTACACCAAGACAAGTTAATCCAGGTTATGGGAGAGCATTTTTCTATCTATCTATCTATCTATCTATCTATCTATCTATCTATCTATCTATCTATCTATCTATCTATCATCTATCTATCTATCTATCTATCTATCTATCTATCTTATCTATCTATGTATTATATATCATCTATTTATTATATCTCCTATCTATCTATTTATCATCTATGTATCCATAATCTATGTATCTTATCTTACTATCATACAGTATATCCTGTATGTATAAAAATTGCATCGCAATCTACAGGTCCAAAAAAAGAAATCAATTTATTGGTGAAGAATTCGTGGTCAATTCATTTTTCACCAATAGTTTTTTCTTTTTTTGGACCTGTAAAGTGTAATGCCACAGGTCCATATCTAGTTTTCCTTCATTTTTACCCAGGCAAGTTGATTCTTGATCATCTATTTATTATATATCTATCATCTGTTTATCATCTATGTGTCTGTCTATCTATATATCCATCTATCATATATGCAGCCTAAATATATGGTATAAAATCATCTTTACTTATTTCCAGTTGAATTATATTTTTAAATTCTTCTATTTTCCTGTAATGTATGGGAAGCATAGCTTATTGTTGCAAATAAACTTCTAGACTAGAGAATTGGGAATACATAGCTGCATATTTCTGGAAGTGTTTTTTTGTGATTGCCAACATTGCCAATGTGAATTAGAAGTGTCCCTTGTACCTTATACCAGTCACATGAACGGGGTTTCCCGGCATGGCATAGTCTCAGCTGGCAAACTACCAAACAAATCCACCCAACTGTGTTTTTTTCAGATTTCACATTTATATACTGTAGATTCACACAGTTTCCCTTTATTCAATGAAAATATATGTCCTTTTTTTAATCAGATTTTGAATTTTGAAAATTCAGCAGCATTTATGCCCATTAGCTACAATTTATAATTATCTCTAAGGCTTCAAGATGTTAGATCAGACTGAGGAAAATGATTTTTGATAACAAACCTCTAATGGGCACTAGTATTTCAAACCTAATGCACACGTTTGAATATGCTTTGCTATCTTCCTTGTAATTCATTTCATATCCTCAATGTAATGTGCTATGATAGCTGTGAAACACATGCTTTCTGTAATCATAGTGCCATTTGGGCAGCTTGGCAACCTTGTGCTTCCCATGACCATATGTAGTATATGATATGACATATGGACAAAATGGGGAATATTATTCTTCCCTCTGAGAGGCATAACTCATTCTGACAAGTTTGTGTTTCACACATGTCAGCAAGAGAAGAGTTACATTTTGCATCAACAACATAAAAAAGCAGTATAAATATTTTCAGTGTTTAATAAGCTTCTTTGAACCTTAGAGCTGCAGAGGAACGACTGTAGAGGAATGACGTTAAAGACTGGTTTAATAACAAAAAATGCTCCCCAACATCTGCCGTTAGTGGGGGGGGCCTTAGTCTATTGCTTGTCTATTCCTGCTAAGTGGAGAACGTCCCAAAAGGGTGGGTAAAGATCCAAAGGGTGTATCATTAGTGTGTGGCTAGGGTACATCCAGGACAAGGCTGTGACCAGTTTGTTGGAAAAGAAAAGATGGTAAATGTTCCAGTGGAAGAGGGTCACTATTTTGCTCTACACCTCTAACCATATGGAGCAAAGCATAAGATCCAGGGCACTATTTAGATTGTGGGCCTTGGTGGCTCACTGGCACTGAGCTTTAGTTGCTTATGGCACATGAAGTGCTGTTCATTTGTAGCATTTCAACTAACTGAAAAGTGCCCAATACTCCTTGAATTGGTGAACAACTCACAGCAACAATACTAGTGTTTAAACACATAGGCTAGGGCCAGATAACACAATCTTATTTTGAATACTACAAGCGAAATTATTGCATTAGTATCAGATAGGGATGGCCCTGTGGGGCCCTGGACTTTAACTTAATAGCTACACTAGAATATCTTCTTCCTCACTGCATCGTGCACTTCAATTACCTCTTTTTTTCACCATTCTCATTTATATTATTCATTTAATAAAGGCATGGATATTTAAACAACATTTTACCCCAGACTTACAGTAGATGGCGACCTCTACCTTTTTATCCCCTTTTTGCACTATATACAGCATTATATGTTTGCATGTGTGTGTATGTATTTATATATATATATATATATATATATATATATATATATATATAAATACTTGATCCCAACTAAGATATAATTAAACCTCATTGCAAGCAAAACCAGCCTATCGGGTTTATTTAATGTTTGCTTGATTTTATAGTTGACTTATAGTATCCAGAAAACCCCAGGTCCCGAGTATTCTGGATAACAGGTACCATACCTACCTATATATATAGAAGAATGAAGAAGCTCGCACTCACAGGACTTATCAAGTCAAAAAAGGTGTTTATTTGGATCAAAAATCGACTAACGTTTCGGCTTGCCGAAACGTTAGTCGATTTTTGATCCAAATAAACACATTTTTTGACTTGATAAGTCCTGTGAGTGCGAGCTTCTTCTATTTGATTTTTGGCCTTTTGCACCCAGGCAACTTTGAACTTTAGACGTGAAGTGCCGGCTTCCAGGCAACAGTACATACATATATATATATATATATATATATATATATATATATATATATATATATATATATATATATATATATATATATATACACATATATAGAGAGGTATATAGTGGTATATAGATATAGATATTTAGGTGTATATTTTTATATATATATATATATATATATATATATTTTATATATATATATATATATATATATATATATATATATATAAAAATATACACCTAAATATATATATATATATATATATATTTTTTTTTTTTTTTCCATAAGACCTTAGAGTGCGGACATTGCTGTTAGATTATTCTACATTTTATAACTGCACCCAGGCACTTTGATTTTTTTGTAACGAGTGCAAAAAAAAGTTTCAAAATAATATTCCAGCAATATAATGTTTTATAGGAAATATACTTTAATTTTATATGATTCAGAGGAGTCCTGTGTATTTTTTAAAGATGTTCTGTATATGATCCTCATTCGTAACATATATTGGCGTTATTTTGCAGGCTTTATTGCAGCTGATATTAAAGGGACAGGGTCATGGACTCAACTCTATTTGATCACAGACTATCATGAAAACGGCTCTCTCTATGATTACCTGAAGTCTACCACCCTGGATACAAAGGCCATGCTGAAACTAGCCTATTCGACAGTTAGTGGCCTCTGCCACCTGCACACTGAAATATTTGGAACAAAAGGAAAACCAGCTATTGCCCATCGGGATCTTAAAAGTAAAAATATACTGGTGAAGAAAAATGGAACATGCTGTATCGCAGACCTGGGACTGGCAGTAAAATTCATTAGGTTAGTAATCAGAGCTAATTAGGTTACTACGAATATGTTATTTGGTCGTTCACTGAAGCGTAACTTTAGTCCGTCTTATAACTGTCACATTTCAACCATCCCCCTCTTTTTATCTCTTTACAAAGGGTCAAGGAATGTTCTAGTACAATTCATTATAAGCACACGTTTCCACTGAAGAAGATATAGCATTCTTAGTGCACACTAGGGAATATTTGGAAGAGAATTAATTACTCAGAACTCTAAGATGCTGAATTACAAAAAGATAAAAATGTAGAACTTCAGATGTTCAATTATAAACTCTTTAAAGTTAATGAAGATTGACACCTATGTATGCACATCAAAGAAAACAACTTTTTATTTTCTAAAAATCAAAGGCAACAGTGGTAAATTATATTTACTAAAATGAAAAGAAATGAGGGCCTATTCACTACTGACATTCATAGTATGGCACAACCAGTGGCAAAAGGTCTACATATGACTTTGCTGGGAGCAGGTTGCATTTTGGCCACCTGAAAATGTACATTAAAATAAATTAATTAAAATGCATCAGATAAATTAAATAGATATATTGCACATTTAGTGAGACACTTGCAGTTGTTAAAAACTTTTCCAGGTGAGGGGGGTAATTGGGGGTTGAGGTGGTAAGGTTTGTCAGCTCCAGTTGGAGGCTACAGTATAGCTACTATATCCATTCCGTTCCTGCAAAATCAGGGTATTGTGCTTTGCATTATGAGCTGAATCTGACCCGTTGCCACTCCGTGTTTAAATTGGCATTTTAGTGTAAACCTTATTGGAGAGATAATATCAGCTGGGATTTGGCGGTGATGGGGCAACTGTGAGTAGTAATAATACAGATGGGCAGTTGTGACATCAGGGACCAAATCAGGAGGGTGTGCAAGGATTGCTGTGTAGTTGTAAGCAATTTAAAGTGCACGTATTCTTACTTTGACGATTTCACACCTGCATCTAAAATGTACAACTGCTATAGCTTTTGCACTTTGCAGGTATGGAATCTTTAATCTAGAATGATGAAGACATGGATTTTTCCAGATAAAGTTTTTACCCCCAATTACTCCAAAAACCCAGTTGGCTGGTTTATGGTATATTTCCAGAAAAATTTGCACCAGGGGATGCTGGGCATGTACCTCTTCTGTCCATCTACCCCCCTTCTGACCCTTCTATAACTCTGAGTGTCCACCTGCTGAGGGAGTGGCAAATGCAAGAAGTATTTTATAATGTGCATGATGGAGACGTCAGGGCCTCCTCCTGTTTGTCACCTTGAGGAAGGGCAATCGCGGATGCAGCTTAACAACAGGTGCCCTTGACACTTGCCGCAGTATTGAATCTCCAATATGCTGCAAAAACAGGATAAATTACTTTAAGAGCATAATGAACACATAGGCCCTTATTTATCAAAATCCAAAGTTTTTCTAAATATTTAAATAAAAAAAAGTCCGACCAAACTAGAATCCACGATTGGACCTTATTTATTATTAAAAAACACGGTTTAATCAGATCGGGTAAAAACTCAATAAAATCGAGCGAAAATCCAAATCGTACAATTTTTCCGTTTTTTGCTTGAAAAGCCAAAAATAGTTGGATTTTCGGTCTAATTCCAGCATAAACCACAGAAACTTCCAGATATGATAGGGACCTCTTCCATTGACTTCCTCGCCAGGTCTGAGATGGAGTATTTTCGGATTCTGACTTTTTCCATCATCGGGGTATAATAAATTTCGAAAAATTTGAGATTGGATTTTATAGTTAAAGAAACTCGAATTTTTCACGTTTTGTGGATTTGGAGTTCAATATATTAATATGAATATATTATTTTTTTAAAAAGAAATTTTGTGTAAATGAAACACTAGTGTTGAGAAAGCATTACAATACGTAAAATATGCAAAATATTATTTTTATATAAAGTTCTGGATTTAAAGGTGCAACAAAAACCCTATCAAAAAAAATTGAGTAAGTTGTAGTAAGCATTGCATTGTATTTCAAGTATCACAATAAGAGTAGCCTGAAGTAGATGAAAACCCCTTTCTTTGTTTAAGATCAAAGTGTAGTGTACAATTCAGAAAAAATTCTGTTTCTCTGTTCCGTAAGATTTCATTGTCATAGCTGTCATTTGAGTTTAGTCAAATGCTAATGAAATGTCAGAAACTTAACAGCATCCCCACTGAGTTCAGTGTCTAATTGCGGTTGTGCATTTGAATACTTAAATCTAGCCTGGGGAAAGGAAGCCTTTCAACAGAGTCCTGGGTTCATGCTGAAGAGCTATTGTTATGCACAAGGTTACCCTTGCCAGGCTAAATATGTGTATGGCCTTGGCGCAGTGATTGATTTTGGTTTTGCTTAAATGCACAGCCCCCATTTTAAATAAATATCCCCTTTGAATGTATAATTGATACCTTTTAATGGAGCAGCAGAATAGTACCTATAAATTTAGAAAGACTTTTTGCCAAACCAAGCTCAGAAAAAAATCTATGCAGGTAAGTGCCTTACACAATATATCAAATAAAATGCTGGTCCACTTAAAGACATCAACAGGTCCAGCAATGCATCTTTTTTTCTTAAGACCCATAAAGCGCACAGTTATTTTGGCCGAGAATATAATATTATGTGTAATGCTGGGTTATATTAATTGTAGACGTAGACGCTACTTGCAAAGGATATTCTATTCAGAGAAAGAAGCAATACACAGTTATTTATGGGCAGTTGTAGTTAAAGTGTAGGGCAGTTATTTGTCTGGTTAGGCCATTGTATATTTTTGCCTGATGTCAGCATTGATTTCTGGTGCAAAGAGGAAGCACTTAAAGCAAAGTCTATTTCATGTTGATGTAGATAGATGACTTATATTAGCTAAACACTGACCACTGCAGCTAAACACGCATGTTTTTTAATGAGTGCATACCCTTGAAAATCAATAGAACACATGGACTTAACGCTATGAATTATCTTGCTTCAAAAAGTGGGTAAGCATTCAAGAATTCACATTGCTGCATGTTGGATAGAAAGCTGGAAATGCTACCGTTAGTCTCTTCCCTAGTGAATTGCCCTGGCTGGAATTAAATCTATAACTCCAGTACTGCAAGACAGCATTGATTTCCATTGAACCACTGTGTTGCCCATATTCACCCACTACTGTTAACGCCCACTCAAATGATAAGAAGTAAATGTGCTATTTTTTTTAAGTAACAGTTCCCACAAGGGGCCCATTTATTAAACTTCATTTATCTGGTTGAGGTTTTTAAGGGGAAACTCAAATTAATTTTCCCCAAAGTTGCTAAAAAGTCGAATCCAAAAATACTCTATCTCAAACCTGTCGAGGTCATGTAGAAGTCAATGGCAGATGTCCCTGAAGTTGTTTCTTGACATTGTCATCCGATAAAGTCAGGTTTTTTGTCTGATAATCCGAAAAAGTTGAGTTTTCGCAGCGAAAATTCGATAATGTTCAGTTTTCGGAGCGTTAATCGTACACTACAAATTGGCACTCGATTTTGACGCAATGTTTTGTTGCTCCAATTTTTTCAAGAAAAATTATTGAAAATTGTGCAGAAGGGAGTTTGGTCGGCTTTGTTTTTAGAAAAAAATGAGATTCATTTGAGTTTTAGTAAATAACTCCCAATAGTTAAACCTTACCAACACTACATCATTAGAACCACAAGACTTTCTATAATCAGATTTACTATCCACCTGCCGAACCACCTACCGATCCACACGTGCCCAACATGTAATGTTGGCTAAACACTAAAAACACACAGTCTACAGAAAAAAGGTGTAAAAAAACAGGTACAGCATTTGAAACAGACTCCTATACCTTAAGTTGAGATAGAAATCTCTCCACCTCCCTTGTGCTCCAGATGCCAGATTTAATTTTTTACTCCAGTCTAAAACAATCCTCATCCTTTTTGTGCTGTGTTTTATTCTTTCATTGTGTTCATGTTAATTAAACAAATGCTTTGAGTAATGGGTTACATTGCATTCAAATATACCTGAGCCATATACTTTTTGAGTATTTAAATGGTCCAGGTTTGTGTTAAGATTTTATTCCATTATATATCCTGTCTCAGCGATTCTGCCTAATGAACTATTTATTAAATGGAAGCTAAAACACTCATTATAAATATGCTGTAGTTTCCTTTAACACAATGTCATTCTTTTATTTTGCTCTGTAGTGACACGAATGAAGTGGACATACCACCAAACACCAGAGTTGGCACAAAGCGCTATATGCCTCCAGAGGTGCTTGACGAGAGCTTAAACAGAAATCACTTCCAGTCCTATATCATGGCAGATATGTATAGCTTTGGTCTTATCCTTTGGGAAGTAGCCAGACGATGCATATCGGGAGGTAACTGATTTATATTTCTCCTGCCTTGAATAGATTTTGCCTTTAAATGTGTATCAGAAGTGACCATTCTATGGCTACCAAACTTTGTCTAAAGAGAACATTCAACAGACTAAGCTGGACAACAGTTGTATGAACTTTTCAAATCAGTCCAATGTACTAAAGTATAACATTCCAACAAAAAATGTAAAACCAATTCCTAGTAAAAACCTGTTTAAACGTGAAGACAAGTGAGAGAGAAATGATGAGTTGCCTGTGTGCGGTGCAGGTATTTCCTATTCATTCCTAAGGGGAATGAGCTACTGATGGATGAAACTACTGTTAGTAGCTGGGGGACAATGTAGAAACTGCAAGAAAGTGATCTCAAGCAATCTACACCAGCAAGCATACCTACTGCCATAGACAGACCTTTTCACATGAATGGGAATCATTCTGATATGTCAGGCAGTGCATTATCCCTTATAATACATAAGATTTTGTGGTTCCAGCTCCTATATTATTTATCATTGAACATGGCTATAAGTGAACCTTCTATTTTACAGTTAACTTGTGATGGAGGGAAAATCATTATACATATCACTTTCTACATGGTAATTTTTGGATAATCTGTCCATGAAATTGAGGTTCTGTCAGGTGTCTACAGCAGGGATGTTTGTCTGAAGGAAGAGTAAAGCATTAGTGAAATACATTCTTATATCTGTCATGTTATGACATCACTATCTGACAAATTTAGAAATATAATTTACTATATATTTGAGCACTTGTGTATTATAAATAAGGTTATGCATGACATTTATTCAGATACTATAAAAAATTTAATTAAAAAATTAGATTGCAGACAAATTCTGATTTCCTTGCCATAATAGACCTGTTCTGTAATCACACAGTATGTAACGTGTCTGTTTTTCTCTCAGGTATACTAGAGGAATACCAGCTGCCCTACCATGATGTGGTACCTAGCGACCCATCTTATGAAGACATGAGAGAAATTGTCTGTATCAGGAGATTACGGCCCACATTTCCGAACAGATGGAGCAGCGATGAGGTACGGAATGCAAAGAATTGTGGCTTTAATTAGACTTTTGTATGTAAAGATTGTCTCTGTAATGAAAGGTTTAAATGCACAAGTCATTATTTTATATTATATAAAATATCTGATTGCTGGCCAGGGCCAAGGTGTGAAGTAGGGTCTTTTGGCTAATATTACAGTAAAAATAAGAGAAATAACATTGGCAATATGCGTTCAATATAAAGTATGTAAGCTGCATAAAAAGTGTTGAATCTATGGACTGGATGTTAAATATTGGATAGGATTGGATAATGGCCCTGGTTCCAATAAAACTGTACTAAATACAAAGTGGAAAGTAGAGTTGTCAGGGTGGCATTGACATTAGTGTATTAAAGGCAGTGTGTTGCTTTTCAGAGTAAACTTGAGAACAAGATGGGGTCATTTCACCTAAGTCTCACTTCACTATTAAGTTTCTAAGTTCTGTGCAAAAAGAGCTCCATGTTTTGGGCTTGCAAGATAAATCATTAGGTTATCAGATCACAGATAATCAGGAATCCATTATACAGGGGTGGTATTTATACACCAGCAATGCCCACGGTCAGACTGGGCCGGCAGGACTCTGGGGAAAAAACACAGACCCAGACCTGAACCCTGCTCCTACACTCTGCCATTGCTCCCCACTGCCCTCCCCCACTCACATTAAAGTATAAGGGGGAAGGGGTGGGGGCCCCAGAGGGGAAGCAGGCCTGCGCACCCAAGTCCGATTCAAGGACCAAACATGGAGCAGCTTCAGTTTCCCTGCTAGCTAAAAAAGTCTAAACTTTCTTTGTGATTAAACAGACAAAAAGCATGTTCCACACTGCCCCTTTAAACCTGGAAAAAATTATTGTCATTTATTATGCAATCAAATGTTTAAAAGTCATTTTTCCTACTATTAAAATAACTAATTCTAACATTTTCTCTCCTGCCGCAGTGTCTGAGACAGATGGGAAAGCTCATGACAGAGTGTTGGGCTCACAATCCAGCCTCTCGCCTCACAGCTCTACGAGTAAAGAAGACCTTAGCCAAAATGTCAGAGTCTCAAGATATCAAGCTTTGATTTAGCAAATAACTATTTTTATGTAAGCTGTCGGAACTGGACTTTATATTTGTGACTGAAAATCCTGAGGCGAAATGGAACTTTTCTACATTGAACATCTGTGTTTACCTTGAATACCATGAACTGAGAGTATAAATGTCTAGACGATTGAATCATCGGGACTTTTTGGATAAAATTCCAAAGGCTCTATTACTCAAGCTGGTGTACATGTGGAACATAGTTTCAATGACTAGATACAAGATTTAGCATGTGCTGCTTTCTGTGAAAGCCGTGAAGTTTTTATCGTTTGAAAAAGACCGTTTTTCTTCATTCTTGTTGTAATAAAAAAAGTCCAATTTAAATGTAATAATGCTATATATTGTTATGAAATAGTTGAGCAAAGGTAAGGGTACCGGAAAAGAGATCAAAATAACCAGTTGCTTTTCATCTTTGAAAACCTACGTGTAATTGTTTAAATAATAAGATGAAATGTCTGTCCAGCCTTGAACTCACTTTCTGCTAGCCTAGATCTGTGTCATTGTAATATGTTTCTGACAATATATTTTTTTAATAAGACTTTAAGTTGAACATAAATATGACAAGCAGTTGTCTTTTGTGATTTATATGAAGCAGGGACTGCTATTCAGCATATCAAAACAGGTGCCAAAGTATGGGGTAATGCTCAGGAAATGTATAGTATAGCATAGAGTGCAACTAGTCATTTCCAACCAATAGCTGCTTAAAGCTGTTTGGTGCGAATCAGCAAAATATTCCTGTTGTAGCTTCAAAATCTTTCTGCTCAGTGGCAGAGACTGGAGTAATGGGGGCACACCAGTACTGCAACATGAAGGCTCCTCTAGGCAGTCATCCTGGGGGCCCCTCCCAGCTTCCCTATGCGCGCACCTGCGTGAACGCTGTTGCACTGCGCGCCTGCACGGAAGCGCAGCTGCGAAAGTTTTTTAAGGGGTCATCTTATATTGTACAGTTTCCCATTGATCAGACAAGGGCCTGAATGGATCAAACCTGCCCATTTAAAAACTTACTTCTATCCACGGGATAAACACATCACTCCAACCAGTATATAGATGTACCACAAGTTGTGCACTGAATGTTTGTATTTGTGTATGAGACCACTTAACTTAATATTCCTTCATTCTTGATGTCTGGCATTGTACCGAAAGATTAGTGAATTGCTAATGTGGTACCTTTATTCAAAAAGGCTTCTTGTTCCAAGCCAGGTAACCAAAGGCCTGTTAGTTTGGCATCTGTGGTAGAAAACATTTTGGAGGGGATAGTTTTCTGTTAAATGATAAATGTGTGTTTCAAAATACATTACTGTGTGTTTGTGTCAGCATTACTTTATCCACAATAGATACTGCCAAAATCTAATTGCCTTCTACAAGGAATTGAGCAGAAGCCTAGACCTTGGAGTTGCAGAGAATGTGATATAGTTATGTGATAATATGCACTGCCGTACAAAAGGTTTACAATTTGATACAGTACTCCATAAAAGGTTATTGATTAAATTAAGGAATATGTAACTTGAACACACTCTCTCTCTCTCTCTGCAAAGATGAAGTTGTTTGTTTTGCTACATGTGAGTGCTTGCATTCAGAGATAGCTTTTATTGGAGGAGGCTCCTTTTGTGTTTTGTAGTTACAACTGAACTACTCTTTCACCCTGAAATGGCTCATGGCTAAAGCCAGTTCTGTAGCATTGTAATGCCAGTTCACACATGCATCAGTAGCAGTAAAACATGAACTTCCAAAATGCCTGCACTGGATTGCACACAAATCACAGCTAACGCTAAATTACTGGTTGCTTGCAATTATTATGTATGGGACTAGAGATCCCATACATATGTTTCTCCTTGCTTCATAAACGCCTTGAATATGATGACTGTGCTATACAAATGAAGTTTGTTGTGCTTATTGCATTTTCTAATATGATAAAAATCACTTGTGCTTCTCTGGTGCCATTTGGTGATTTCATTTGCTGAGCAGTCAGGTAACTTTTAGTTATGGCACTGCTTCATAGGCTTAAACAGCTGCATTTAACCATCCCAAAGGCAAGTTAAAGGCAACACACTGTCTGAATCTTTTGAATCTATGGCACTACCAGTCAGGTACTTGAGTATCACTGCCATGGACTTTATGTAAGAGGATAAAGGAAAAGAAAAGGCAAATTCACTGGGGGTTGCCAATATGTTGGGTAAATTATATATGTTGCCCCACCAGTGAATTCAGTTCTACATTTTTTCCCAGTGTCGGACTGGGACACCAAGGGCTCACCCCAAAATCTTAGACCAGGGGCCGACCAAAAGACCTTAGATCAGGGGCCCACTCTCAGTACTATTATAATTCCTCTCCTCACACAACATCTATTCTGCTAGTCTCTTTTCTTTACATGTTATAATCTATTATTCAATCTATTTAGTCTCTTTGTTCTCATATAAATAGGTAATGGCCATGAAATATGCCAAATGTTTTGAAGCAGGAGGGTCTACTGACACCTAGGCCCACCGGGAGTTTTCCTGGTATCCCTGTGGGCCAGTCCGACACTGTTTTTTCCCAGGCTGGTTATCCTAGTAAGAAAAAATGCACTGACCTAGGGAAAGTACAGTATTAAAACACCATGCCACCGTGCGTTTTCCAGACATTCTATGGCAGCGTTTAAAGTGGAGTAAAATCCAAAAATTGTACCATACTGCTCAATCACAAGTCTTAGGGACCCATTTATGAAACCTCAAATTTATCTGGTCGAGGTTTATAAGGGGAAAACTAAATTTTTGGTGGGTAAAAAAAACTTGAATTTTTAGAGATTTGTTATACCCCAAAGCTGCTAAAAATCAGAGTTCAAAAATACTCCATCTCAAACCTGTAGAGAGTTCATGTAGAACTCAGTGGCAGATGTGGAGTTTTCGTAACGTCAATTCGAGTCACAACATTTTCGAGAAGAATTATTGATAAAGGAGTTCAATTTGTGGATGGGAGTTAGGTAGACTGTGTTAATGAAAAACTGAGATATGCTTTGAGTTTTAGTAAATACCTAAACTCACCTTAAACCCAGGTGAGTTTTGCAGCAATGGCAATTTTAAAGGGATTTCGTAATGCATGATTGTTATGGTGTCATTTTTATTTCTAAATTACTCTGCATATACTGCAAATAATTCACTCTACAATGTAAAATATCATTCAACAAGTTGTAATATTGGTGTGTAGGTGCATCTCAGGTCATTTTGCCTGGTCATGTACTTTCAGAAAGAGCCAGCACTTTAGGATGGAACTGCTTTCAGGCAGACTATTGTTTCTCCTACTCAATGTAACTGAATGTGTTGCAGTGGGACATGGCTGTATACTATTGAGTACTTAGATCTACCAGGCAGCTGTTATCTCATTACCTTCCCATTGTTCTGCTGATAGGCACCTGTGGGAGGGAGGGGGTGATATCATTCCAACTTGCAGTGCAGCTGTAAAGAGTGACTGAAGTTTATTAGAGTACAAGTCACATGACTGGAGGCACCTGGGAAACTAAAAATATGTTTAGCCCCATGTCAGATTTCAAAATTAAATGTAAAAAAACTGTTTGCTCTTTTGAGAAATGGATTTCAGTGCAGAATTCTGCTGGAGCAGCACTATTAACTGATGTGTTTTTAAAACAAACCCATGTTTTCCCATGACAGTATCCCTTTAAAATGATTTTTCAGTCATGCCTATGATTCCATAGCTTTTGGTAGGGAGGGCCCTGGGTCATTTAAAGTCTGCAAGAAGCTAAGCAATTTGTATGAATCTAACAGTATAAGCAACTTTCTTTTCAATTCCATTTTTGCTAAGTTTTAATTGCTGACTAAGACTATAGAGCTGGAAAATTTGCTAAGATTTCTAATTTACAATTTTTTCTCCAGGGCATGACAGACTTGCAGTTTATTAATTTAGAACGATTTCTTATCCCTAAATATAACCACCTATATTTACATCTTGAAATTCATTCTCACAAATCTCTTGGTATGGGAAAGAATAGCCTTTTTTTGTGAAACATTAAAATGTGACACTGGTGTATTTGATGACATTGCAATACGGTTTAAATACTGGCTAAATCAAGGCTCATGGGGATTTTTTTTTAAACAGAAGCTCTTCGGTGTATCTAGAACTGTGCCTTATTTTAGGAATTTATTTTTGCTGGCTGCACAAAATATTTTTAGTGCATGTGTAGCGATTATCATTGTGCAGCTTATGGGGTAATATCAATGGTCTTAAAGGGGACCTGTCACCCAAAAAAATTATTAAAAATCCTATTTTATCATATTAGTCAAGCAAAATGAACTTTAATTACACTAAATAAATTATTTGAATTTTGTTTCCTTCAGTCTAGGAATTCATAATTATAGCAAGCAGACAGGAGCCATTTTGTGGACACTGTTATTAAGGCAAGCCTTCTATTATCTGAGAATCTTGTTTGTGCACCAGAATGGGGGACCCGATGTCCATTCCAATGCCCTGGCTACACAATTAAATGGTGAAGAGAACGGGGGAATATGGGGAGAGCAGTGACATCTAGGAAGTGCTGAATGGAAAGTAAAAGCAATTGTCTGCCCCGCCTCTATGACTAAGGCATAGAAAATGGGCATACAATATTTGATTGACAGCTGAGATTTTTAAATGAGCTATAAATGCTTTAATAAAAAATAGAAATTGGATTTTCGCATTTAATTTGAAAATTACTTTTACTATACAGATTTTTGTGCCTGGGTGACAGGTCCACTTTAAAGGGGATTCAAAATTCATTGATGTAAACTTATTTACAGTGTTTCTCTGAGCACTT
The DNA here is from genome assembly GCF_017654675.1 of Xenopus laevis. Lineage (NCBI taxonomy): Eukaryota > Metazoa > Chordata > Amphibia > Anura > Pipidae > Xenopus > Xenopus laevis. The sequence goes on along the minus strand of NC_054371.1, from coordinate 80,812,181 downwards.
TTGTAAGTTACATTTATTTTCTATTTTAGTTAGAGGCAAGGCAAGACAGAAGGTAGGCACTGGCACTCAGGGGGTGCGTATGCATGCAAATAGCAAGGTAGCAAGTCCAAGGCAGGTTATGCTGTAACCCAAACAATGGGTAACATTTTCTGGTCACCTGTTTAAAAGCAAACATCTTATTGGTTGCTGCACGTGGGCAAATGGTTATTACATATGTGGGTGAGTCAGGATGCAGGCTGATGCAGTGAGGGCAGGCAGGGTACAAGTGGGTTAGACAGGCCAAAGGTCAATAATAGGATCAGGATAAACAGTACTTACAATACTAGTGTCTGTATACGTCCATAATGGGAGTTTTGCTATTCCCCTTGAAAGTTGCATTTCACTGGTAAGTGCCACCCTGAGATGCCCTAGTGGATTCCACCCCCTGTATGCTTAATTTTTTGGCATCAGAGTGGGTCAAGGGGGAGCTGCATCTCTAGTGCATAGAGTGAAATAACACTCTCTGAGCTCCAAGAACTAAAATTTCAATTTAAACATCAGAAGTTCACCACTTGGAGTGTTTTTTTCCCATGAAGCAACTTGCATGGCAGCAGTGCCCCTGTCCCTACAAGAGAATAGTGGATGTTATCTACTTTGATTTGGTACAACATTCTATCAACTGTTCATAAAGGAATATTTCCCTTGCATCCACTATTTGAGCTTAGGGAACTTGCTGAAGGATCAATTCAAAAGAATAAAGATAAATGGAGAAGTGATATTTATAAAGTACAGGTATTGGATCCGTTATCCGGAAACCCGTTATCCATAATGCTCCGGATTACGGAAATGCCATCTCCCATAGACTCAGTTTTATCCATATAATCCAAATTTTTAAAAAATATTTCCTTTTTCTCTGTAATAATAAAACAGTAGCTTGTACTTGATCCTAACTAGGATACAATTATTCTTTTTCGGAAGCAAAACCCAGCCTATTGGGTTTAATTAATAATTTAATGTTTTTAGAAGGCTTAAAGGAACAGTAACACCAAAAACTGAAAGTGTATCAAAGTAAAATATAATATAGTGCCGACCTAGATGGTTACATAGAAGATTATTGATAAAGCACAATTGTATTCTACAGGGTTATCTGTTATGCGCTATTCCTGCTGAAATGGCTGCCCCCATAGCTACATAGCTTACTTATAAACTATAGTTGTCTTTCAGAAGCAAATACACAGATTTTATCAGTGCATGCTAACAGTATACTATATGTTAATTACATTAAAAGCTTGCATTTTTTGGTGTTACTGTTCCTTTTTTTCTGATCCAAATTACAAAAAGATCCCTTATCCAAAAAAACCCAGGTATGAGCATTCTGGATAACAAATCCCATAACTGTATAATCATTTGTTGGGCTTGTATTTCTGTTGGGCCCATATGGGACCCTTTAAACTGGGATAAGTCACTGTTAAGTAGAGTTGCCACCTGGCCGGTATTTTACCGGCTTGGCCATTAAAAATGATGGTTTATCCCAATGTTATTAATAGGGAAAAAAGATAAATATAAAGGAAGGCCGGTATTTTTTTCCAGAAAAGGTGGCAACCCTACTGTTAAGTTAACCTTCCCTATGAGGAGCAGCTGGCCTAGAGGTTGTCATCAACAAGTCTCCTGTTGTCCTGGCTACTTAGTGAATCCCATTTTGTTTGTTTGTTATAGTTTTAAGTTGTTTTCCTTCTTCTTTTACCGGTCACTGACCCCAGCAGAAGAAAAAAAAAAAAACCATTGCTTTGTGCAGCTATAGTTTTGTTTCTGTTACTTTTTATTCCTTATCTTTCTATCCAGTCCCTCACCTATTTACATTCTAATCTCTCATTTAAACCACTAAGATGCTAGGGTAAACTGGACCCTAGCAACCAGACAGCTGCTGAAACTCCAAAGACCAATTGTGAATTTTGTCATCAATGAACTACCAAATGTTATTGCTGCTCATTTAAAATAATGTAGAATGTGCAGAGTAGAAGACATGCTGCTGGTAACAGGCAGGGTGTTCTTGCTTTGGCATCCATGATTGACTCTACAGCCTGATCCTTTCATATTCTTTCAAATAGAGCGCAACGAGGGAAGGGGAAGGGTATCTTTACCACTGTACTTCTTCAAGACAGAACCATGATAGTCCCTAACATTTGAACAAGTAAGTATATATATATATATATATATATATATATATATATATATATATATATATATATATATATATATATATATATATAGACAAATACAAGATTCCTCTGCACTCAACCCATTATCAATATATTTAAGACAGAGACATTTTGTGCATACTGCTACTGAGAGGAATCTTGTATTTGTCTATATGTATTTTGTGGTCACACCCTCATTGCACCCCCGCCTAATGGTTTTAAAAACTAGTGGTGAGCACAACTTTCCCTTGTTTGTTACATATATATATATATATATATATATATATATATATATATATATATATATATATATATAGATATATATATATATATATAGTGAGATTCAGGTTAGCAGGGATCCTAAGCATGCCACTGTTTTAGCACACAAGCTTGAGTTGAAGGCCACCTTAAACAATTTTATGCAGCTCGGCTGGCTTTTATTATAAACAAAATGATCAGGTTCAGCACACTTGCTTCAATAGCAGTGCCACTTTAACACCCAGAATGGTGGACACAGAGACAACATATGTCGCGCGCTTACAGCATTCAAAGTGATAAGTCCCAGAGTCCTCTGTTAAACTTTCAGCACACAGTCTCCTGTCACTTGGTGATATTTCACAAAACTGAAGCTCAGCTTGGAAAACACCAACTCCTTCCCAGCTACTCACACCCTCTCTCACTGGGGAAAAAGTGTCTAAATGAGCCCACCTGAATAAACCTGGGCCAGCTACATGGTCTGGAACCATTCTGTCAGAAACCTGGGACAGATATAAACTGTGTCCAGGACTTTCCTACGTATTCTGCCATTCTGTTACAATATATATATTGACTTGTCAGTCCTTCCATACTTTTGTTTTTCTCTCTATTTAAATCCATGAGTTAACTGACACATAATATTTATTTTCTTTCTTTTGTTTTTGGCTGTGCTCATTATTCTGTGGCATAAGCACAACTTGGTGAAGGTAATGATCTATTACGGCACAAGCTTCAAATTATTTATTCCATGTTTTTTTTTTCAATTTTGCACTTGATTAAGCGGCATCTGTTCATAGCCCCAGTACACATGGCAGAAGAGAACGGTTTGGATATGCAAGTCCATGTTTTGCATAATCGCCCCTTAAAAGATATCCCCAGATATTCTTCTAAAAATGCTTCCTTTGCAGTGATAAATAATAGTTATTACAGAAGCCAAAATATGCTAATAACATTCATTAATGTTAATAATGGACCTAAGGATAAAAAAAAAAAAAAAAATCCAACACAAGCAGAAGTACAATATATATAAAGTACAATATATATAAAAGTATATATGGGGGAGACAAATGACAAATATATACAGAATCATAGGAGAAAGAGCTTAAGTGCTATGTGGTAAGAGACATAGTGGGAAGGAGGTCCCTGCCCCATAGAGCTTACAGTCTAAGTGGATGGGAGGCTAACATACAGGTGCAAATTGGAGATGAAAAAGTGCACAAGGTAAGGCGTAGTCAGTAGGGACAGGACTAAGATAAAGTTCTAGTGCTCCAAAAGTTAGACTCTTAGTTTTTTCTTGAAGAGATTAAGAGAGGATTCCTTACGGAGGAATTCAGGGATGGAGTTCCAGAGGGAAGGAGCAGCAAGATAGAAGGGTTTGAGAAGAGAGGTGGCAGTGGATGTGGATGGTGTGAAGAGAAGGTGACTCTGAGCAGAGCGGAGAAGACGACCAGGAACGTATAGTGAGATGAGAGAAGAAATATAGTGAGGAGCAGAGGAGTGAAGGGCTTTGAATGTTAGTAGAAGGATTTTATATGCTATTCTTTGCTTAACCGACAGCCACGCTAAGGATTTTAGTTGGGGTTGAGTAGGTTCCTTTTTAGGAGAGAGCAGAATGCTCCTGGTAGCAGAGTTTAAGATTGATTGGAGGGGAGAGAGATGGGAGTCAGGAAGACCAGTTAGGAGGAGATTGCAATAGTCTAAAAGAGAAAATAAGGGTATTGATTAGTGTTTTATCTGTTGTTTGTGAAAGAAACGGGCGTATCTTAGCTATATTGTGGAGGAAGAAACAAAGGTTTTGGCAGTATTATTGATAAGATCAGAGAAGGAGAAGGACTGTTCAAAGATGACCCCTAAGCAGCGTGCTGAGTTAACCGGGTTAATATTCATGCCATCAATAGTAATGGTGAATGGAAGAGAAGAGCTTGGTTTGGGTGGAAAGATCATGAGCTCAGTCTTGGCCGATTTGAGCTTGAGGTGTCATTGGTTCATCCAGGAAGAGATAGCTACTAAGCAGTCTGCTATCTGGGATTGAACATCAGAATTTAGTGAGGGAGTGTCTATATATATCTGAATATCATTGGCATACAGGTGATATTTAAGGCCAAATTAACATATAAGGTCTGCTAAAGAGAGAGTGTACAAGGAGAACAACAGAGGACCAAGTACAGAACCCTAAAGCACCCCCACATTAAGATGTACAGGAGGAGAGGATTTGTTTGCAAAAGTAACAGAGAAGGAGCGGTCAGAAAGGTAGGAGAAGAACCAAGATGCAGCTTGATCACGGATACCAAATGAATAGAGAACTTGCATTAGAACAGAATGGTTAACAGTATCAAAAGCAGGAGATAAGTCCAGGAGAATGAGAATAGAGAAATGCCCTTAGCAGTCTGGAGATCATTTGCAACTCTACATAAGGCAGTCTCAGTGGAGTGTGCAGGTCGAAAGCCAGACTGCATAGGGTCAAGCAGATTATTGGTGCAGAGACAGTTAGTAATATGGGAGAAGACAAGACGTTCCAGAAGTTTAGAGGCTAGCGGTAAGAGACAGGATGGTAGTTAGACAAACAGGATTGGTCTAGTGTAGCCTTTTTCAGAATGGGCTTAACACAGGCCTGTTTGAATAACGAGGGGAAGGTAGCAGACATGACTGAATATATGAGTAAGTACTGGAGTAAGGACAGGAGCACACTGTATTAGTAGAGGTGATGTTATAGGATCAAGTGAGTAAGTTGTTGATGGAGAGAATAGAAGAAGTTTAGAGACTTCCGACTCAGACATACGATCAAAAGAGTTGAAAATGGAGATAGAAGCTTTAGGGGAAATGAGAATATTGGTATCTGCTTTGTCACTCTCTCTACCAAATGATCATATCTCCATGTATATAGGCAGCTTTACACTATAGGGTATTCCATGAAAATGTAAAATGTGGCATTCCTCATTCTTGAGGAACCCAATGAGGAGAATGTTGTTTGTTTCGGATCCACTTGCCTGACACTGTTAAAACAGTCTGTAGCTTGGATTTTATCAGCAACTGCCCTGGTCGCAGAACTTTATCACATAGGTATTAGATTAAATCAGGTATATGTTAGGGTTTTCTTCCCAAGATTCCTTCTGCTTTTTATGTTCATGTGAACGGTACGTCTGGGTTAAAATATTAGCTCAATGATCTGTAGAGATGCTGCACCCCAGGGCTGGAACTAGGGGTAGGTATAAGAGGCACGTGCCTAGGGCGCAAAGCTTGGTGGTGCCAGGCACATACCTTCATTGCCGCCTACCCCTAGTACAGCAGTGTTACTTCACTGAATAAGGCCAAGCAAGTGCCACTCTTTGAAGGTAAAACTCGCTGATGTGTGCCTATCTGCACATGGACTCACATGCAGCCGAGCAAGTGCATACACGTTCCTGCATGGCCGCTGCCGGGGCATAGGGGGCAACACAGCCAGCCGGGTTGCCTGGAGCACCTAGCTGGCCTGCCCCAGCACTGCTGCCCCCGACCCTAAGCCAGTGACCTCCTTACTTATAGACCCTTCTCTGTGGGGTGGGACACACTGGTGCAAATCTATATAAAGTACTGACTGGAGGCAGAAACCGGCATATTACGGTCATTCTTCGCCTTTTGCAAGTTGGAGCTATGATGGCACATCCAGAGCAAGGCACACTGTGCAGAATAATGAATCCCTGTACAGGGATCTTAAAGAGATACTAACACCAGAAATTTTACCTTTTTTAAATCTACAATATTGACTTTGTGTTCTTCTTATAATTTTGCCATAAAGTATTTGCCCAATGCTTTTTTTAAAAAAAAATTCTTTATTTTGCGTTTTACCCTATACATATTTTGTCAATTCCCTGACATGAGAGCTAGATAGAGGTGGGTGAAACTACTTTAATGAATCGGGTATTTGATGACCAAACATGTTGATGTATTTCCAGGGCCCGGTTCAGTATGTTCAGTATATTTAGTCAAAGGAAATCAAATTAAATCTATATAGGATCATTCCTCAGCACAAACTAATCATAAAAAATACTCAATAACAAAATCTTTGCAAACAAGGGAAAAAAAAGAGGGAAAAGGGGGAGGGAAAGAGGTGCTCAACTACTCTCAATATTCTATTGGATAAGTAAGCATATCTAATGCCACATGACATGGAATATGCTTTAAGAGTGCTCCTGTCTGGTTACAAGTTTCTAATAAAATCTCCATAAGTGTTACCCATGCTGACCAAGTTGAGACAAAAGCTGCTTGCTTGTTGTGTAAGGAGGACACCATCTCTTCAATCCACATGTGACCCATTCCTCTATAGTTGGTGGTTCTAATGATTTCCAGTGCCGTGGGATTACCGACGTTGGTGCCCCGAGGCAGAGCCTTTCTAAAGAGTTTTATATAGGTGGTTGGGACCAGGTAACATAGACAGTAGTCCTATTGATGGATTTTTCTCGAGGGGACTGCCCCTAGTTTATTGAGCACCCGAAATACCTTATTATAGAATGGAACCAACTCTTTACAGTGCCACCAAATGTGTAGCATAGTGCCTATTTCCTCATTACAATGCCAGCACATAGCAGAGGTATTGGGGTAGATCCCAATCTACCTTTTGGTCACCCCTGTTATAAAGTGTTGAGGTTAGATGCTCAATAGGAGGTTAAGTTACACAAAAAGTAGATCTGGTGGTATTTGAGGCTTTCCTAAATGAGGAGAAGAGAAGCCAATGTTTAAGTTGTTCGTATTTTAATTTGCACATAAAGGCCCCTTCTTTACCTGGGATAATCACAGCATTATCTTTAAGAACTTGAAAACGCATTAAGTGTTCCTTGGGATTTTTGTCCAAAAAAGCCCCCTTGTTATACCCGGGGGGGGGAAGCAGGGTTCCCAAATATTGGGGTGCAGGGTCCTATATGTGAGATGAGGGAAGGTAACCTCCATAGAAATTTCTACGCTAGTCATAGGGTCTCTTTACATATCATAGGCTGTTGGGAGGGTGTTGGTCTTTGTGCAGGGGATAGCCACCACAACTGGATAGGTCTATCTAGAACAGCTTGTTCTATTTGAATCCACTTCTTTAAGTCCCGTTAATGAAACCATACTCAGTGTGGGGGCTTGAAGATAATGCTTAAAGTCAGGGAGACCCAGTCCACCAAGGTTTTCTTATTTAACCTAGGTCTGTTATTAGCCCAGATGAAGGATTGCATAGCCGTATGAAGTATATCAAAAAATTGCCTTGGAGGTTCAACGGGGATGGTATGTAGTAAGTATAAGACTCTCGGTAGTAGATTCATTTAAATTATATTAATTTGGCCGAACCAAGAAATATTAAGTAGTTTGTGTAGATATTAGCCATTTGTGTAGAGTCTGTGCTATTTCTTTTGTGAGGGGCAAGTGGTTTAGCTTAGATAGTTGGGACAGTTTTGAAGGTATATGGATCCCCAGGTATTTTATAGATTCAGTGCTCCACTTAAATGGGTATTTGGCTTTTAGTTGGGTTAGATTGGGTGCTGGCAGAGAAATATTAAGAGCTTCCGACTTATCAAAGTTACTGAAGGTCCAATACTCTCTGAACTCATGCATAAGAGATGGAAGCGAGGTGTGAGTTTGTGTTATGAACACCAATAAATCCTCTGCATATAGTGCTGCTTTATGCTGGGAGTTTTTTATTTGTATTTCCTTAATATTTTGGTTATTTCTTATTGCGATTGCTAGGTGTTCCATCGCTAATGCATACAAGATGGGCGGGAGTGGGCAGGCCTGCCTCGTACCATTATTTATTTTTACCGGTTCAGAGAGCAAAGCATTAACCTTGATTCTGGCCTGTGGAAGCTGATATAGAGCCATAATTCGACAGAGTGCCTTAGGGCCCAGGCCTATTTGCATGAGATTTTCTCTCAGAAGGACCCAGTTGACCCTGTCGAAGGCCTTCTCGGCATCTATCGACAGTGCCATCATGGGGATCCCTCTGTGTTGTGCATGGTCTATGGCTGACATTACTTTTAAAGTAATTGTCTTTCGCTTCTCTGCGGGGAATTAATCCCACCTGGTCCTGATCAATTATTTCAGGGAGAAAGTTTGTCAGTCTATCTGCCAGGACCTTAGTTTATAATTTCAAATCAGCGTGATAGGCCTGTAACTTGAGCAGGTTAGTGGATCTTTCCCTGGTTTTGGAATCAGCATAATGTGGGCTTTAAGCAAATTATATACATTGGTGGGGCCAGAATCTAGGTTATTAAAGGTCTGTAGCATATGGTCAGCTATTTCTTTTTGAAGGATTTTGTAAAATATTGCCAAGTACCCGTCTGGGCCAGGTGCTTCTCCATTCGGAGTATGTTCAAGAGAGTCTACAAGTTCTTGGGGTGATATGGGGTCTTTTAAGCTATTAATGGCATCTATACTCAAAGTTGGTAGAGCTGTCCGTTGTATATATTGTATCAATTTGTGTGTGGGGGGGGGTGTCTGCCTCCCTACACTGTGGGTTCCGCAAGTTATAGAGCTCAGTATAATATTTATGTAGTGTGGCAGCAATTTCCTGTGTTTTATACACTATTTTATAATTTTTGGTTTTTATGGCATGGATAAAGGAGAATGCATATTTTTGTTTCAACACTCGAGCCCGAACCCTGCTGGGCTTATTACTATGTTCATAAAATATACGTATACATTTTTGCATGGAGTATGCAGTTTTTTTTTATCTAGCTCCATTTTAATCAGTTCCTGAGTTGCAGTTAACTCCTGCCAGATTTCATTGAAGAGAGAGTTTTTGTGCACTCTTTCCAGTTCTTGGGTTTTGCTTATTAAGCCTGACAGGTGTGCAGCCTCGCCCTTTTAATTCTAGTGCCGTGTTTGATTAGAATGCCCCTAAGAACTGCTTTTAGCGTCTCCCATTTTACAGTGGGGTGAGAAGAGTCCTCTTTCTGGACCTTTGAAAATGTTTGTATCTCCCTTTTAATTCCCTGAATACATTCAGTATTTTGGAGAAGAGATACATTCTGCTTCCACGTCCAGTCCCTTCTATTACTAGAGGGGAGTATAAGATGAAGGAACACACGTGCGTGGTCCAAAAGTATCTGCAGCCCAATCCTACTTTCTCTAACCCATTCAAGTGTGTGGTGAGAGATATATAAATATTCTATCCTGCTGTATATATATGTATAATTTTTGTCTGACGGGTGGTGTATCCATCAGCTGAGCATTATGTAAAGACATTTTTAACTTGAATAGGGATTTATAGGGCAGATTTGCTTTTTCCAGTTGAGGCGTCTAAGTGTGGATCTATAGAGATATTCAGGTCACCCCCAACACGATAGCCCCTTCTGCAAAATTTTCTAATTTTATTAAAATTTTTCCCAAAAATACATGTTGGTTAGTATTTGGCACATAACAATTCACAACAGTTACAATTTGCTAATATAGTTCAGTTTTAGCAAAAATATATCTACCAAAAGGGTCAATTTACGTGTCTAACAATGTATAGGGGAGTTGGCTATCTCCACTCATTTGCTTTCCCCTCAGGGTTGTGAATGAACAGCCAGTTTCGGAAGGGTTTGTGGAACATTTGGGGGTCTATGATCCTTCTTAAAATGGCTCTCTTGCAATAAGTCTAATGAGACTTTCTGTTTTTGCAGACCTGTCCGTATCTTATTTGGGGAGTTAAGTCCCCAAGCGTTATAGGAGCATATTATACAGTTAGCTATAATACTTATCTGAGCATTTCACCAGCAGTTTACGGTAGTTGAGCAAACCATTATAGGGTTACAAAATTAGGAACAAAATAATCATAACATATAATAAACCCCATTACGTAAGAATGTTTGTTTTGATATCAGATGACCTATATGGAATGATATCTTAGGGTGTTCCTGCCCAGAGTAGACCTATGTGGGGGCATAGGTTGGTACCAGACTTACAAGTTGACAGACTTCCGGCTGTCAGAGCCAACATGCTTGTTGTAGTGTATCCTCAAGACCCTGTGTTAGGGAACAATAGTGGGGTTTTCGGGTTCTCTCTGTGGGCAAAGCCTCAGGTTGCAATTATTCGCTTTTTCATCATGGAATTGTATCCATGTGGAGATCTTGCTTTTAGGGGTTGCCTGAAACTGGTGAAAGTTGAAAGTTTCCTAGGTGATTTAGTTGTGGAGTGTCCCAGACTGCAGTCTCCCAGTTCTTCATTGCCACAGAGGGAAGGTCCAGTGTGTTCAGAAAATGCGGGATATCTTTAGGAGATTTGAGGGTGATCGGTCTCCCTTGTTTCAGGACAATAAGTGCGAAAGGAAATCCCCATATATAACTTTGGCTTTAGCTTTAATGCTCTGCGCTGTTGTAGTGTGTTTCTTGAGAGATCTTCAAAAAATTTTAGTTTTACATTCTCAAAGTCAAAGTAACCCGTTTTGTCATTAAGGCCTCTTTAATAGTGTAAAAGTGAATGTGACAAATTACATCTCTTGGAGGGTCAGATTTAGTGTCTCTGTGCCTGAGTTCCCTATGTGCTCTGTCAATGATTATTTGGTGGTTTCCCCAGCATAGCATTAAATATTTTGCATAGCGTCACTGGGAGCTCTTGCTGGCCTATCGACTCAGGAAGACCGTTAATTCTTATGTTATTCCTCCTTGAGCATCCAGATGATTTTGTAGTTGTTGAAAGCGAGATTCAAAGATTGTAATGTTTTGTTCAAGATTTATTAATTTTTCAGTGATTTATCAAGCTGAACATATTTCTCCCCAAGTGGGGTTAATCTGTGTGTGATGGTAGTGAGAGAATGTGCTTTCTCAGGTCTTGATCTAGTGTTGCGTTAGATGCTGAGTAGTGTGGTGTCAAAATGGCAGAGTTCTGGGCATGTAATGTCTTAAGGTTTAAGTTCCCCAATATAAATGCGGGTAACTCACCTTTAAGGTTATCCTCAACGTCTTGAGCAGTGGGTTGGCCCGCTTGTTCTTGGTTTCCGTCGTGCATGGTGGTCCCCTGATCCGCAAGTTCTGTTGTTGTGATCTAGGCGGGGAAGATGGCTGCCATTCGGCACTGCTTTCCCAGAATGACTAGTCTGCGGGTGTGCTTTAGCCAGTGGCGAGTGACTCTCCGATTTAGAGGAGTCTTGTCTTGGCGACATGCAAGTTTCCTTGTCCGGAGATTCAGAAGCCTTTGTGTCTCCTTCTGTAGGTTGCAACGAGGTCCAAGATGGCGTCTCGTCTCAGAGCTCTGCCTGCACGTTTGAGCAGGAAGCAGAGCTTTTCTGAAAATCTTGTTAAGTGAAATTTTTGTGATGCCTCTTGCAACTCAGGGCTTATCTTTGCCCTTCTGGATTTACCCATCTTTAGCATAGCTTATTTGGGTCAGTAAAATAGCGAATTTGTTGGCTCTTTTCACAGAGCTCGTCTCACTTGCGACTGTTTCCGGTCATGGCCAGACCACGCCCCCATTGCCCAATGATTTTACATTATTTTTTTACCCCCATGTTCCTGTAGAAGGGAGCTGCCATATTTGTGCAGAAGGAGTCGGTTAGCATTACAACAGACAGGCTGAGATGGGACAGTCAGGTTGGCAAATTAGTCAGGTTTAGGAACATCAACTAACAATTACTTATAAAAACAATCAGCATGACCTATAGGTAACTTTTAATGTACAGTCATATTTTGAAAAATAGTTTTTTAGTGTCAGTATCACTTTAATGTTTTTTGAGTTGACTTATGCTCCAAAATGCTCATGCCAACATGAACTCTCTTTTACATAGTACTGTAGGTACAAGTTGTGCCCACCAGTGGTTCATTCACAGTCCATCAGAAATCTTTGCTCACCAAATGTAAGATCAGATCAGATGTAAAAGTGCAGGAACAAGGTGAACCGTGGACAAGAACTATTTTATATTGTTACTGTTTCTTTTACACTCTGTGCCTTGTCCACTATATGTAAATGATAGTTTAGGTATTTGAAAGTTGTTCTTCTGTAGTGTTGTTGCATCAGGCATATATACATACAGTTAGGTCCATAAATATTTGGACAGACAACTTTTTTCTAATCTTGGTTCTGTACATCACCACAATGAATTTTAAATGAACTCAGATGCAGTTGAACTGCAGACTTTCAGCTTTAATTCAGTGGATGGAAACAAAAAGATTGCATAAAAATGTGAGGAACTAAAGACTTTTTTTTTAACACAATCACTTAATTTCAGGGGCTCAAAAGTAATTATACAAATTAAAAAACTGAAAATAAAATGTTCATTTCTAATACTTGGTTGAAACCCCTTTGCTGACAATGACAGCCAGAAGTCTTGAACTCATGGACATTGCAGATTCTGGCTTTCCTTCTTTTTAATGCTCTACCAGCACTTTACTGCAGTGGCTTTCAGTTGCTGTTTGTCTTCAACAAGTGAAATGGATGCTCAATTGTGTTCAGATCAGGTAACTGACTTGGCCATTCAAGAATATTCCACTTCTTTGCTTTAATAAACTCCTGGGTTGCTTTGGCTGTATGTTTTGGGTCATTGTCCATCTGTATTATGAAACTCCTCCCAATCAATTTGGCTGCATTTAACTGGATTTGAGCAGACAGTGTCTCTAAACAACTCAAATTCATTTGGCTGCTTCTGTCCTGTGTCACATCATGGGTTTCCATTTTACAGATGATGTGGTATGCTTTGGATCATGAGCTGTTCCACGCCTTCTCCATACTTTTTTCTTGCCATCATTCTGGTAGAGGTTGATCTTGGTTTCATCTATCCAAAGAATGTTTTTCCAGAACTGTGCTGAGTTTTTTAGATTTTTTTTTTTTAGCAAAGTCCAATCTAGCCTTTCTATTCTTGATGCTTATGAGTAGCTTGCACCTTGCAGTGCACCCTCTGTATTTACATTCATGCAGTCTTCTCTTTATGATAGACTTGGATATCAATACACCTACCTCCTGGAGAGTGTTGTTCACTTGTTTGGCTGTTGTGAAGGGGTTTCTCTTTACCATGGAAATGATTCTGCGATCATCCACCACTGTTGTCTCCATGGACGTCCATGGAGAGTTCACCACTGTTTTCTTTATTTCTCAGGATGTACCAAACTGTAGATTTTGCCACTCCTAATATTGTAGCAATTTCTCAGATGGGTTTTTTCTGTTTTTGCAGCTTAAGGATGGCTTGTTTCACCTGCATGGAGAGCTCCTTGACCGCATGTTGTCTGTTCAGAGCAAAATCTTCCACATACAAACACCCTCCCCCCTCAAATCAACTCCAGGGCTTTTATCTGCTTCATTGATAATGACATAACAAAGGAATTGCCCACACCTGCCCATGACCTGCTCAATTACTTTTGAGCCCCTGAAATGAAGTGATTGTGTTAAAAAAAGGATTTAGTTCCTCACATTTTTATGCAATCTTTTTTTTTATCAACCCACTGAATTAAAGCTGAAAGTCTGCAGTTCAACTGCATCTGATTTGTTTAATTTAAAATTCATTGTGGTAATGTACAGAACCAAAATTAGAAAAAAAAAGTTGTCTCTGTCCAAAGGTTTATGGACCTAACAATATATGTGTATTCCTGTAACCAGTTTATTGCCCAGTCCAGTTGATCTGTTCAAGTAGTCACTGAATTGCAGAATAAAACATGTTACATAAAACCAAAAGGATTGTGTTGCCTTCAATAAGAATAAGTTATATTTTAGGACCAAGTACAAGTTACTGTTTTATGGCCTTCCCATAATTCAGGGCTTTCAGGATAACAGGTTTCCAGATAACAGATCCTATACCTGTACAGTAGGATCACACTGGTCTATGTAAAACATGGAGGTTTTCTGGAATGAATAGTTCAATATACAGTGCCAATCCTTTCTTGCTTTGAAGCCTGCAGCTTTCAGTGAGAGTTTGTTAACCCTTTGCCTGCCAAGCACGTACGCTGTACGTTCTGGCAGGCAAGGGCTTTAACTGCCAAGCACGTACATTCTACGTTCTTGCAGTTTAACATGCTGTACTCTGCATCAGCGGCTTTAGCCGCCTCTGCAGAGACTTAGCAGTGCTGACAGCCCCCTGGGCAACAAGGCTGGGGGGCTGTCATGTCGGTCCTGCAACAGGATTGTTGCAGGATCGACCTAAAATCGCAAAAAGAAGCAACTTACCAGCTCCTCCGTCTTCCTTCTGCTCTCTGCTGCTCTGGCGACGCCCAAGCACTTCCTGACTGCAGTGACTCAGCACACACGCTGCTGAAAGAGGATTAGACTCTCTCCCCTGCTCCAGCAATGGTAAGTGGACTTAATTTGCTAAATTACACACTACACAAACACTACATACACACTACACTACATTGTATAGATCTGTACACAGTTACACAATCATTTTAGTAAAGATTTTTTTTTTTTTTTTAATTTTTTTTTGGAAAGTTATGTACACTTATTTGCACTTATTTCACACTTATATACACACTGTCACACCACTTTTAGAAGTGTATACACATGTATACACAAAAAACTCACAAAGAGGGATTTTTTTTTTTTTACTTTTTCATTTTACTAATTTGTGTTTTTTTACCCCTAAAAACCATTTGTTTTGGCAGCATGACTATTGGGTAATCGATTTTGGCCACTAATTATGCTGTTGGATCAGTAATTTTGTTATTTCATTGATTTACACAATTTTTGTGGTTTTATTGCAATTTTATCCCTGCATTATTTTTCTTTATGTATCTTTAGTATAGTTTTGCTGTTTGGTGCTTTGGTATAGAATGATAGATTTTACTTTGTTTGATCCGTCAGAATATGTACTTTCCAAAAATGTATGCTGTTCTGGGGGCTTTTTACAGTTTGGGGGTCTTACAACACATAACGCAAAGTTGGGGTACTGTTTTCAGCAGCTTAGTTGGCTAGTGTGAAAATTCATATGCATGTTTTTCATTTGGGATCCGTACACACCACATACTTTGGTAAATCTATGCATATTGGGCATCAAGCTATTCATCAGACCTCTGACGTCCATATTTAGGGTGATTTTTCTTTGTATGTAAAACATTGTGTGCGAAAAATGCGGCAAACTGCAGCATTTTTAGGCAATTTTCAGAAATGTTGTAAAAACCTCTAAGTTTAGAAAAGCTTTGCAGTTTGGTAGTTTGGTGTAGAAAGATGTCTTTATCTTTGTTGGATTCGTCAGAATGTGTACTTTCCAAAAACATATGGTTTTGGGGGTCTTTGCTGTAAGGAGGGTCTTGAGGCACATAATATGAAGTCAATGGTCTATGTTCACAGAAGGCGAATCGGCAGCGGAGAAAACTCATATGCACTATTTTTATTTGGGGTCTGCACATGCCAGCTGCCTTGGTGTATCTATGCATATTGGGCATCAAACTGTTCAGTCGTCCCTTGGCATCAATATTTATGTTATTTTACAATTGTATGCAAGAAATTGGGTGAGATAAATGTGGCCAATTGCAATATTTTTAGGCGATTTTCAAAAATGTAAAAACCGTTGCTTTTATCGCCAAATTTAGGAAAGACTTGCGACTTGGTACTTTGGAGTACAAGGACATGTATACCCAATTTGGGTTTGTGGGAATGTGTACTTTCCAAAAATATATGGTTTTCTGGGGTGAACTTACTTTTTTCTACATTTGCCCCCCTCAAAACAATATAAATGTGTTGATTTTGCAGTATCTGAAATGACAGACCATATGGGGGTCTTCTTTTGGGGCCCCTATATGCCACATGCTTAGGTACACCTATACATATTGGGCATCAAACTGTTCAGAGGACCCTAAGCTTTCATATTTGGGGTGATTTCTCTTGATACCTAAAAGTATGTGGGTAATACGATGCTGCAGGGTAGAAATTTTGAGGTCATTTTTGGAAATGTCACCGAAATCACCACATTTAGGAATGATTTGCAGCTTGGTACTTTGTAGTACAAAGACATGCATACCCAATTTAGATTCGTGGGAATGTGTACTTTCCGAAAATATATGGTTTTCTGGGGTGAATTTACCCTTTTCTACTTTTGCCCCCCCCAAAACTATGTAAATGTCTTGATTTTGCAGTATCTGAAATGACAGACCATATTTGGGGTGATTTCCTTTTGGGGCCCCTATATGCCACGTGCTTGGGTACACCTATACATATTGGGCATCAAACTGTTCAGAGGACCCTAGGCTTTCATATTTGGGGTGATTTCTCTTGATACCTAAAAGTATGTGGGTAATACGATGCTGCAGGGTAGAAATTTTGAGGTGATTTTTGGAAATGTCACCGAAATCACCACATTTAGGAATGATTTGCAGCTTGGTACGTTGGAGTACAAAGACATGCATACCCAATTTAGATTCGTGGGAATGTGTACTTTCCGAAAATATATGGTTTTCTGGGGTGAACTTACCCTTTTCTACTTTTGCCCCCCCCAAAACGATGTAAATGTCTTGATTTTGCAGTATCTGAAATGACAGACCATATGGGGGTCTTCTTTTTGGGGCCCCTATATGCCACGTGCGTGGGTACACCTATACATATTGGGCATGAAACTGTTCAGAGGACCCTAGGCTTTCATATTTGGGGTGATTTCTCTTGATACCTAAAAGTATGTGGGCAATACGATGCTGCAGGGTAGATATTTTGAGGTGGTTTTTGGAAATGTCGCCAAAATCACCAAATTTAGGAATGGTTTGCGGCTTGGTACTTTGGAGTACAAAGACACGCATACCCAATTTAGATTCGTGGGAATGTGTACTTTCCGAAAATATATGGTTTTCTGGGGTGAACTTACCCTTTTCTACTTTTGCCCCCCCAAAACAATGTAAATGTCTTGATTTTGCAGTACCTGAAATGACAAACCATATGGGGGGGGGTCTTAATTTTATGGCCCTTATATGCCACATGCTTAGGTACACCTATACATATTTGGCATCAAACTGTTCAGGGGACCCTAGGCTTTTATATTTGGGGTGATTTCTCTTGATACCTAAAAGTATGTGGGTAATACGATGCTGCAGGTTAGAAATTTTGAGGTGGTTTTTGGAAATGTCGGCAAAATACCAAATTTAGGAATGGTTTGCGGCTTGGTACTTTGGAGTACAAAGACATGCATACCCAATTTAGATTCCTGGGAATGTGTACTTTCCGAAAATATATGGTTTTCTGGGGTGAACTTACTTTTTTCTACTTTTGCCCCCCCCCAAAACAATGTAAATGTCTTGATTTTGCAGTACCTGAAATGACAGACCATATGGGGGTCTTCCTTTTGGGGCCCCTGTATGCCACGTGCTTGGGTACACCTATACATATTGGACATCAAACTGTTCAGAGGACCCTAGGCTTTCATATTTGGGGTGATTTCTCTTGATACCTAAAAGTATGTGGGTAATGCGATGCTGCAGGGTGTAGATA
This sequence comes from Xenopus laevis, assembly GCF_017654675.1. Classification (NCBI taxonomy): domain Eukaryota; kingdom Metazoa; phylum Chordata; class Amphibia; order Anura; family Pipidae; genus Xenopus; species Xenopus laevis. The sequence continues at coordinate 80,794,428 of NC_054371.1, read as the reverse complement.
TTTTGAGGTGATTTTTGGAAATGTTGCCAAAATCACCAAATTTAGGAATGGTTTGCGGCTTGGTACTTTGGAGTACAAAGACATGCATACCCAATTTAGATTCGTGGGAATGTGTACTTTCCGAAAATATATGGTTTTCTGGGGGTGAACTTACCCTTTTCTACTTTTGCCCCCCCCCAAAACGATGTAAATGTCTTGATTTTGCAGTATCTGAAATGACAGACCATATGGGGGTCTTCCTTTTGGGGCCCCTATATGCCACGTGCGTGGGTACACCTATACATATTGGGCATCAAACTGTTCAAAGGACCCTAGGCTTTCATATTTGGGGTGATTTCTCTTGATACCTAAAAGTATGCGGGCAATACGATGCTGCAGGGTAGATATTTTGAGGTGGTTTTTGGAAATGTCGCCAAAATCACCAAATTTAGGAATGGTTTGCGGCTTGGTACTTTGGAGTACAAAGACATGCATACCCAATTTAGATTCGTGGGAATGTGTACTTTCGGAAAATATATGGTTTTCTGGGGTGAACTTACCCTTTTCTACTTTTGCCCCCCCCAAAACGATGTAAATGTCTTGATTTTGCAGTATCTGAAATGACAGACCATATGGGGGTCTTCCTTTTGGGGCCCCTATAAGCCACGTGCGTGGGTACACCTATACATATTGGGCATCAAACTGTTCAAAGGACCCTAGGCTTTCATATTTGGGGTGATTTCTCTTGATACCTAAAAGTATGCGGGCAATACGATGCTGCAGGGTAGATATTTTGAGGTGGTTTTTGGAAATGTCGCCAAAATCACCAAATTTAGGAATGGTTTGCGGCTTGGTACTTTGGAGTACAAAGACATGCATACCCAATTTAGATTCGTGGGAATGTGTACTTTCCGAAAATATATGGTTTTCTGGGGTGAACTTACTTTTTTCTACTTTTGACCCCCCCAAAACGATGTAAATGTCTTGATTTTGCAGTATCTGAAATGACAGACCATATGGGCGTCTTCCTTTCGGGGCCCCTATATGCCACGTGCTTGGGTACACCTATACATATTGGGCATCAAACTGTTCAGAGGAACCTAGGCTTTCATATTTGGGGTGATTTATCTTGATACCTAAAAGTATGTGGGCAATACGATGCTGCAGGGTAGAAATTTTGAGGTGATTTTTGGAAATGTCGCCAAAATCACCATATTTAGGAATGGTTTGCTGCTTGTTATTGTGGAGTACAAAGACATGCATACCCAATTTAGATTCGTGGGAATGTGTACTTTCGGAAAATATATGGTTTTCTGGGGTGAACTTACCCTTTTCTACTTTTGACCCCCCCAAAACGATGTAAATGTCTTGATTTTGCAGTATCTGAAATGACAGACCATATGGGTGTCTTCCTTTCGGGGCCCCTATATACCACGTGCTTGGGTACACCTATACATATTGGGCATCAAACTGTTCAGAGGACCCTAGGCTTTCATATTTGGGGCGATTTATCTTGATACCTAAAAGTATGTGGGTAATACGATGCTGCAGGGTAGAAATTTTGAGGTGATTTTTGGAAATGTCGCCAAAATCACCAAATTTAGGAATGGTTTGCGGCTTGGTACTTTGGAGTACAAAGACATGCATACCCAATTTAGATTCGTGGGAATGTGTACTTTCCGAAAATATATGGTTTTCTGGGGTGAACTTACCCTTTTCTACTTTTACCCCCCCCCAAAACGATGTAAATGGCTTGATTTTGCAGTGTCTGAAATGACAGACCATATGGGGGTCTTCCTTTTGGGGCCCCTATATGCCACGTGCGTGGGTACACCTATACATATTGGGCATCAAACTGTTCAGAGGACCCTAGGCTTTCATATTTGGGGTGATTTCTCTTGATACCTAAAAGTATGTGGGCAATACGATGCTGCAGGGTAGAAATTTTGAGGTGATTTTTGGAAATGTCGCCAAAATCACCATATTTAGGAATGGTTTGCTGCTTGTTGTTGTGGAGTACAAAGACATGCATACCCAATTTAGATTCGTGGGAATGTGTACTTTCCGAAAATATATGGATTTCTGGGGTGAACTTACTTTTTTCTACTTTTGACCCCCCCCCAAACGATGTAAATGTGTTGATTTTGCTGTACCTGAAATGACAGACCATTTGGGGGTCTTCCTTTTGGGGCCCCTGTATGCCACGTGCTTGAGTACACCTATACATATTGGGCATCAAAGTGTTCAGAGGACCCTAGGCTTTCATATTTGGGGTGATTTCTCTTGATACCTAAAAGTATGTGGGTAATACGATGCTGCAGGTTAGAAATTTTGAGGTGATTTTTGGAAATGTCACCGAAATCACCACATTTAGGAATGATTTGCAGCTTGGTACTTTGTAGTACAAAGACATGCATACCCAATTTAGATTCGTGGGAATGTGTACTTTCCGAAAATATACGGTTTTCTGGGGTGAACTTACTTTTTTCTACTTTTACCCCCCCCCCAAAACGATGCAAATGTGTTGATTTTGCAGTATCTGGAATTACAGAACTGATAGCTCAAATGAGGTGTCTACATTTTAGGGCCCCTATATGCCACATGTTTGGGTACACCTATATATATTGGGCATCAAATTGTATAGCGGACCCTAGGCTTTCATATTTGGGGTGTTTTACATTGATACCTAATGATTTGTGGGAGATATGATTCTGTAGATTGGAAGCTTTGAGGTAATTTTTCAAAAAATTCACCAATTTCTATAAAACATTATAACTTTAGGAAACAATTGCAACTTGGTAGTTTGGAGTACAACGATATATTTACCCATTTTTGATTCACCAGAATCTGTTCTTTCTAATAAAGGGTAGTTTTCTAGGGTAAACCTACTGTTAGTGGAATGTTTGGCCTTGAAAGCAGAAGTATGCCGTTTGGGCAGCGGAGCTTTGGAAATTTGGTTGTGTACTGCTTGTAGATTTTGATCTATACAAGTGAGAAATCTCCATAAAACTATATATATTTGGTATTGCCGCGTTCAGGAGACATAGACCTTTCCAAATAGGCTGTGTTCTCATACATTAAGTAAATGATGTTTCTGATATATGTGATTGTTCTTTGTGAAACATGATTTTTTTCATTTTATTGGACACTTAGAAGCCAATATTTTTTTACAGAAGTAGAATTACACCAAAATTCCTGCATATTTTGAAAGTTCAGGTTGTCCTGAAAAAAACAATATATTGTTTTGCTGGGTAAACTAAAAGACCGCCCCAGGAAAGGCCCTTAAAGTGAAAGAGTGCAAAATATCTAAAAACTGCTTGGCAGTAGATGTTCGCATCTAGGACAAAACGGCTGGCAGGTAAAGGGTTAAAGTCCTGTTTTAAATGGCTTGTTATTAGAATTATGTTGCATTGTTATTGGTATGCTTTTATTAAATTCTTCCCCATTATTCTCCTTTAGTTGTGTTAGATTTCTATAGTCTTTTTAATTTTAAATTGACGTTACAGCTAATTCTGCAATCAATACTGTATGTGCTTTGAACATTTACCTATACAAACGTTGAAAGAATGGAATGATACAATCTTTCTAAGAAAATATGTTGAGCATAAACCCATCCCAAGTGGTCTGAGAATAGAAAGAAATAGTCCAGACTTTGTGGATGGAAGGGATAATATATTTAGCACATGTAACTTAAAGGAAAACTATACCCACCAAACAATGTAGGTCTCTATAAAAAGATATTGCAAAAAACAGCTCATATGTAAAATCCTGCTTCATGTAAATAAACCATTTTCATAATAATATACTTTTCTAGTAGTATGTGCCATTGGGTAATCATAAATAGAAAATTGCCATTTTAAAAAATAAGGGCCGCTGTGCACACAAACATACCAACAAACCATACATGTGTAGCACACCCTTGAGTGTACTTTTGCTGTGGATTAGAGCTATGTGTGACCAGGCTAACACTGCTATTAATGTGCCCCCGACCCCCAGTGTACCCAGGCAACTCCCTGCAACTCCCGGTACCTGGTGTGGATAAATGCAGCAGTAGATTCAGCCAGACAAGTCCTTTGCAGTAAATTATAACTGGTTTATTAACAGAGCACCGGCAAGATCATGGGTTACAGTACTTTGATGTTCACTGGCAGTTATAGAGTAGCCTCCAACAACAATATTCCCTCCAGGGGGGTAGAAGATGCAACAGACGGAGTAGAAATCAATATAGATCAGTAACAATAGACTTGGGAAATAGTTACCACTCTCACTGGCACTATCCTTTATGGTTGAACACTAAGGCATGGGTTTCTCAGCCTGGGGTGTTGTATCTTGGCACCGGACTTGATCCTCACCTCACCCACTGTATTCAGCCTGGAATCTTGGGTCTTGGTATCCTATCTGGTCCTCAACTCACCCACTGTAGTCCCTGCACTAGTGGTTCAAATACCACGGGGTCCTAACCCCACTATTTCTCCTCATTGGAGCCACATCTGCTCACTAGCTACCCTGTGCTGACTTTCACTCCTAGAGGCTATTACTGTATTACTATCACTATCTTACACTTAACTAACTTTCCCGGCAGGCCTGGACCTGTAGTACCTCTCAGTGAGGCAAAGTCCCAGGACAGACCCAGACCTCATGGTGCTAAACCCTTTTATATTATCAAACAGTGCCATCTAGTGGACAATCCCCAGGTACTAGTGTGGACCCCACCAGGGACATAGCTGCCTAACTTAACTAAAGAACCCTTAGGTGTCCAAATACTAAAGAGGAATGCCTGAGATAAATACACCCAAATCTCAGGGTCTCTACATTCTCCCCCCACTTAGAAACGTCAACGTCCTCGTTGACAAACTAAACAGTTACTCTCAAGTGCACAATAAATCACATTGTAAATAACATTTACTATTTGTACATCACGCTTCAACAGCCTCTCCAGCCTCTCCAGAGGACTGCCCATGGTACAATGGATCCTGTAAACAAAAATATTGCAAACATGCATTTTTCCTGAGCACTGTATCAATACTTTAATGCAACCTCATACTGGGTCCACGGCCGTGGCCCTAAATCCTATTACCTCGGGATTAACCCTACTATTACCAACACTGTACTTAAATCAGGTATTCACATTTCTTTTATTTATGCACTTAGGAGGGAAAAAGGGAATTGGGATTTTAGGACAAGTGTCCCTTAACTATTTACAGTCTCTGGGTTGTTTGCCAAAGTCCTCCTTCCAGGTGGGTGCGATTCACCTCGAGAGTGGCTAAAATAAAGAACCCAATACAGAGTCCAACATGGTTTCAGTCATGCTGCAGGTCAAACCTGAGCCTCTGTTCTTTATGTGTCCTGACTCCAGGGGAAGCCTCCCCAACTTGAAGAGTCTCAAACCAGAGATAAATAACAAAAATAAAACTCCATTCCTTGAAGTCACTTGGGAAAAAAATAGAAATGCAACAAAAGACCTCCAGTGGTCAACTTTAACTTTTTTACTGGGGGTGGTTACTTCACCCTGCCCCCCACAACAGAAAACAGCACCCTCCTGGGTGTGACTCCTAGCACGCGGCTACAATGATAAGTCCCACAGATGCCGGTTTAGATCATGTAGGTGAACCGCATCTTAGTGTCCTCGTAGCTAATGTAGTATTTTGGGTGCGGCTTCTCCACAGTGCCCCCTTCTGGAAGTGGAACATCCACGCTGAAATAACGTGGCGCAGGGTTTTTCTTTCCAAAGCTGTGGACAGCATGGCGCAAAATGGTGTGTCCCCACCACCACTCATTCTCCAGGGACCGCACAAAGCTCCAGGCAGCTGCACGCCTGGCTTGATCAGGGTGGGAGAGAGTATTTCCAATTGTCTTTTCTTTCGCCACAATCTCCTCCACCACCCACTCATCCAGATTTTCCTCCACCTGCTCGTAAACCCACAGCGGTGCGTAGGGCATATAATACCCCCATTTCCTGTACACACGAAAGTTTATGACCCGCTGTACCCGGGAAACCCTGCAGAAGATCTCAGGATTGGCTCGGCCGGGTACTACCCAGAAGTGCTTCTCTTGAGCCCGGGTAATTTTCTTAGGGGCCCAGAAACTATGCAGCAATTTGAACAGAGGCCGGTCGGTGGCTCCATCATCTTCCGCCTCATCCACTGTTCCCTCCTTGCCGCTTGACGCACCCTGAGTGACCCCTCTGCTTGGCATATCTGCTCCCTTGCGGGCCCATCCCTCTTTGCTGCTAGCCTCGGGGTATGGGGGGAGTCCTTCCCTCACGGGTGGCTCTTGGGGACCCCGGCTGGGGATATTAACACTTACCCCCTCTGGGCGGTTGGAGCGGTGGGAAGGTGGGCGTCGTTCCTCGCGGGTGGCATCCTCCGCTTCCTGGGAACCTCTGGAATGGATCTCCTGCTTAGGCCCTTCCTCCGGTTTGCTTTTCAATGGCACCATGACGCTCTCCGCAGCCGCGGGCAGAACTGGTGCCGTTTCAGGTGGGACGGAGGCCTCCGTCACTGCATGAACATGCGGGGTGCTGCCCTCCAGGGGGGTCTCTTCCTCTGGACGGTCGGTGATCATCAGGAGGGCGGTTCTCACTGCCAGCTCTCGGTGAGGGTTAGGCGCCTCTGGATCTGTCGATTCGGACTGACTTGCACCCTCCGTAAAGTAGCGCTCCTCATTGGCCATGAGGGCGATCAGTCCTAGAACAGCCTGGGGTGATCCTTGAACCTTGTCATCCACATAAGGTCCGATCCAGCACCTTTGCTGGCAATGTGGACATCGACCCCTAACATCATGGAAGGCTGGGTAAGCTTCATGTCGACATCGGCCGCAGACGGGGACCATCACTGAATCACCCGAGTCGCTCACCTTTTGAGCAAACACTCCACCCCAGGTATAGCGGCGGCTCGTGTCTTTCAGCACGCCAATCGACAGCATTGCTGAGGTAGATCGGAAGCTACCCTGATCACTGTCAGACATACTGGACCCTTCTGACGCTCGTTGAAGTTTCAACTGCAAGGCTCGCTGCACACGTCTTCTCCTCTGGCCAGCTACTCTCGCACTCATTCGCAAAATGGCTGCCATGACGTCAGTCTAACAGGGGCTCCTCCCTGCTCCCTTTTGGCGCCGAATTCTGCACGTCAGATTGGCTAATACCCCACCTCCTGGTGTCAGAGGAGGTTGGGCTAAACAGGGTGGTACTGCAGACAATTAGGGCCACGTCACTCACACTTGTTTCGCGCCTTTCTCTGGCGCCAATTTACACGATCCTGATTGGTTGTCCCCACCAATCTGGAAAGGTGGGCACACAACTTTCCAGTCAGCCCTCTCCTTCAGGCAACAGTAAATTTAGGGCGGTCGGAACTCAGGCTGCAAGCTGCGCTAGGCCAAGATGCCTTTTTCCTCTCTGGTCCGGCACTGCAGCGCCTGTCACACTTTTCTCTCACAGCAATGAGTTCAATAAAGATGATCCCGGACGAGCCCCCAAATGTAGCACACCCTTGAGTGTACTTTTGCTGTGGATTAGAGCTATGTATGACCAGGCTAACACTGCTATTAATGTGCCCCCGACCCCCAGTGTACCCAGGCAACTCCCTGCAACTCCCGGTACCTGGTGTGGATAAATGCAGCAGTAGATTCAGCCAGACAAGTCCTTTGCAGTAAATTATAACTGGTTTATTAACAGAGCACCGGCAAGATCATGGGTTACAGTACTTTGATGTTCACTGGCAGTTATAGAGTAGCCTCCAACAACAATATTCCCTCCAGGGGGGTAGAAGATGCAACAGACGGAGTAGAAATCAATATAGATCAGTAACAATAGACTTGGGAAATAGTTACCACTCTCACTGGCACTATCCTTTATGGTTGAACACTAAGGCATGGGTTTCTCAGCCTGGGGTGTTGTATCTTGGCACCGGACTTGATCCTCACCTCACCCACTGTATTCAGCCTGGAATCTTGGGTCTTGGTATCCTATCTGGTCCTCAACTCACCCACTGTAGTCCCTGCACTAGTGGTTCAAATACCACGGGGTCCTAACCCCACTATTTCTCCTCGTTGGAGCCACATCTGCTCACTAGCTACCCTGTGCTGACTTTCACTCCTAGAGGCTATTACTGTATTACTATCACTATCTTACACTTAACTAACTTTCCCGGCAGGCCTGGACCTGTAGTACCTCTCAGTGAGGCAAAGTCCCAGGACAGACCCAGACCTCATGGTGCTAAACCCTTTTATATTATCAAACAGTGCCATCTAGTGGACAATCCCCAGGTACTAGTGTGGACCCCACCAGGGACATAGCTGCCTAACTTAACTAAAGAACCCTTAGGTGTCCAAATACTAAAGAGGAATGCCTGAGATAAATACACCCAAATCTCAGGGTCTCTACACATGTAAGATCACATGAGCCAATTAACAGACAGAGTTTTGTCTTTTGCTTCCACACTTCTTCCTGTTACAGTTAGAGTTGTAGTATTTCTGGTCAGGTGATCTCTGAGGCAGCACAGAGACCATCACAAAATGGTGGTTCAAGGCAAGAGATGTAAAAGGGCAATATTTACTTTATATATATTCCAGTTTGGTAAGATTCTTTAATATGCCACTTAATATGATATGAACTATCTGTTGCTTAAGTGTTCATTTTGGGGGTATAGTTTTCCTTTAACAGGGTTAATTTTAGGTTTTTATAATAAAGTTAAGTTTTTTGACCAAGTCACTGCACCAGAAGTAAACAGTTAGTACCATCATATGGGGTTTCCCTTTATATAGTATGGTAGTTTTACTATTTTATGATAATAAACTTGTAACTAAACCAGTTGATGATTTATAAAAATTACCAACTTTTTGTATGATTGATGCAAAGTTGGCCAGATCAGTCTTTCTTTACTTTTCATTAATATGCTATATTTAACTTTAACTAACCCTGGAATACGGCTGCTTAAACCATGGACAAAATGTTCAATTATGGGACTTGCAGTCCAGCAACATTGGGGGAAATTTGGTTACGCAAGCTGGGTTTAAATTGCCCTTAATAACTTGTAGAGCTTGGTAAAGCTATCCAATCATTTTCCGATATGAGATTCTATATTTGTAGGCTGAAAGAGCAGGGCATAATGATTAATATATATTCTGGTATTTGCTCTGGGGTGCTCTGGCAAGGAGAAGGGTTAAACCCACCTGAAACCTTCCACCAATCAACTGCTGGGGGAGGCTTTTTAGAGACCTTGTCTTTGTTCCCCTCCTTGCCTGAGTAAACAGGTTTTGTGTGTTAAGTGGAGTTCTGTGGAAAGATTATTTCAATTAGTCAGTGAGTTCCAGTTATCAAATTTTGAATTTGGCCTTCTTACTTTGATTTGATCTGATCCATGAGGATGCTGCTCATTCCCTTCCTCTCTACCACTGTAGTGCTTCAGCTTTCCTCAAAAACAGCCCCTTCCCTGCCCTCTGCTATTGTTTCTCAGCCTGCGTCCAGCTCTACTTGTAAGCAAAGAGTTGGGATTGGTTAATACAGTTCCCGGCACTGTTGCGAGTTATAGTTCTGCATCCAGCAATACTCTTAAGCAGGGAGCTGGGGCTGGTCAATAGAATTCTTGGCACTATTGTGAGTTATAGTTATACTTCCAGCTATACTCTTAAGCAAGCTGCTAGGGCTGGTTAAAGGGGTGGTTCACCTTTAAAGTAACTTTTAGTATGTTATAGAATGACCAATTATAAGCAACTTTTCAATTGGTTTTCATTATTTATTTTATAGTTATTTGCCTTTTTCCTCTGACTCTTTGCAGCTTTCACATGGGTGTCACTGACCCTTTCTAAAAAACAAATGCTCTGTAAGGCTACAAATGTATTGTTATTGCTAATTTTTATTACTCATCTTCCTATTCAGGTCTCTCCTATTCATATTCCAGTCTCTTATTTAAATCAGTGCATGGTTGCTAGGGTAATTTGTACCCTAGCTATCACATTGTTTAAAATGCAAATCAAAGAGCTGCTGAATAAAAAGCTAAATAACTCAAAAAACACAAATAATAAAAAATGAAAACCAATCGCAAATTGTCTCAAGATATCAATCCCTACACCATACTAAAAGTTATCTCAAAAATTGAACAACCCCTTTAATATAATTCCTGGCACTATTGGTGAAATATAGTTTTAATAAGCATCTTGATCCACTAGGGTCCAACATTCTGTACTCAGCCGCTGGGATTCAGCATGGGTTGGTGTCTCAAACACTAACATAAGATGGATCCTGCTTGGTCTGAACAGATTCTCACTAATCCCCAACCATTGTCTCGATTAGCTTGCTCTGGTTGGGTGTAACAGTAGTTTTTTTTAAAAAAAAGTTTGCCCCCACCTGGTACGGGCGGCCATGTTGGGGCACAAGCATGCACATAATGAGCTAATGCCGCGACTTAACTATGACTCATTATGCACACGTGTGTGCCCTCAGAAGCTCATTATGCGCGTAAGCTATGTACGACATAACTGCTCACAGGGTTGGAACTAGGGGTAGGCAGAATAGGCACTTGCCTAGGGCACAGAGTTAAGGGGGCACCAGGCACTTAAATCTATGAAGTTGTACGTGCCTGGCTGCCCCTAGTCTCTAGCTGCCAGGAAAGGATTCTCTCACCCATACCTATGTGTCACTTCCTTTTGCACACCACCTGGGCCACCACTACCTTTTGCACCCATATCGGCACATCATTACCTCTCACACACCTCCTGGCACTTCACGACCTCTTGCGTGCCTCCTGGTGCATCACTCCTCCATCCCCCACCAATCATGTATCTCTGCAGGGGACGTGGAGCCATGATTGGTGATGGGATGATGAGAGTGAATTGCCTTGGGTGCACCAGTGAGTTGGCCTAGCCCTGGCTGCTCGCACTAGGAGCTCCCTTCCAATGCAAGTGTCCTAGCGCTGGTGGGGGGCAATTTTTGTAAAAAAAAAAAAAAAAAAAAATGAAGATTTTACCCCCAACCGGAATGTGGGCTCTATTAACCTGCACCTTTGGTTGGGGATAGTATTTTTGTCTTTTTGGTGCAGCCTAATCACTTTCCAGACAAAGCCACAAAGTTTGGATTAATTCTTGCTTAAGGGAGATGCATTAGCAAGAGCCTCCCCTTTAATTGAACAAAGTAGTTCCCTGCCCATTTCTTATGATGAGTTTTTGGCTGTTACAGTTACTTGTGTCACAGCTGAAACAGCCCTGCTGAACTCGTCTCAGGGGAAATTGAATTTGCTGCAGTTTTTAGGAGGTGGTTGACTGATACTGCTTGGAACGAGCCAGCCCAGAAATCAATTTTCAAGAGGGAGTTGAGTAAAAATATCCAGGATGAACTGACTAGGTTTGACTCTCCAGACAGTTTGGATTGATTAATTAATTAATTAATTAATTAATCTGTGTATTAAAATTGATCTTCTTTAGTTAGAATTGACTCTGTTGCTTCATGGGCTGCCACTTGGTGATATACTCCTTGTTCTAGTCAACAGGTTCTGCAAGATGAGCCAATGCCATTGGGGTTTATTCTGGGTCCTGTTTGTTAAACTTAAAAACTGTGCCGTAGATGAATAATCTCTGTCTAGATGTGAAGGTAAATGTAATTTTTGTTGTGTTCCTAAAAAGCCAAGAAGAATATTCTTCAAGTCTTCAAAGAATAAATGATCCCATTAAACACACATATTTGTTTACAGCAGGGAAATCATGGGGTTGAGGGAACAGCCTTGATCAACGCCAGTGTTAGGGGAAATGTCCTCTCCTCAGAATTTGAAAAGGGCTCAACTCCTCCTAAACCCTAAGTTTCACCCCTGTCTATGGAAGCAGCAGATGGTTCCCGTCCGGCCAAGTGTGCTCTGAAATAAGAGATGTTGTGTTTTCTTTTTTTTCATAATAAACTGCATTATGAAAAAGTGGCTGGGTTAAGGGAACTGTGTTATTCTCTTACAGTAAAAGTAATGGAAGGGGAGGTGAAGTGACTAAAATGTCTAATTCTGATGTTACTTCCATTGTCATTATTCTCCCTCTGCCCTATATAAATTATTTTGATAATTACCTCCACATCATGCCTGTTAGGTTATTTAAAAAAAATTGAATTTGGGCGTTGATAATTCATCCCCTTTAATAATGTTATTTTCAATGATTTCTTCAATGAGATTGTAATTTTCTATCATGACAATATTTAGATTTTTTTAATACCCTGGAACAACATAGGGAGCATGTTAAAGAAGTTTTTTTTTGGATCAGGATTAAGTTCAGGCTATTCTCCTGCCCCTGTCAAAGACATGCAAAAATTCATCAGATTCACCAACTTCTATAGGAGATTTATTTGTATGTTTTATGCAATCATCTGGCCAATTACTCATTAACTCACAAAAATGCTTCTTTTAAATGGGCAATTGAGGCTCAGTCTGTCTTTAATTAACTAAAAACTTTTTTTTACTTCTGCACCCATTTTGTTTTACCCTGACCCTCAAGATTTCTTTATTGTTGAAGTTGACATATCTGATGTTGACGTATCTGAGCCGTTCTCTTAAAAAGACAGGGGACTAAGGGTCTCCTGCATCCTTGTGTGTTTGGTTTTATAAGCTATAAGGCTATTTTATTCCATCCAATGGGCTTCCTGCAATTGAAGTTTTTTTCATGTTTTTTTGTCTTCATGGGATTTCTGACTCTGTTGTCTCCGACAGAGATACTCTGTACACTGTCAAGTTTTGGAGGGCGTTCTGTAGGACTTTAAAAATTCAAGTTTCACTTTCCTCAGCTTTTCACCCACAAACCAATGGTCAAATTGTGTGCCTCAATCAAACTGTTGAGCAATATCTTTGCAATTATTCTTGGGATAATCGGTTGGAGTTTTTGCCCCTTGCAGAATTCTCCTATAATAATCCCAACCATTCTTCTATTAAACTGACTCCTTTTTTGCCAATTGTGGTTTTCATTCTTCTCTATTGCCATTGACTCCTTCATGTTCTTCATTGCCTTCCATTGGGAATGGTTGACCAAACTTAAGTGAGTGCAGCAGACCATTCTCTCATCTCTTAAGGAGGCAAAAGCCCCATCTTTTTCTGTCGGGGAGTTTGCTTTTGCAAAGTCCATCTTCCATGTTTCTTTTCTCAACCCCTTCTGTAAGAATGAATATTGAGATTTGGTTTCTCCTCAACCAATCCAAGTGGATGGTCAAGAAGAATTTATTGGAAGATTTCCAGTGGCATGATGACTATGTATGAATTGCTTGTTATCACTATAGACTTTCCATGCATTCGGAACAGAAGCAGTTTGGCCCCAATTGGACATTCATTGAACCTGAAGTCACTTTTAGTAGAAAACATTTATTTACTCTGATAACAGGAATTATTTTATTTACAATAGGACATTTTAATAGGACATTTTAAATACAAACTGCTCGGGCTACTATGGGCCCTAGATTTGCCCCTCTGCTGTCAAACTTTATATTGCTTTTTGGAAAGGATGAATACATTATGGAGCCCATTTATTAAATATAACTTTTTTATAATTGAGTTTTTTAAGCGGAAAACCTGCAATTTAGAGGGAAAAAAAACTAAAAATGTTAGAGATTTATTATACCCCAAAACTGCTAAAAATTACTAATCAGAAAAAACTCCATCTCAAACCTGTCGAGGTCTTGTAAAAGTCAGTAGCAGATGTCCCTGAAGATGTTTTTTGACATCATAATCTGCGCTGGCTTTTACGGCGACAATTCGATAAAGTCACGTTTTTCGGAACGTCATTTCAAAAAAGATGAATGATTCACAGTGCCAAGAGCTAATATAAAGGTCTCGGAACTGTTATCCAGAATCCTTGGGACTTGGGGTTTTCCGGGTTCCATAATTTGGAACTTCTTACCTTAAATCTACTAGATTTAAACATTAGATAAACCCAATAGGCTGATTTTACTTCCAATAAGGGTTAATTATATCTTAGTTTGGATCAAGTACAATGTACTGTTTTATTATTACAGAGAAAAAGGAAATAATTTAAAAAAATGTTAATTATTTATTTACAATGGAGTCCATGGAATATAGTCGCTTCGTTATTTGGAGCATTTGGATAGTGGTTTTCCAGATAACAGATCCCATACCTGTATCGAGTTTGGGATGTGTTTCTGTATGTATAAATATACATTAAAGGGGTTATTTATCAAAGGTCAAATTTTAGAGCTTCATGCGTTTTTTTATACCTCAAATGAACTCACAACTAGAATGCTTTCTAATTTAAGAAAAATCTCGAATCAGTGAATTCAGTGTTAACAACCCAAAAACTTGAATTACTCTGCGGGAAAAACTTAAATTGCCCTAATCAATCGAGTTTTTGAGCAAAATCCACTAAAAAAAACTCGAACATCATTAATAGTGATGGGCGAATTTGGGGGCGTTTCCCTCCTCCGAAAAATTTGTGAATTTGGCTGGAAATGTGCGAATTTTTCAGTGAAGCGAAACGTCACAAATTCGCCAATCAAAAAAACGTTTGTAGCCTTAATGATTAGTTATGGGCGAATTTGTGGCGAATCGTGGGAATTTGCCACTAATTTGCGCTTGGCGAATAAATTCGCCCATCACTAATCATTAAGGCTACAAACATTTTTTTTTTGGTTAAATACAATAAATCTGCCCCTGAATGACGTATCCAAAGGGAAAAAAAAATAGCACCGAATTTTCAGTTGCTTATAAATATAATTTATTACCTGTTAAAAAATTTTATTACACTTTGTACATGTCAGGCTGACTGGATAAATGCAGGCATTTACAAACAGAGTGAAAGAGAAATCAAAGGTTAGGCTACTAGGGTGATGAAAGAAAGAGGCACACCCAGAACAGTAAACAACATTTCCACTGTACAGAAAATACAAAGAATGCAACAGCACTTCCTGTTTATTTTACATTTTTCTTTTTTTTTTTAGAAAAAAGGAATTGCATAGTAAATACAGCGGTAGGTAAATAAAAGACAAAACTAAGTTTTCTATATCTTTATAGGCAAAAAAGAAAAGAAAAAAGAAAAGTAACACTACAAATACTGAGAAAATGAAACGCTTCTCGGGTGGAATTGGATGTCATTGGAGCAGGTACAACTCAACTATGGAAGGAAGTCGCTACTGATTATGCTCTATATTCAATTCAGATCACTTGGATTCACACAAGACTTGTTAGAGTTCAATCAAGATCAGATCACAGAGATGCCCAGTTAAGTTTTGAAGGAATTTGCTTGTGCCTAGATATCACCTGCAGTGTATACCTGCTTAGTAATCAATACCTGGACATTTAAATGAGCATAGGCAAGTGTAAGTAATACCATTTTCCTGCACTACTGTGTCCCTTCTCCATGCACAGAGTCTCCAGTTCTATGTCAGTTGGAATCCCTCAATAATGAAGCCATAACTCTATACTGTAAATGCTCTTTATGTAAGCAGCACCCTCTAAACATATTGTGTGTCAGAAAATAAAATCCCATCATTATCCTCATGGCAATAATTTGATTAAGAATTCAAGAGCCAGAGCTGGAAATCTTGGAAATCTGACTACATATTGATATGATAAAACATGAAATATTTACTCATTTATGTAGCAGAGGTCCAAAGATTTAAGTACCTATACAAGTCAGTGTCTGCTTGCCACGATTATTTACTAAAGATATGGGACCTGTTATCCAGAATATTGGGGATCAGGGGGCTTTGTCGATAGGGGTCTTTCCAAACCTTAAATCTACTAAAACATCTTAAAGGGTGGTTCATTTATAGGATATTATAAAATGGCCAATTTTAAGCATCTTTACAATTGGTCTTCATTTTTTAAAATAGTTTTTTTAATTATTTCTTCTGACTATTTCCAGCTTTCAGCTGGGGGTCGCTGACCCCATCTATGTTCTGTAAGGCTGCAAATTTATTGTATTTGCTGCTTTTTATTACTCATCTTTCAATTCAGGCCCTCTCCTATTCATATTCCAAGCTCTTATACAAATCAGTGCATGGTTGCTAGGGTAATTTGGACCCCAGCAGCCAGAATTTGCAGATTTGTGATCTGCTGAATAATAAATAACTCAAAAATCAAAGACAATAAAAAATGAAAACCAACTGCAAAATGTCTCAGAATATCACGCTCTACATCATACTAAAAGTTAACTCAAAGGTGAACAGCCCCTTTAATTAAACCGAATAAGATAAATTTGCCTCCAGTAAGGGTGAATTATATCTTAGTTTGGGTCAAATACAAGGTGATATCTTGCTATATATATAAATATATATATAAATATATATATATATATATATATATATATATAATTTAAATTTTTCTTAATTAATTGATTAAAATGGAGTCTATGGGAGAATGCATTCCTGTAATTTGGATTCCAGATAACCAAACAATGTTTTAAATGCCAAGCTGGATTGTTGAGTTTACATCTACATTTATTTTTCTTTCTTACCTTGCCCCTATTTAGGTAATTTTGCCCTAATCAAAAAATTTTTACTTGTTGTTGGAGATTATAATATGCCAGAAAATGCCAATATGCTGCTTTCCTTTGAATCAACAGTAAAAAAACAAAACAGTGCAATGTTAGATCATAACAAACACTGTAAAAGCTGAATTATTTTGCACGCCATAAAAGTTGTGCCTTCGTTAAAACCGAATGAAACCTGCTTTTAGTTCCGAGCAAATGTGCCTTTAATGGGGTTTTTAAAATTTAAAGGCCGTGAGACCCATGATTCGATTATTACGTCCCTTCACTAGGCATTGATCATTCTGTAATTTTATGAACTCGAATAGATTCTTCAGTAATCACATAACGACCCTATTAAGAGGCTTAAATGAACGCTGGCTAGAGAAAAGCCTTTTGAATATTATATTAAAATGTAAGGCTAAAGGAAAGTAGACTTTGTAGAGTACCTGTATTTTTCCAAACAGCGTCTTCCAATTTTTAAACAGAAAGGTAAACATGAATAAATATATATATATATATATATATATATATATATTATATGTACTGCATAATAACATATGGAAACAAAATGCTGATGCATTGGGGCTTGTGATATATTGTGGGGAGTAAAGGCAGCTGAATAGGATAAAATGCTTGTGAATGAAGAATTCCATGAAACTAAATAGAAGCCTGTTGAATTAGTTTGATCTGTAGACAATATGCTAAATAGGTAGAGGCTACCTTCTACACAACATCATATAACCCTTAGAATAAGAAAATATGATAGGAAAAATCAGGGGGTCTCCTACAAACTGTAATTAGCATAAGTGAACTCATATTAGTATCTAACACAATATGTAGAACAGCAAACTATCCCTTAAGTTCCTTAAGTTGTCTGGAATAGTACAGGTATGGGACCTGTTATCCAGAATGCGTTGTGGATAAGGGACTTCATAGTTTAAGTCTCCTAAAAATCATTTAAACATGAAATAAACCCAATAGGATAGTTTTGCCTCCAATAACCATCAATGATATATTCGTTTGTCATTACAGAGGAAAATAATATTGGTTTTGAAAATGTGAATGATTTAAGTAAAATAAAATCTGTGGGAGACAACCTTCCCGTAATTCAGAGCTTTCTGGGCAACGGGTTTCCGGATAACAGATCCTACATCTGTACTGTATTTCAGTAAACACTATAGTACAGGAGGTAGCACATAGTAAAATTGATATGCTGAGATATATTTATCAGAGATTTCAGTACAAATAATGCAGGAGAATTCCCTCTACACTTTGAGTAATATGCCACATTATAAAAAAAAAAGAAAAAAAGGAAGCCATGGTAATACACATTTACGGTATGCAAATAAGATCAATTAAAAAGAATAACTTTCAGCAAGCTTAGAAACAAAAAGCGCAGCGTATGAATAAATGACACAACGAGACATGGAAACATTTCCTTACCAAGCGGCTGCAAAACACTTAACAAATGCATCAGCAAAATAATAAATGCAAAAATGCAGATAAAAAAAAAAATCATGAAAATAGTCTTATTGAGTTCTAGTTAAAATGTATTATTTAACCCTTCTTAGAAGCTCATTATTTGGGGGGTAGCGGACATGTTTAACCTGGTACCATTCATCACACATAAAGGAGCAATCTCAAGTCTTGTTTTTCTGAACTATAATATAGTTTTGATAGGGTTGATGGGAGTTGTAGAGCCCAATAGCTGGAGGGATACTAGCGTTCAATACAAAGTGATACAAGGCAACCTTGAAAATGACTGTAATCCATCACATTATCTGAACGAGCCCCGAAATTGAGTTAAATTTTATAACCTGGCAGTGGCTTCTTTAGTAAGAATTGAAAAACATTAGTTTGGGAAAAGGCAGCCTTTGGTGACAATGCTGTGGGATTGCTCATCCTTGGGGCTATCCATTAAAGTCACTGACATTTTATACAGGTGTGGGACCTGTTATCCAGAATCCTTGAGACCTGGGGTTTTCCAGATAAAGGATCAATCTGTAATTTGGATCTTTATACCTTAAATCTACTAGAAAATCATGTAAACATTAAATAAACCCAATAGGCTGGTTCTGCTTCCAATAAGGATTAATTATATCTTAGTTGGGATCATGTACAAGGTACTGTTTTATTATTACAGGGAAAAAGGAAATCAATAAATTGGACTCTATGGGAGATGGCCTTCCTCTTATTTGGAGCTTTCTGCATAATGGGTTTCCAGATAAAGGATCCTATTCCTGTACCTGGACAAAATATAATAATATAATATAATGTTCAGTTGTTCATGCACACCCATTATAGTGAAGAAAGTCATGATCACATACGTATGAATTGATCCTGAGGTTTAAGCCAATATTTTATTAGGGTATAGGTATGCTTAATAAATGTAGGTGGTTATTTATAAAAGTTCGAGTTTTAGAGCTTTGTGAGGTTTTTTATACCTCGAATCAACTCACAACTTGATTTTTTTCCTATTGATGAAAAAACTCAAATCAGTGAATTCTAAGTGAACAACCTGAAAACTTCCATTGTAAAAAAACTCTTACATTTTAGAGCAAAACCCACAGAAAAAACCTCAAACATCATGATTAAGATCTTCAAATGGTTCAAGGGACCTCATTGACTCCTACATGACCTCAACAGGTCTTAGCTGGTGTATTTTTGGATTCTAGCTATTTCCAAGGTCGGTGTATAATACATCTCTGAAAATTCAAGTTTTTATTTAACTAAATTTTTTTTTAATTTTGATTAACAAATACCCTTGGAAATTCAAATATTTCAAGTTAAATACAACTTGACCTTTAATAAATCTGCCCCTTAATGTATACAAGGACAATTGCTTCCTTCTTGTGCCTACTGCCAACTGAAAATAATATTCAAAGCATGTGTTTTTGCAATGTATCATGGAGCCAAGAGCATTTATTGGGGCTACATGTGTACAGTTTGAAGTTGCTTGTTGGCTGATAATATTAGGAGTCATTGTTTTGCAGCTAATCAGCCACTGGGCTTCTCTCCTTGTGTTAAAGAACCTTTAGGAATCCATTTTTAAGAGCCTTTATTTGATAGTACAGCTTTCAAGCCCATAAGATGCTAGTCCTGCTTAGAGCTGACTGTTGGAAATAAAATGCCATCAAGAAGTCGGGTGTATGGGCAAGCATGCCAAACTCCATAGAGGGCACAAGTTTGGGAAACGTTTGTCATTGAGAAATTATGTAGAGTGAGCTGATTCTGTTTGTAGGACTAACACCACTAGGACTTACATTACTAGTGTCTAGGGTTGCCACCTGGCTGGCCTGGACGGTAGAAATTATGGTTGATCTCAATGCTATTAATAGGGGAAAATGATAAATATATAGGGAGGACGGTATTTTTCTCCGGAAAAAGGTGGCAACCCTACTAGTGTCTGATACCCTCTGATCCTGGAAACCTTCTTCTCTCCTATCATAGATTCTATTCAACGTTTTGATTTGCTATGTGTTAGAGAAGCTCCTCAATTCACTGAAAAGCCTGATTGATCATCATTAATAACCAGCCTATCAGAGCATCGCCAGGACCTCATTCAAGTTCTGTATTTATTGAGAGAGATATGTATTTCCTTTCAGCACCTGAATCCAGTTGTACAATATTTATCAGCAGTTCCTAGAGAGAAGTTGGCTTGTGTTCAAGAATCCGGCAACTATTTTTATACCCAGTACCATCCTGTTTCTCTATCAAATGTTTTATTATTGTGTTGCAGAAAGGAATGCGCCTCACTGATAAAGCCCAACAGCGTGCCTTATTCAGAGCTGATATCTAATCGAGGCCTGTGTATCAGCTTGTAAGATGAGGCAGATATTCGTTTTTATGGCCATGCGGGATTAGAATTCTGTGTTTTGATGCGCTATCTTGTAATAAAGTCTATACCTTCTCATCCTCCAAAATGTATTCGCTACAAAAATAAGATAAAAGCAGCCAGCTGCAAGCAGAGACACAATATCCATGTCTATACTGCCAGTAATATAGCATATTTTCAAATGTATTTATGTACAGGAGGCTCTAGATAACTATGTAATTTTATTTTTGTAGTGAATCAACTTTACTAGCAAGCAGATAGGGATTGCTAATAGAATTACTGCTGTAATTCACTTCTTTACCTGGCTGCATCAGCTGCAAGGGTAAAGTCACTGTCGCCGCCGGTGAAAAACAAGTGCACGGAAAAGCCATATACAGCATTTGATTATTCTGTATTAGAATGAAAGAGATGTGGAATGCCAGGGCCTACTGTCATTACATTCTAGATTCATTGAAACCAGTGGTGTAACTTTAGCAGTCTGGGCCCTCGAATAATGTTTATTATTAATATTTATGATAGCTGTGTTTTATGGGTTACCTACAAGTTGGGCCAGACTCACATACCATAATATCCTTATCCTTGCTCATGCACTCTACAATTCCCAGAAACTCCAACCAGCTATTAGCCATTGACATATGCATGTGAGTAGGAGCTGCCATAATGCTTTCTCAGCAACCATCTTTATAGACACTGATACAATATCACCATCACCACCTAGTGGCCATAAATAGATGATGCATTATTGCCTGGGGAAAATGATTCAGAGAAAGCAAACACATACAGCAGTTCTTGCTCTGTTACTCAGAAAAGAAAATCCTCCATAAATGCAGTATTATATTTAGGGATGCACCAAATCCATTTTTTGGATTCGGCCGAACCCCACGAATCCTTTGCGAAGGATTCAGCTGAATACTGAACCAAATTTTTGCATATGCAAATTAGGGGTGGCAAGGGGAAAACATGTTTTACCTCCATGTTTTGTGACAAAAAGTCATGCGATTTCCCTTCCGTCCCTAATTTACATATGCAAATTAGGATTCGGTTCGGCCAGGCAGAAGGATTCGGCCGAATCCGAATTCTGCTGAAAAAGGCCGAATCCTAAACCAAATCTTGGATTTATTATATTTCTCATTATTTAGGGGGTTATTTATCAAGCTCCAAATATCCAAACCTCGAAAAATTTGTAGTTTTGAGGTTTATTAAAGTCCGATGGTCTAAAAACTCAGAATCCGAAACACCGGCATCTAAAAGCTCTCGAGGTCCTGTATAAGTCAATGGGGAAGGTCCCAGTGTCTGCGCTGATGTCTGTACCGATATCCGATGATTTTGGTTTTTGGTGCAAAAAACTCAGAAAACTACGAAAAAAAACCCGAAGTTTGCCCGACCCTATTTTTTCGGGCTTTTTTCTTCATAAATAAGGTTCACTCGGGAATTCCGAGTTGCTCGGAGTTGGATATTCGGAGATTGATAAATAACCCCCTTAATGTCTGTTTATAGAAACAAAATGGATGATAAATATTGTTTATAGTAAATAGTATATTTTTTTTACTAATGAAAAAGAGTCACCAACGTATCTCTTCTAGCGATATCAAATAGTAAAAATACATCTAAATTCCTATAAAATCATATAGATCCCCCCTACCAAGTGGATAAATTTGGATCTGAATTGAATTTTTGAGCCATGATTTTTTTCTGTGGGCGCTCGATTGCTTGAATCAGAGAGATACATTTGTGCATGAAATCTGTGATTGCCCCCTGAGAATCAAGGCTCCACGTAGATGTATATGCATGAAAACAGGCTTTATTTTCCATATTAATAATTGTTTGATTGATAATTGAAAAATAGCATTTGTTTCTAAAATGGGGATATCATAGAGCTCTCTAAGAAGATTGTTGAGGGGTCTGTGTTGGCTTGGAAGCTGTGATACAGGATTCCATGCTGATTGTTAGTTGTTTAGGGGGGATAAACCCTATATAATTGCAGTATGTTAGACAATAAACCCACTATATGAGAAACATCTGCACAGGATTGCCCTATATCATAATACTGCACATGGCTACTGTTTTTCTTGCACAGAGACTGAATCCCCTAGTACTAGAAATAAACACTTATTATTATTATTATTATAACCGCCTCTTGTTGTTATGCAAAGAACTCATATTGGTGTGAAAGTTTACTAATATAGAACAAATTCGGTGGAATGGCATTTGATAAGAGAAATATGTTTACTTGGATACACAGTATAGATGTTAAATACTAATCCCATTATAAGAAAAGGAGATAAAGAAGAACTGCTCTCCAAATGGCTATTCTAAACCCATATGTAACACTGATATGTTCTCAGAACTCAAGCTATATCTGATTTCTCCCACTCGCACCTCCTTTGCAAAATCATTTAAAAAAATAAAGTCTTTGACTTGCCAGGGACGTTGGCAGAGGAATGCTTTTCTGCTGAGCACGTAAAAATATTCCAGGTATATGATCAATCTGGATTTAGCTGTTGCTGAACTACGACTCACAGAAAACCATCAACTACGGATGGCTGTTAAGGGTTGCTGAGAGTTGTAGTCCAGCATCAGCTGGATAGTCAGAATTGGCAGATCGCTGAGTTGTTCAGTTTCCAGAGATGCAACTTTGTATGAACAAAAAGATCTGGAAACAGAAAATCCAGACCAGGGAATAATTTGAGTCTGGGTGATCCCTGCACTGAGCAGGGGGCACACAAATTCTCATGGCTTACACACAATACAAATAGTCATGGAACAGTGTTGATAACCCCCTGTCCATCACTGGATGTAAACAAAGTCCATTGGAACTGGGATTGTAAAGAAAAGTTTATCCATGTACCTGGATAGCAATAAAATGCGTTTCCTAGGAAACTGTAAAATCCTGTACCAAGCCGTGTATAGACACACTGCAGGCTGGTTAATAATATTCAAGATACAGCGTTGCATGTTTGTTTGTTTTTCCTTCCCATTTCTGAGTTAATGTACAAGAAAGGTTTATAGCAAAGTCATTTTAAATAGAATAGGTAAAACTCATTGGTCAGAATACTTTTCTTCATGTCCTGTTTAGCTGTGAAACTCTGCAAAGGTGTGAGGAGCTCCCAACTGCCATTTGTTCTTGCAAGCGGTGATCAATATTTTCCTTCGGCTGCTAATGAAACCACGGTCTCGTGTCGACCCATCTCTTCCAGGACTGCAGCCAGAGTGCTGAGGTTTCCATCTGGATAGTTCTGGGCTTCCCAGAGATCTAAAATAACCCCCGTGGGGCTGGGTTTGGTAGCAAAGTAATTAAGGTACCTGCAGGGAAAACACACTGTCAGTGAATTGCAAGGAAAAATAAGCTACAATCAGGGCAGCAGTTTATAAACAGAAATCATTCCTGGAAAGAATAAATCATCTTGGCCTAAGGCCTAAGGTAGGGCTGAATGACAATTAATGTTCTGGCAACAAGACAACCTCTACTCCCAGCATCCCCCACATGTCTATAGAGAAGGGATTGGGGCTGATTTAGTTTTGCAAAAGAGCTTTATATTACTAGTATTGTTACTGTGATATATGTCTGTATTTTCCTGTTAATGAGTATGAAAAAAGAGGAATTCATTTTGGACCCCTATGCAATTTCTTTATAAAGAATTTATGTGTTTAAAGAACCTACCTTGGCCAGAAGGCTGAAGGTATATTAGGAATAAGAGGCTGTTTGTTAAAGGAGAAGGAAAACTTCTGAATCAGTTTATTGCCAATAGATTAGCCACAATAGTGCAAGCTATAAGACTATATTTATCCTGCAGAATGATTTTCCATACCTGAGTAAACAGCTCTAGAAGCTCTCTCTCTATTTGTTTAGGATAGCAGCTGCCATATTAGCTTGGTGTGACATCACTTCCTGCCTGAGTCTCTCCCTGCTCATTCATAGCTCTGGGCTCAGATTACAGCAGGAGAGGGAGGAGGGAGGGGGGGAAAGAGAGAAAGGGGGGCAAACTGAGCATGCTCAAGCCCTAGCCTTGTAGGTTTAAGCTGAAAACAGGATGTCTGATACAGAAGCCCATATATACACAATAGAAGGAAAGAAATGCTGTTTCTTTTGACAGAGCAGCATTAAGTTGAGGGTTTACTGGTGTATTTATATAGACCTTTCTGATAAAGCTTAATTAATTTTAGCCTTTCCTTCTCCTTTAACTCCTGACCCCTAGTGCAATGATACAGCCTGGTATTAATAACATTCGTTCTCCTCTACCTGATCAGGTATTGGCTGCAGATCCCAGGCCTCTAATTTCCTCTCCCCCTCTGTGGCAAATATCCTCATTTTTAAACCACTAATATTTATTTCTAGCATGCATTTGTGTATATATATATATATATATATATATATATATATATATATATATATATATATATAAATACAGTTTCTGGTAAACAAAGCACGGCCTTCGTAATAAAATTACAGGGAAATGAAACAGAGGTAATGTTAGCTCCAGGAGTAATATCTTAGGTCTCTTATTCAAATCAATGCATGGTTGCTAGGGTAATTTGGACCTTAGCAAACAGACTGCCAAAAATTGCAAACTGGAGAGCTACTGAATAAAAAGCTAATTAACTCAAATATAAAAAAACAAATAAAACATGAAAACCAATTGTCTCAGAATATCATTCTCTGCATCCATTTAAATGTTAATATTGAGGTCAACAACCCCTTTGACAAGTCCAGTTGAAAATAGACAATTACATAGACATACAATAGGGTTACAAATCTGTCACTTTCATTGCTCTGACCCAATTATTCATTCAACTAATATAATCAAACTGTGTTCCTTTTCCACTGCAGAATGAGGGAGTATCCAGGGAAATATGTAACATATATAAGGCACATTCCTTGTGGTTGTTTGAAGCATGTGGGAAGCATTTTCCATACATTGCTCATTTCCTGCAATGTCTGACACAATGACCTGATCATGAAGAAATATGGAGTTGAGTTAAAAAGAGATGTTACCCACCTGTCTAACTTGAGTTTATGGGCAAGCATTCTCCAGTCATGTCCGCGGGTCTGAGGGGCATCCAGGCTGCTGCAAAGTTTCTGCCGTATTGTTAGAGGAATGCTGAAAGCACTTGGTCCTACAATTGTAGTAATGGTACTTGCTGAATCCATGAGTGGCAAATCAATAATGCTGCTAGATTCCTGCATTTTAAAATGGAACACAAAAAAATTATTTATATTGAGTATGATTTCTGTATATGGATTAGTGAGCACATTTTATTTCAACTTTATCAAAGCACTGGGCTTAAATTCCAATACTCTTCTGTTTACTAGCCTCATATATCTAGCCTGCAGAAAGGGAAAGCAATATTTATAGCAGACATAACATGAATTGCAGATATATTGGTCTCCACGGAGTTTCAGAGAACCAGCCTGCAACAATTAGCACAAACACCAGACTAACACAACTCCAGAGACACCAAAGCCTTTTCTCTGTATAGGGAAGCAAAAATCAGGTTTTAATAAAGCATATTATTATCTAGTGAATGGACAGGCAACCTTCATTACATCAGCAGCTCAACTAGAATGCTGACGGGTACCAAACCCTCATCTAGTGAGTTTTTAAAAGGCCTGAAAACATTTTAATGAGCAAAATAGAGGCCACATTATTGTTATTAGGGATAATAAAGGTTAGGGCATAATGGGAGCCGCACTTGTGGAATTTTTCCACTGTATAAGAAAATGCTTTTAGTCTGGAGCAGAAGCACCAGTGCCAATTGAGTGGCATTTCTCTTGTTGCTGGGGAAACCAGCCAAGTGTCAATTAGTTGGCCCATGGCAAGTGCTGGAACTACTTGATAAACACAGTAAATTGATATGATAATATTTATATACACATATGGTAATACAATAAGAGGGCAACCATTAGCAATCAAATAGAAATGTGTTTTAAACAGCTGACTAGTAAATGCTTCCTTCTGATTAATTGCAATAGGTCCTATAAAAAAGGCAGGATTGGGGTACAAGTGGATTATTGTGGCACCTTCCTGCCAGTAAAAATGGAAAAAAGAAAATAAAAAAACATTTTTTCCATGATTGCTATAGGTGACAGGATCTATAGACGCCTATTATACTACCCCCACAGAGTAATTCCCAGATTAATTCTGAGCAAGGTATATCTGCAGTCATAAAGTAATATACTGTAAATCAAGATGATTGTGGAGGACTAGGGTATAGAAAATGTATTCTAACGTTTGCATTTTAGCTTGAATAGAAACAAAAACTATTTAAATATGGTACCCCCTTTGCCCAGCCCAGGTTCTACCGTGGATCAGGACTAAACTAAATCATAACTTTTATATTTCTCCTTATTTCTTTAGAAAAAAAAGTAAATTAAAGGCAATGCGGACACACAGACATTACTAAGATATTTAAAAGTAACATAAGATGGGCTGGGTCTCTTTATACACATCATTTGATATACATTCCAGGAATGGCATTTACGTCACCTCTAAATTACTAACATATTTTTCTGTCTAATACATTATTTTAATCATGTCTCTTACCAATGAATGTGTGTTTAGGTTGGCTACTGAAAAAATAAAAGGTACATTTGGTTCCTACCAAGATGCTATTTGCTTGAATGTTTTCCTGCTGCATTTTTGTTTTTTCTCAATGTTCTCTGGAGTCATAGTGTAATGCAGAAGTGCACACTGGTAGGTTAATTGGTTCCTAAATAAAGTGACCCTAATATATATGCTATATGAAAATTAGATTGTGAGGTCTCATGGGGCTTTGAGTGAATAACTAAACGCTGTACTTTATACAGAATAACCACCAGCATATTAATCTTTGGACTTGTCATTGATCTAGAAAGTCCATACAGACATGGAGATATTTGTTAAGAGTTGCAATCTTTCTAGATAGTTTGGTTGAGAACATTGAATGCCATGACACATGATATGAAATATCTTTCCCCATACCTCTGAGGCTGTGCAATTAAGCTGAAAGATCTGTCCTTCCCCTTCCACTTGCCTGACGCAGAGCTTGCACACTAACTCTACCGTGCTCAGGCTGAAGCGTTCCAGAGTGAAGGTGCAGTGAAGGTTCCTTTGGCATCCGCTCCAGATGTGATAGAAAGGAATTTCCTAGAGCATGACATAGACCAGGCAGCAGATTAGTTTGTGTGTCATACTATAATTGGGATATGTTGAGAACAATCTCTTCAGAATGGGAGCAGGAGGAGAATGGGAAATGCACTGAAACAGACACATATACTGTAGCAGTGGATCCCTTTGAAAGGCTCTAATCAGACGCGACTGCAGCAGTAGCAGCAGCTTCTTGGCAAGAAAGCCGAGTGCCTGCACAACAAAAACCCACTAAGTGACATACAGTACACAATGCCAATAAAAATACAGCTTGTTCTACAGCACCCAGCTCTAGGTTTACACAAGTAGCTTGTCTTTTTGCAGTAGTGGTAACATTTCTGCCGCTCACTTTATTCTGAATAAGTTCAGCACTTTATGAGCGCACAGTGCAAGTCCCCTGAGAGAGCAGGGCTACAGAGTGAAACCTGGTTAATGGAAGCTGAAAGCACTGAAGAGAAGTTGTTTAGCCTGCAGCATAAGGATGAAGCTGCTGACCTGGCACTCTCTCTCTACAATCCATAGTTAGCTGCTAAAAACACCCTAACCAAGCCAATGTGTAAGCATAGAGGATCAGCTGGAGCACGATAGGAAACATACTAAGGGAATATGCTGTCAGCTGAAAAAAAAGGAAAGGGAACATGCTGTCAACTGAATAAGGCTGTAATGTTTATGTTCTTGTTGAAATTAAAAGTTGTTACAAATGGTATCGTCAATAGAAAAGAGTATTAAAGAGTCACATTTTAACTGTCTCTCACTAGCAATAGCTATAGGATTTTGTGCTGGCTATATACACTTTTTATTGTACAGGTACAAGATCTGTTATCCAGAAAGTTCCCAATTACGGGAAGACCATCTCCCATCAAATCCATTTTAATCAAATAATAATAATTTTAAAAACGATTCCATTTTTCTCTGTTGTAATAAAACAGTAGCTTGTACTTGATCCCAACTAAGATATAATTAATCCTTATTGGAGGTGAAACAATCCTTTTGGGTTAAGTAACGTAAAGATTTTTTAGTAGACGTAAGTTATGAAAATCCAAATGACAGAAAGACACCATAACTGTAGAACCCCAGGTCCATAGCATTCTGAATAATAGGCACCATACCTGTACAAGTCCTGTGAAGTATTATATCTTGACGAATACAGGGCATTTTGCCCTGTATATATTTACTTATTTGATGCTGAACACCAAGCTGAATTAAATGGTAGCCCCTACTTGGGAGAAAATTATATAAAGAATAGCATCCATGAATATTGGACATAACCCTGTGCCTGCTAATACTATGAGTAGATGCTCTATCATCTCCTCCTCTCTGTCTTTCTCTGGTTGGTGCCATGAAGGGGCTAGGGGAACTTCCATCACTCTGCTTCTTCTGTTGTTATTGCCTTATCAATTAAGGAGGCCAACTATAGTAGGTGTTCCCCAAAGTCAGTCTACTTACAGATGCCTGAAAGCCTTGGTGCAGCAACATCAAGAAGCCGGTTATAAGCATGTCCTTCTGTTACAACATGTCAAGGTTTCCTTTAAGACTGGAAATCTTTTTTTTTCCATAAAAGCTCTGGAAAAAACAACTGACCATATACTGTACCTGATATTTAGCTAATAATTTGCTTTTCCATAGGGAATGTGGAACATCATGGATGGAAAGGCGCAGGTTATGAGTGCTCCCTTTGAAGTGAAGAGTTTTTGGTTCATCCAGCAACTGCCCTCCGACCTTCCTTTCCTGTTGTATCACTTCCTGTTTTTACAAAAGAAACAAACAAGACTTCCTTTTAGATGCCACTAATAAAATAAATTATTTGGATTTAATAGGAACTGATAGACATAGGTCACTGGACCTTTTTCTTTCTAATGATATCTTTATGAGCATATATACACACATAAACACACAATATATATATATATATATATATATATATATATATATATATAGACACCCATATCTACCAATAATCAGAGCTCAGAGACTCATTGACACTTGTGTTTTAGAAGGAATGACATTCCCCCATGTTTATAATATAAGAATACCACAGAGTTCCATATTAAATCACCTGTCCCATGGCCTTTGCCATTATATGGTCACGGAATGCCTTGGTGATTTCTAATATCCCCATTTTTCTGCCTATTTTACAGTAAGGTATATATTGATATCATATATTGTGACAATGCTCCCAGACATGGGACTACTGTTAGTGAAAGTAAGTTGTAAAGTTATATTATAATGTACTTTTTGTACACTTTATTTTGACTTTGCACTCTCCATTTGTTAAAAAAGCAAGTCCTTATATTCCAGTCTATTTTTAATTTAAGAAAAGCAATTTCCTCCAAGACAAAGGCTTGATTGATTTTAAAAACAAGCCTTAGTGAACAAGGAGAATGCATAATCTAATACCGTGCTTGTTTATTAGTCTTTAGAAGAAAAAGGAACACCATTAGAGAGCATCTACATTAAACTGAAGCAAATCAATCACAACTGGTTTATTTGTAGCCTGCCCTAACTAACTCATCAGGATGCCCAATGCTCCATCAATACAAATTATATGATTACAACATATTTTCATTCATGATTATATTGCCTTCCAGGGCAGTTAAACAATGGCCTGTGCATAGAAATATCTACATACATCTCTGTTGCTTTTGCAACAAGCCCATCTTAGATTTGTGGGACATTCATTGTGTTCAGTCAAAAATTGTGTAATGCTGGCAGCCAATGGACCTTACATTCTTGGTGAAGTGCAAAAATATGCATAATTAGCCATTTTCCCAGCTTTTCCCCTAAAATTCCAGTATAATAGTGCTTATTGAAAGTCAGTGCAAAATATTGCAGCAAAGAGTTTGGGTGCAACATTTTGTATAATGTGCTAAGGGATCCCTTCTTGGTGTTCCTGAGTATTGTACCTTTTCCATATCTATAGACACAATGGACACACTGGTATATGTAAGCACTTTTAAGTATACATTTTGGGTGTGATTTTACTTATGTTGTTGCACTGACTAATATATTTAATACTCTTAAATAAGACTTTCTTCCTATACCTTAAGTGCATCCTGAGTATCATCCAAACAATAAACTCGAATGTCATATTCTAGAGAGGTGCAGGACGTTGGCCCGAACAATGCTAACTGCAGCCTCTTTGCTGACGATTTGCTGGTCGACTGTCCAACTAGTGCATAGGTGCTTAGCGTTTCTGTGAGTATATGACAGGCTTCTGATTCCATCTGGATGTAACAGGGAGTGGTGAAATTTTCTTCTCCAACAAACACAACATCCTTTTGATAGAAAGAGAGAAGTCACAATTGGCGAATCACATAAAAAGGTTTTTTTTACTAATTTCTATAACAGCTCAGAAAAATGTAAGCCAGCAGCTTTGATATTAATTATTAGACTACATCTGCATTTCCATTACACTCCCAGTGGTAAATAATATTAATACATTTAACTTTGCAACATCATGATGCTGATAAATACTGTACACATTGTTGCAAATAATAGAGAAATAATCATTCGAATGAACTGCAGAAATTAAAATGTCCACTAGGTGTCAGTATTGTAGAAAAAATATGGCAGCTTTTTTTGTTTTTTTTTCCCAACTTCGGAACACTTATTACCTTCATTATGTATACAAGCCTGGAACCAGCAGCTATGAGTATCTTGCAAACAAATGACATGAACTGATATTGTCAACATAGAGCATTAATCATACAGTTGGTAGAGATTTACAAAAACATTGGTTTTAGACCAATTACAAAAGTGCATTTTTGTCTTAGTTTGGTCAATCATAATGTACAAATTTTGAAGTGGTGGTCCATTTTGAAGATTATATCTGCATATATCTGCCGGCACTCCATGAGTTTGTCCATGAGTTTGTGTTTATAATAAAAATCTTTTATATTTTCTTAAAAAGACCTGTGAGTGCCGATCTTGATTGAGTTGTGTATGTGTGTGTATATATATATATATATATATATATATATATATATATATATATATATATGATAAAGGATCAGCACACTCATTTGTAGATCAATCAAACGTGCTTTTATTTAACACAGCATTGTGTCCAACGTTTCGGTCCCACTTGATAAAGGTCCCCAAGTGGGACCAAAACGTTGGACACAATGCTGTGTTAAATAAAAGCACGTTTGATTGATCTACAAATGAGTGTGCTGATCCTTTATCATATATAATACAACACTTGATCGTGCACCTCAGCAAAACAGGAGAAAAGAGTGCGGACACCCATGAGACTTGTATATATATATATATATATATATATATCTATATATCTATATATATATATATATATCTATATATATATATATATATATATATATCTATATATATATATATATATATATATATATATATATATATATATATATATATATATAGCCATTCATAATATTGTGCGTGAATGTGTGTTTAATATAAAAAATCTTTTATATGTTAAGGTTCCAGTGGTGATAAATGTTAGCTACTTGGTCCTCTTTGGCTCATTCTATGGCTAGAAACAGGAAGCATTCAAGCTCAGTGTTTCAGACTTCTAGCAGTATAGCAAGAGGCAGAGACTGGGCAGAGTTTTTTTTTACTACTACAGCTGCTGTTCTGGGGGTTGCCAACCAGTCCCGGGGCACCAAGGTATAGTTATGAATTCTGGGAAACCAGCTTGCATGCTTGCATTACTTCTGCTATCTCTTGAGCACTGCATCTGTTGTTTTTTTATCAAAGTCCAAACAAGAAAAATGGTAACATTCCCTTTTGCTCTTAACATGCAGGAGCAGTGGTCAGTTCCTAGTTGTAGCACCATCATTCCCAGCTTCCATCGGGTACTCTCTGTGGTGCCTCATTTAGGAGCTTTAACCTTAGTAAAGTAAGTTGTCGGAATAACTATGCCTGCTCAGGAAAAGGCTGTGGTTGGCCTGCTAAATATATTGCAATATATGGAGCAACTATTCTGAATTTCTGTAAAGAAGAAGGAAACTCATGTTGGGTGCCAAATATTAGTCACCCCACCCCAGTGATAATCACTTACGTGAAGTGCCCCGGTTTAGTGCAGTTTTTTGCTAACAGTAACACCAGCCCGGGGTATCCGGTAAGTGTATATGGAGGGTACACCCCCAGTGATTTAGACTTTCGTTCTTCTTTTGATTTGAGGTTACTGTATATTTAGTATAGTGATTTGGCACAATATGCAAGGGGGATTCTATTCCTTTTCACATCCCATTTGTACCCCAAACAAGATGGAAATAATAATAACAGGGTGCCATAAAAGGGCTATAATGCCCTGGTATTAGTTATTAGTTTATTATTCAAACTTTTGGATAATTTTTAAATACATTCTGGATGTCCATCATAACACTGCATATGCTGTTTTCCAGCTGGGCGGGATGCCAATGTACATCATAAAAGAAATAATAACCCACAGGGTGCGACTCCCTTATCTGTGTCATTCATGTATTTAACCTACTCCCACATAGTTCTTTGAATTCCCACACATACCATAGCAGTTATTTATTATCCTGCTCCTCATACTTCCCAGTAGGCACTTGTATTCTATCAAATGACTGCACAACACACTTTGCTACTCAAATATTTTTGCAAAATGAACTTTTATATCCAACTGTTCTGCACGGATGCAGGACTCTTATTATACCTACTCTTATGTACAGTGGGTGCTTTATAAACAATTGCATTATTATTATTAGTAGCAATAATTTTAATAATAATTAGGGTAATTAATCATAAGAATAATTAAGATGCTTTTATGTACAAGCTTGCTTTGGGACAGATCTCTGATTCTCTGGTTAAATAATTCCCCAAGATCATACGCACTCAACTCTTAGCAGTGGTTAATGCAATTAACAGTATCTAAGGCCTGTCCTTTAGAAGTGCTGAAACTTGAGAGTGAAATATATTGGTCTCTCTGTATTCTGGTCAACGAGATACTTCAAACAGAGGCCACATGTACTTCTGCTTTGCGGGAATGTGTGAAGTAAACAAAAATATTGGCAAAGTCCTCAAAGAGCAGCTGGAGATGTGTTTTAAGCATCTCACTGTAAAGCAACAATAAAAGGATTTTATTTGAATGAAGGGCTAGAAGTCGAGGAACTGTTTTTTGCTTGTGTTCAAAAATGTAAGGTATATTATTTTAGATGTGTATGAGATGCTTTTACTGGGGACCCACCTGGTATAGAGTTTGGACTTAATAGATAAATCATACATTCCTGAGGGTAAAAAAGTATCAACCTCTCTCTCCTTTCATAATTTTGGGTGAAAAAAGTATTTTTTGTTTAAACAGGAAACCTTCTTTCAGGACCTTATTATTTAAACAGATATGCCCAAATAACCCCCCATGTCAGGACCTTGTCTATGTAATTGTTTAGGACGCCATATAAAAAAAACTATTTAATGGTAGAAACATTCTGAAGTTTACATATATACATATATAAATGTGGCCAAGTGGTACTTATGGATATATATATAACGAAATGTTCACATACCTCCCACTGTCCCTGCACAGACTGCTCTTTAAGCTGCATTTTCCAGTCCTCTGCATTTGTTTCAGCACAGTGGTGCAT
This sequence comes from Xenopus laevis, assembly GCF_017654675.1. Lineage (NCBI taxonomy): Eukaryota > Metazoa > Chordata > Amphibia > Anura > Pipidae > Xenopus > Xenopus laevis. Next base: position 80,760,469 of record NC_054371.1, on the reverse strand, counting down.
AGTGAGAATAACAGGACGGGTCATCAGTGCTCCAGGTGGCCCACAACTCACTACTGGCGTTAGCAGTGTTTGGCTGTCTTCTATTGGTGGCCTATTGGAAAAAGCATGACATTTAGCAATAATTCATGAGAATACCTTACCATAAACTTAAATGTATTCAAGTCTTTCGACAGAACAGGATTTCAGATGATGAACACAAAGAAATCACAATGGTTGCTGTAGCTCTACTAATAATAGTGACTAATCAGATGTTTGTTCTAAAGCACAGGCCAGTAAAAACAACATCGTGATGGGTCACTATGGGTTGCTAGCCCCAGTAAGCAAACATAAAATAGAACCCTTGATCATAAAGTTGGGTTCTTGAATAATCTCCAAATTCTGATTAATGGTCAGAAACAGTATACTGTTGAATGCTTTCTGACCCTATGGTGAAATAGCAGAGAATCAGATAAAGTTAAACAATCCCCATTGGGTCATGCCTAACACCGCTGCCTCATGTCTTGGATCGGCCAGTGTGCATTTTGCCAATGAGGCTTCCTCAGGGGTTGGCATTGGAGCTGGAATGTTACTAGACCTGCTGTAAACTTTCCAAGCTTTATTATTCCATTAACAACTGAATTCTTAAATACAACAGTGATAATAAACCTGTACCATTACGCTATGGAATTTGATACAGTAGGTAGGTTGTGGCATGTAACACAGAGGTATAATTGAATCTACTCTTTCCTTCCCATAGATCAACATTAATGACTAATGTGATTAAATTCTGTCATTAGGGCATCAAACTAGAATTTTTTTCCTTGAATAAATAAACGTTTTATGGCCCCAACCATAGGAAGCTTTAATGAATTTAATATAAAGCCAGTCTTCAACCTTGATATATCTTTTCAGACTTTTTTTTTAAACACCTCCCCCACTGTGGATTATTTAAAAAAAAAACTGGCAAGTCTCTTATTCCACATTAATTCTTATGAGTCATCCATATGATTTCTTGCTCTCATTTGTCTTGTCTAGATAATAATGAATGTAATCATTGTCCGTGAAAAGAAATATGAAACAGTGTATAAACATAACGGGACAGAGATAATTGTCATGGAAGTGTTTCCCTAGAGATGATGCACCCATAGAAAAGCAAGAATGCACTGACGGAACCATCTATATTCCAGAATTAAATGTGACTATATTTATACTTACAATACATAAGAAAAAAAATAAGTCAATACATGTAAAAGGTCAACAAACTAGAACTAGACAAAAGATATGAATAAAATATGGGAAAAATAATATTTCACACTAAACATTTGTTTAGTCCATTGGCACCAATAAACCACATTTTTGTGCTCTACAGGAAATAAGTTAAATTCTGAAATCTACGTATATGTACGGAGCTATTTATGTATTGAAATCTGTATTTACTAGACAATTCTTTTTGACTTATGTTTGCCTTTGGGGTTGGAAATGTATTGTTTATTTCGATTGGCTTCAATTGTTGCAAACCAAGCTGTCTTACTTTAAAAGCATTTATGACCTCAGTGGTACTCTGGGAGTACAGACACCCACTTGAAAAATATGACAAGCCAAGTAGTAATGTGAAGCCCACTAGGGATCTCATTCAGTGCTAGGCATTCCTGTTCTTTACACAGAAAGAACATAATATTATACTGCTATGAGAATCAACTGGAGAGAAGCAACCACCACAATGGAACAAATAGCCACCAGTTTACAATAGAAGATAAAAAAAGACATCAAAAGCAGGATTCTAAGTAATTAAATTTCTTGGCAGTTCTAAACTACAGAAAGAACATTATATATCTTTTTGATTTGGTATCTTCCAGATATGCATGGCCTCTTTTCAAGGTTGCCAATTTTCTTGTTTTATGCCTGTATAATAAAAATTAATGCAGTAGACTGAAAAGCATTCAAATATTTATACCTTTGGAACAAAACTTCATTGCAATACTGATTGTTCCCGTAAACCCGGTCTAACCCGGGGTAAGCAATATATTTCAACTCCAGCGCTGAATGTTGCCACTAATCAATGGCAGTTGCTCATTGTCCATCACGCAGTTGTACTATTCAGCTAAGCATCAGCTAAGAGTTCAAACATAAGGAAAATATGGAATGAGATGCACATGTGAACATATACCCACATGCATTCAAAAACGTGTGGCCAATTCTTGCTTGCTTTGCCCTATTTTTTTCTGATATTCTTGTTTATAACATATGCTCAAATGTGTCTACATACAGTAATTGCATAGCTGGTAGCTCTCAGGAAGAGCATGGACTTTATCTTTAGGGTGGTTACCAACTGGTGAACCTATAACTATATATGAATATATATTTATATAGTAGTTGGTCTCTTTTTGGAAAGACTAAGCCTCTTTAAATGTTAATTATTCTTCATCTATGGCAACCCAGGTTTGTTTATTTAGATATATTTTATTTCCTATTTAAAATACTCATCCTATTTCCTATTTAGACCCCCATCACTCCACAGACAGAATAGAGGAAGGAAGCACAATCCTCAGTATTTTTTTTAACCTGACCCCTCTTAGATATAAGTTCCAGAGTTAATGGAATGACATCAATGATTAACATGATGGCTAACACAAAAATCATTTACAATTCATTCACAATACGAATGAATGTTCGCAAAGTGAACGATTTTGCCTTTGCAAACACTTTGCCCCTCACATGACAGTAGCATAGCGATTGTGAATTTTATAGTTTGCGCCAGTGTGCACTGTATGTAATAGAACTTCTTCATTTGTTCTCTTTGTGAATTGTATTACATTCCCCCTATAAGACTTGTGCTTGCAACTGTTCCCTACAACAATCTAAAAATACAGCTGAAATAGTGAAACATTTTGCCTGTCGGAGCGAGCTGGAAATGTTAATCTGCTTCTGCTAAACTCTAATGTGTGCATGTAAGTAGATAGATGGTAGAGACAGTCACAAATCAGTGCATGAGCTGAAGTTATATAAGAAGATTAAAATTCAGATAAACCAATTTACTGTGAAGAGGGTATGTGTAGTGCAATCCCATGATATGCTTGGCAGCACTGCCACTTCAATAACCGACCAAAACATTCAGGTCAGACAAGAATGACCAAGCAGATATTTCAGCTTGTTATTATGAGTGCTGTATATATGTTTGACCCAGCATAATTTGAAGATGGATACAAAATCTTTATTTACAAAGTATTATATTGATTTTTAAGCTAACACCTTGCAGTCTACTCAACTCAAAGTAAGGAGCTAATTGGAGATGCTGAGATTTGTAGCACATTATGAATGGCAATATTTCAATCCATGTCCATGTATTAATATGTTTTAGTATCAATATTAACTAGAAAATGCAAAATGTACAGATGGGCCTCAAAGAACCCTGATCATTCACCAGCTTCTTTTATTCACTTATCTCAAGAAACTCAGTAATTATTGTATGGCAATTGGAAAAAAACCCTTGTTCACCTCACGTGCCTTTATCTCCATCTGTAGTTTTACAATTCCTTCAATACTCCAGGTGGCTTATGGACTTTTGGCTTGAAACAGCATATTATGGGGGAATTATTCACATACACAATGTTTGTCCTTGTGCCATAAACAGCAGGCACTAAGCAGCCATTTCTACCTGGACAAGTAAACACCTAAAATAGGCAGTTTTGTGCTTAAAGAAGAAAGTTTAATGGACCCCAGGGGTTAGTTCCCCTAGTAGCTTAGAAGTTCTAGTAGATGTAACCTATGCCCTGGGGAGGGATATATTCTCATAGGGCCAGGGGTAGAGTGGGATCACATGGCTCTTCCTCTTTGGACTCCTGATGCCAGTCGTGGATTTGCTGGGGAGCCTGGTGCATAAGGCCCCAGTAAAAATGTAATGCTCTATAAAGACTGGGAAAAGAAGCCACTGAATGTGCTGTAGACAGTAGATAGCAGACCTGTAATAGCACCTCTCTCTTGGTGGTAAGCTATATTATGTAGCTAGCAAGAGCAGCTTGTGCTCCCCTAACTCAAATGAGTAGAGACTCAGGAAATTCAGTTTGTAATCTCTTGAAGCATTCTTGTGGTAGTCTGAGATACTGGGAGAACATGGCTAAAGTACTTGAGTTACCCCTTAAGAGAACTTATTGTGCGTGCCACTGTAACTAAAATATATTATGTCCTCAGAAATATCTGCTGCTTGTTTATTTGGTTCAAGAACCACTGATGCCCTTTATTTTTTTCAAGTATGGTGTGTTTGAGTGGTACAGTTCAGTCTCCTCTCTGACCCTTCATCCACCTATTGTCAGGATTTGAATGAGGGTTATAAGAGCAACAGTAGTCCTGCCTGCAAGATTTAGGCAATAGAGCCAAGAAAGCTTTAAAAAATGCTTAAAATACAAGTTCCCTGAATCTAGGCTGAGTTCTTGGCAGAGCCACACACCCAAAGCAGACAACTGGCATTAACTGGCTTATAAATGAAGCTCCTAAATAAAACTATTTAAAGTATACTATCATTCTGCTGAGCAAGGTAATTACTTACAAATCATTTGTCTTCTCTGTACTCATAAATGCTTCATAACATCCCGTTTTAATTTTTGATTTAAAACGGAAACCCATCAAAGTGATACATTTTATTTACCAAGGTACAGATTTTACTTTTTTTTTTTTTATAACAGAATGGAACCAGACTCTGTGTGTAAATTATTAAGAGGAGTTTCATCTATCTTAGCATATAATTTAGAAGAATGGAATTCAGTTAAGGAGCAACGTGCCAATATGGAAACAACTAAATCTGCCAGTGTGATAGCAGATCCAGTGATTTAGCAAGGATTATGGGACAGCTTTAGTTCTAACAATGTTGCTGGTGCTTAGAAAAACGATGCCTGTAGCTGCTTCCTAACTGGCTGGTGTGTCAGCTCCTATTTGTGAAGGCAGAGAATGGAGAGTTCATACTTGAGCTTTTCACCTGAGGAGACTGAGAATGAACAGGACAACGGTATGGAGCAGAACAGGCAGAAATGTTATGAGGTTTTGTCACAGCCAAAAAGCGTGCAGATTTTAATTTATTTTTTGCCCATTAAGTTGATTATAAGGGCTATTTATCACCCTACTGCCATTGCAGATGCATGCATATACTGCATTTCTCCAGTATATTCTGTGTACAAGTCAAACGGCATACGTGTTCTTATGTTTATTAGTTGCATTCAAAATAGTCTGTTAATTTTAGAAACTATAGTATTTGGGCAAATATATAACTTTTAAGTCATTGATTAGTCTCTTGTTTGATTCTCCTGTAATGTACAGAGATATATGTTGTTTCTGTCTGTATTGAAATACTGCATTTACAATGTACAGTACACGGATTCACTTCAAACCATACAGATTATTTCGCATTATTATTATCATCCAATAAATCTCTGTTCGGTGGCTTGGTGTAAAGCCTTTGAAAAAACCCTGCTATGAAGATGAATCTAATTTATGGCTTCTGTTCAGGCAATGGTTATGCTCCCAGAATTGACAGACCCCCATGTCTAGACTGGTAGGTCGAAAGGAAGTTTGTCATCATTCTAACTTAAGCATAATGGCAGTATGCGGTATTTATGGGTAAAAGTACTAGTTGAGCAAGTAACACCTTTATACAATTATAGATTGTAAGCTCTTTTGAGCAAGGCCCTCTTTACCTCTTGTATTGCTTATTGGTTGCTTTGTATGTATATTTGTGTGTGTGTAATGTATTCAACCATTCATTGTACAGCACTGCAGAATATGCTTTATACATGAGTATAATAATAACAACAATGTGGGTGTCAAAGGATTAAAATGATATATTTGACTCTTGATATTTCCATTAGACAAATAAAAAGCAAAATAAAATGAAAATAAGAAATAAAAAAGTCTTAGATAGCGAGGCAAAAGAAAAGTGTAAAAAACACCAGCATTTGCAATTGTAACAAAACCATTGGTTTATATCAGCTGAAAATAAAATGATAGAAAAGGAAGTGGAAAGTAACTGAATATAATCTTTTTTAGCTGTGTTATTTTTTGGAAGGAAGCAGAACTTTTAAAATCAACAAGTACAAAGAACTAGCACTGGTGAAGGTGAACTAAGACGCAGTTTGTCTGAATAAATGTGTTTATAGCATTCACATCAACCAGATCATTCAGTTCCCATGGACACTGCCACGCACATTGGAAAATATCACATTTCTTTGCTACTTCAGTTTTGTGCATATATTTTAGACATACTATAACCTTCATTTTCTTCTGCTTCTGACTCACTTCCATAGTCTAAAAACATTTTATAGTTGCAGTAGGCAGTAACAAAGTAACAAAAACATACTTCAATGCTAAGAAAAGGGAAACATTTTCTTTTTCCCCAACTGGCAGTCTGACCAATCCTGGATCATCAAGACCACTTTTAACACTGTATTCTGTATTACCCTAAAAAGCCATTTCAAGAACAGACTTCCACCATATCACCATCATCACACTGTTAAAATCCTTTCTCCAGAATCAACAACGTAAAAATAAAAAGCAACAAAATCAATAGAGAACTGATCACTTACAAGGTGATCATGCAAATTAATTCTTCAATAAACTCCCCAGCATCTAAGGAGTTTATTTTAGTCTATTTACAAATCTATAAATGGCCAGTTCTCTATTACCAACTCTTTTACTTGGTTTCCTTTTCCATTGTCTTCTGATCTATCCATTTTGTGCACTGATGAACATCATACAGTAATAGTGGATCCAAAAAGAATTAAACCAGAAAAGTCCAATCGGTGCTGTATTTGTGATATAAATTTTTGATTTCAGCTCCACCAAATGTGTCCACCTTCCAGGACTAACACATAGGGATGCGCTTCCCCACAGAATATATTTTCAATCCAAAAAAAATACCTTTCTTCTTAACATGGTAGCAGCCATATTTCTGCCACAGCCCAACAAACAGCAGAGTATCCCACTCTTCCAAAGCATCTTTATTCAAACTCAAGGGCCTGATAAGAAGTTTGACTTAACTATTGGAGTGTACAAGAGTTGGGCTCTGTATATATCTGTGTAATGCTAACTTGGGCTAGGCAGGCCAAACGGGGTTAATGTCCAGCTAGTGATTAGAGCATGGCTTACATGTGACTCTTAGGGGATTATTTACTAAACTCAGAATATCCGAAATTCCCAGAAATCCAAAAAATGTGTGATTTTTTTTTATAAAATCACAATTTTTTCGGAATTTATTAAACCCAGAGGGCTAAAAAGCCCAAATATAAAAACACGGCATCTCAAACCTGTCGAGGTTGCATAAAAGTCAATGGGAACAGTCCCATTGATTTTTGGTTGTGTTGGCGGTTTCGGGCAATTTCACAATGTTTTCTGAGCTTTCGGGTGAAACCTCAGAAAAGTTCGGAGATTTCGGGGAAAATTAATGAAAAAATTGTGAAATCTGAGCTTTTCCCGCAAAGCAAATTTTTGGGAAAATCTAATAATAAATAAGCGTTAAAACCGCGAGTGGGTTAGATCGGCGTTTGTAGCAGCCGATATTGAGATAAATTCAGACCTTGATAAATAACCCCCATGTGTAAGATTCAAGGTGTGGTGTAGTGTTACTACAACTCCCACAGGCTACTGTGCAATAAAAATAGTAAGAATGGATGCCAGTAGCTTCTTGTAGTGAAACAAAAGAGTAACAGTTTCTTTGTCCAAGAAAAATAACTCACAGGGTTACTTACAATAATGAGGCATATGCAGTATGAAAAACAAAAAAACTAGGACAGGCAGATGAGACAGTTAGTATTAAGGCAGACCTCCAGGCATATGTACCTTGAAGTGGTCTGGATTCCACCCAGTGGAGTGGTCAGGGAGAAGAAGTCTAAGACTGACACCCTATCCACTGTGTCCCTTCACTAAAGGCTAATAGCCTTGGGAAGCTACTCCCTGCTACACCCCCTTGATGGAGCACAAAGCTGCTCTTTCTCTTTCTTACTCTCCTAGGTAGCACTATAGCAGATCTAATCCTGACTCTAGCTGGCCTTGTTCACAGGGTCCCTGCTCTCCGACTCAGACACTAGAGGTACTGGTCCCTCTAGGGCAGTGATCCCCAACCAGTAGCTTGTGAGCAACATGTTGCTCCCTAACCCCTTGGATGTTGCTCTCAGGGTCCTCAAAGCAGGAGCTTATTTTTGGATTCCTGGCTTGGAGGCAAGTTTTGGTTGCATAAAAACCAGATGTACTGCCAAACAGAGACTCCTATAGGCTGCAAGTCCACATAGGGGCTATCAATAACCAATCACAGCCCTTATTTGGCACCACCCAGGGACATTTTTCATGCTCGTGTTGCTCCCCAACTCTTTTTACAGCTGAATGTGCTCATGGGTGAAAAAGGTTGGGGACCCCTGCTCTAGGGCTTAAGGGCTTTACTGGGCCTTGGTGTACCCAGGCTCAATGGGAACATCCAGATGGTTAGGACACCAGAAGCCAAAGAGAAAGATCCACCCCTTTCCATACACTATATTAAAGTGTGTCAGGAAGTGTTACACTTCTTGGCCAATAACTAAGATATCCAAATGTAAATTAGATACATGGGCTTTTGCCCAGCAACTAGGAAAAAGGAGGTAGGGAATTAACATTAACCCTATGGGTTCCTACACCTGCATAAAGCACTGTGCCATCAAATCATTCTATGGCCTTTAGTTAATCCAAGGCAGACAGAAATCTTTTCCTCCCAAACTTTCCCCAAAGTTTCATAATGAAAAAATGAAAAAATAATTATTTTACTGAGTGGAGCAAACATGTTACATTTTCAATTCCTACATATTATTTTGTAACTTTAACAAGCTCCAAATATTAAACCCAGTGTGATCAGAAGCTCTGCAGGCAAAGTGCCTGTTATCTTGCAGTTATCTTGCAGAGCAATGCCAGAACTTTTAGTTCACATACTTTGCTACTCATATATTTAATGAAAAAACTCAGTCCACTGTACTGATTCATGAATTAAACAAACCTAGCATCAGGTCTGCTGTCCAAGGCTCAAGAAAAAGCTCCTTCTTGCTACTCATTCTTAATGAGAAAAGGATAATCCTCACTCCCTGTCTTTTGAAACTTGTATTGTTTTTCTTTGACCCACACCCTGCCCTTGCACTACCTCCAGCAAAATTCTATCTGGCCCACCATGTGCTGAACAGTGAACAAAAACTTCTAATACCAGCTTTTATATCTGACATCTTGATATGATTGGCTATTTGTGAACTGAATAGATATTTTTTAGGGGTAAAGGCTAGCTAATATGTCTATCTATCTATCTATCTATCTATCTATCTATCTATCTATCTATCTATCTATCTATCTATCTATCTATCTATCTATCATCTTTTGCAACCTATCTAGCTATCAATATCAATATCTATCGACCTCTATCTATCAAGTAGTTTGCTGTTGTCTCAGCAAAAGGAAATATTTCTTTTCATAATTAAACTCTTTCCATTTTTACATTTCTGAGCAAACATCTTTTAAATATGCTGAGATATTACAATGTTTTGTTTTCCATTTTACTGTCTGTAATGGCAAAACTGCTGGTAATTCAGTAATGAAACAAAGGTTTATTTATTGCAGTGCATTAACATAGCCTTATAACAAACTTCCATTTCCTTTCAGAAAGCTATGGAAATCATTAAATAGCAAAATGTTTACCCAACAAAGGGTAGCTTTATGAAGTGCAATTATATGTTTACCCAGCGGAGACTAGGTTTATGAAGTGTAATTTTATCTACAATGAGAATATCTACGTAATAGCTAGGCTAGTTTATAGGGACGTTTTCAAAGAGTCTAAAAACGGACTGCTTAATGACATGAAATGAGAGTTTTTCGTAAGTTCAGACCTAAACATTTACATTAAACTATGCACGTTGTGAGAAATTGCAGTAGCCTCAAATTGCTTACAGATTTCCTTAAACAAGAAATAGCTGAAAGGCTCAAGATAAGGCCCCAGGCTCTAGCCGTATAACAATCATGTTCTTATAAGCCTCATACATTGTCTTTTTCATTCATGTCTTTAATTTATTTGTTCAGCAGTTGTCATAGCTACTGAGATTTATAGGATGCTATTGATGGCCTATTTACAAGTAAATAAATTAAGGGACTCGTACCTGTGCCTCAGATGATGGCAGGTTATATCATATACCAGTATATAAGTATCTGAACACAAAAAAGGAAGACTGCCCAGTTATATAGCAAAAAAAAAAAAAAATGCAGAAAAGCTCTGTAGAAAAAAATGGTTTTAGTACTTAGGGTTCAAACATAAATCTTGGCTTTATACATAAATATAGAATGAAAACCTCTCCCGAGTGGTCTTAGGGAAACAAAAACTTTTAGGGAGACTTGCCCATACCAGGGACAGATTCAGAAGTGCAACTGTTTGTGACTACGGGTCCTATAATCCTTAACGAGTATTGCTGGTAGTGGAATGCATGTAGTTATGGAGGAACCAGAGCAATGAAGGTTTTCTATATATATATATATATATATATATAGCTGATCTATACTTTAATAGCAACCTGTACAGATGAATAGGAGAGACCTACTTTCTATACAAGCTACATGTTTTCAGACCCAAATGTACAAAGGAGGGGCTGGATTATGAAAGAGAGGCAGACAGGAAATGCTGTGTTTGTGTCATATCTTTGCCAAGCATGCAGCTCTTTCATTTTTGTCAATCAAATCAACTGACTTGCCTCAATTTGGAGGTGAACTGGCCACGGCTATAGTTAAAACTGTTTTGACAGATGAGAGCAATTCTACAATACAGGCAGTTACCTCATGTTCTCTTTTCTGTGAACAGTCACATACATTTCATACACTCTTCCCTGAGGAACAGCCCCGGCAGGAATCAGCAAACTCACTCCTAGAAAAAGAAAGATATACAAACACAGAAATCAGTCAAATAATAAGAGACTAATACGTGTAAAAAGAAAGAGAAGGCAAAACCCATGTTTGAGCTTTTATGAAAATGCCTTTGCTTTGCAGGGTAATGTGGAAGTTAAGCTCTCAAAGCCAGGATGAGAAAGGTTGCCATGGCGATTGAAGCCTTACTCATGGCTCTCAAAAGCAAAATAATTGGTGAGGAGTAAAAATGCCCAGAGAGAGAGGAGCAAAAAAAAAAAAAAAAGTAACATTTTCATTTTCAAAAACAAATATCTGTAGCTAACATTTTACAGCGAATCACATGGGAGGAAGGTTTTAGTTTCACTACACCTGGGAAATCAAAAAGGAAGACAACATCACTAATGTGGATCCTTTTATATGTCTACCTATATGGCTGGTTCAAAAAAATGTTGTAAACATCTGCCTTTGTTTTATATTTTGAGTATATAGACAAACTTGGATGCAGCACTGAAGGCTGACAACATTTCCTATGGTACAAATGAACAGCCTGCCACTGTGTATCATTGGGGTATTATCTTTAATTTTAGGCAAACAAATCTAGCCAAAAGTCACCTGAAATTCAATAATTAACTTTGAACTTGAAGCATTAACATAGGGCATATGATATGCTCATTTTATCAATCATTGTTGCTCTGTAAAGCTGACTTTTTTGCAAATTACTGTAAATACCCGCACCTGCTAGCAAGTGAGTGCAACTGAAGTGAGTATCACTTCTATATTTATATAGTAAATATGCATATTTTCATGAATAAATTAAATTAAACAAGGAATCACAGAGACAAAAAAATCAATCTATACTTATATACACTTTCTTTCAACCAAAGAAAAATTAATGGAGCTTACACTGAAAATACATTCTGCCTGTTCTTTTCATTTTATAAAAGGCATATTATTATTGAAATGCAATAACTGGGCATTATTTTGCTTTGACAGTTTCTATCTTACTATTAATTAGCTGAGCTAGTCTTTTGACTTCTGTGAAAACAACCCCTCCCTTCACACTTTGTCTTCACTTACAGATAAACAAAAGTATTATGCAGGGGGATTATCAATGCTTTAGCTCAAGAAATAACAACATAATCCCAATAGTTTGCCATGATTTAACAAAATAGAAATTAAATCATCCACTTTTTACCTGAATTAGGAATAATTAAGTGGCCTCCAAGTGAATTGAAGGTTCCAAAAGCAGTGCATGATGGATCTGTCTGTCTTGCTAGGCTTTGGTTCTTCATGTTTAGAGTATCATTCTCCAGCAAGGATTGAGTGATTTGTGAGGAAAGCTTTGATGTATAGTCAGACAGATCATCTTGAGGAGTAACTGTACCTGAGGAATTGTACACTTTAATTTTCAAATTAGGGAGAGGGTCCAAAAGAGGGGAATTAGTCATTGGAATCTTATCTGAGACATCATGAAGGGCATAGACGGGCCCTCTGTACATGGCTGCTGCAGATGTTAGATCAGGAGGAACTCCCAGGAGATCTATGATTAAAAAACAGTGAAAAAAACATCATTGCTACACTGGCCAATTACAATATTCAATAGAAACCTGCATAGTTTTAAATTTTTGCTGAGCCTATAAGGTGGCAAAGTGCTTAGCACTAGGGTCTTAGAATTGATCCTGTAAGTCCTACAAAAGCCCAACATGACATTGGATCACACACCAGGCTTGATTGAAGAAAATGGATCCCTCCTTACTCGCATTAAAAGCACACTTTATTGATTCACTTTAAAAATCACCATAGTGTATAGGAAAAGGAAAAGGCAGGGAGAACACAGACTTAACACATTTTGTGACTACACAAAGTTACTTCCTCAGAACTGTTCCTGACAAGATCACTTTCTGAATGAAGTTTTTCTCTGTGTATTTTTGTATGTTTCCTACCACAGTCCAAAAAACATATTGATTAGAAAAACTGTTTATGGTTTAGATGTATTGAATTGTAAGTGAAGGTGACCAAAAATACAAATTTTAAATTTAGAGGGCTGTCAAGTGTTTAGAAATACACAGTATTTTTATAAGACATCAAAATTCATTTTTTAAGAAAACAGAATTGATGTTTTAAACAATATCTAATGCAAACAGAATTAGTTCTCTCCAACTTGACTTTATTTCTCCACATTAGTATGAAGCAAGCAGGGTCAGTTTTAAAAGCAAACAACATACATATTTAAGCAGTAGGCACATTTTCAAAATATAGGAGACCGGAAGAACTGATCGGTGATATGTAGCACCTGCAGTCCATCGTATTTTATGGTATTTCCAGTGAAAGCTATTATGTAATGAGGGAATTTCATTTGCCACTAAAATCCTGCCAACACAAAGTATAAGCACAGATATTTCCTTCCCAGTATTGTTAGCTTCAAAACACACAAAACAGTCAACATTTTTTTAAATAATGTTAAAATCCTCAAATCAATGGATTTGGGGATCAAAAGACCAAGTTATTGATTTCAATTGTAATGGTTAGAATGGCTAAGGCTCAGAACAATGACATATCCTTCAAGGACACAATAAGGAAATAATGGAAAATACAAACTCTCACCTTGTCTGGCTGCTTTGATGTTGACAGCTTGAAATCCACCATTTAGTGCAGAAGTGTCAATGATGTCAGATTCAAAGCCCCGATGATTCTTGCGATAGACAAATAGTGCCACAATAACGGATATGGCTAGGCACACAATCACAGCAATCACTATGCCAACGTACAGTGCCACATTGTCCGAGCTTGGAGCAGCTAAAAGGCACAAAATGATTCAATTACATTGAGAGGTAAAGTAGTCCTTTTAGAATCTGAATCTGTAGAATCTGTAGAATTTGTCTTACAAACAAATGTTCCCATGTAATGCATGTTCATATTTAATAAATATATAAAGATACATTTAATAAATATATAAACATATGTATAGTTTGGTGTTATTCATTATACAACTATAATTAGCTAGCTTGTTAACAACTATTTGTGAGTGTAAAAAAATAGAATATTCAAACTTAACCACAACCTAGAAGTGTTTCCTTTAGCTTCAAGGTTGTCTCTAACAGTAGGAAAATTAGAGTATTGCTCTACTTGCTGTATTTATGGAAGTGGCTCTATCGACTGGAAGCTCTTTTTAAGAACAGATGAATGCAAAGAAGATAGTGTTACAAATTCATGTCCCTTTAATAAACAAGCCCCAATCAACTTGAATGCGTTTGTTGTCCACAATATCACCTTCAACACGCTACTTAGCAACATGGACTACAGCCCATTATAGGGCTAGGATTTAAGTTTGTTTAATTAATACTATTGCTTCTACTTCTTCTTGGGACCTAAAGCTCCATCATCCAAATGGTTTCTGACTCACATTACATGAGAAATTCAAAGATCAGAAATCATCATCCCTGATATATGAGTTCACTTTTCAATGCTGTTTATTTCTAGATAGGTATTCTGCCAAAACTTCAAATATTTCAAAATACTTCATATATAATGCTGCAATTAAAGCTTTGCTATTCTCCTAAACACAAAACAGTCTTCCATTTCCATACAGTAGCGGTATTTGGAACTAGTGGGTAAGCCTCAGATGCGCTTGCGCAACCAAAAGTGTAGAAAATTATTTTCAAGGGGATAAAACATATGACAGTAGTATAATAAGTGCCACTAACGAACAATGGGGATCTACAATAAATGGCCAGTGCTTAGTTAAAGCCATCTGAGCTACATTTAAAACTGTTTTATGATTTTTCCCATGGAGGATTTTATGACAGGACATTTTACTGTGCATATCCTTCCAAAACTATTTCAGAGCAAATGACAGTTGGCTAGGTCTGAATCCATGTGTTTCTACATTTAAAAGCATTTAAAAGCCTCATCTAAATCAAGTTTTAGGCAATAATGTTTATTTCTAAAGAATAAATGTCCCTGCAGGGAGAACTGATTTACTGAAGGGAAAAAAAAATATAGAAAGTTGCCCAACACTGAACAAATGATAACATAGATGGTATAGTGCATTGGCTAGATTAACACTGAAAGACTGAAAAGGCTGAAAGAAATTTAGGTTAAAAATCAATTTATGTTGATTAAAAACATCTTATAATTTGGGAAAAATCTGTTAGAATAGCTTCCTTTGAGCTACAGCTACTGCATTAATAATAAAGGGTTTGTTAACCCCCCAAAGCAATAATGGAGTACCTAATAAAGCAGAGACCATAGACTGCAAAATAATAATCATACTAATTACTAAGAACTTGTACAGAGGCTTGTTGTGGGCATCCTGCCCAGCTGCTTACTAATCCACAGAAATAAGAAACTTGAAAGGCTTCCCTGAATAGCACACATTTCTCTTTTCACCTTTGGAGTCTATTAGAGAGCATTGAGGATAAGAAGCAATGGTCAGCAGCGTTTCTGAAATTGGTGGAAACCAAGATAAGCGAGGATTGGTTCTATAACACAGCTTCATTTATTCTTCTTATGTACTACATGTATCCAGTCCTTCCAGAAACACCTTGCAGAAATGTACTTTCTCTACAGTAAATGCTTTATTCGCTGGATCAAGTCAGCGCAGCCATGAATTTCTCAGCATGCAAAAATAAGTTACGTTGCAGCTGCAAAAATAGAGTGCAGCCTCTTAACAGTCTGCCAGTAAAGTGTAAAGAGAAGATATATTAACTAATTTCTATCCTTTTCTGTACACATATATAAAATATTCACAGGAGCAGCCCATATAAAAAAGCAAAGGTGCATGAAGACCTAACATATAGGAAGAATGACTGTCCTCTGTAGGTCTTTTAATAAACATAATAATTAAATTTTTGGCTACCTAAATAGAACCTTCCTCAGGGAGAAGGATTGATTTCAGCTTATAACCCCAATGCCAGTGCATAGTACTAACTTTCCCTGTGCCACTTATACAAACAACCATCTAAGTCTGTGCAGTAATAAGAACAAATATTTGCTCACGATTAATGAGCTATATTGTCATCAGTATGTAAAGCATTTTGTTTGCACATTCTAGTCTCACTTATGGAGAAAGTGTACTCCAGAGTCTGCAGCTATTTTATATATATATATATATATATATATATCATTCAATAACAGACAATGCCTGTGGATTGGGCAAGGACTGAAACTTAGCAAATGTTGCTGATCGAAGCAGCTGCACAATATAGTTTTTCCAACTATATCATGATCATTTCAGCACACACATGACATATTGTAAAGATAATGTAGAGATTTCTGGACTAAAGTGTCTGCTGCAAATCTCGTAAAGTACCAATTTAGATCTAATAATAACATTATCCTGGTTTTATATACCACAGCAATAGGGAAAATAATGGGAAGAGTTGGCTATAGTGATTCCAGGAATTTTTTTCTTTATTTATTTATTGGTGAGGACAGTGTCCATTCTAAGGAACATAGTTATCCAAGCTTCCAGTGCTAAATAGGCAGCACTAATGATTGAAAAAATATCTTCAATTAGAGAATCTGCGGTGCAATGAGAATGAAGTGGAGGAAGAGCTATATTTAGCATTTTTCAACAATATGCACGGGGCATTAAATCTAATAGAGTCCTTATAGCAAGTTTAAGAATTTGGAAAGAACCATATTTGCAAGTGAAATGGAGTGTGCAACCTTAGATCTTGTAACACAGTTACAATTATTTTATCTATCTATTATTATTACACAATCAATGCAACTGGAAAGAAAAAAAATATCCCTATGGTATAGTAAATCCAGCCATTCCCATTTTCCACCTCCACATGTACTCAGGGGGTGAATAATGTAATAACAGCTCTTTGCATAAGTTGGAAGGCAGGACTACATGAAAAAGACTCAGAAAGGTAACAGATGCTATTATAGGTTGTTAAATATTTTAACTTGAAGCTAATATAACATTTAAGGGCAATGGTACACCAGGAGATTAATCTTTGATTCTGCAGGCGACTAATCTCCTGTAAAAGCGTTCCAGCAGGCAATAATTTGAATCACTGGTGGTAAAATCCATGTTTCGCTTCAGTTGAAAATTGCTTTCCTCTTGAGGCAACTTCAAGCAATTTTGGGAGACTGAAGCAACATGTGGGTTTTACCACCAGCGATTCAAATTATTGCTGGTGGGAAAGCTTTTCCAGGAGATTAGCAGAAGCAGAGATTTATCACCGGCGATTAATCTGCTGGTGTGCCATTGCTCTATGGGAAATACTGCATTATATATTTAACATGTTCTGTTTTTAAAGGTGTATCAAATATTTTATACTAGTTTTAGAAATACCTATAAGGGCTATAATGACTATAATGTAGACAACTGAGAAATATATTTGTATGTCACAGATAAAGTACAGTGCCCTTCTGGTCTCTGTACAGTATAAATACAGTATAAGGGTATTTTAAATACATCAGTAAGATGTGAAAGCTGCAGGTTGGCTAACTAATGAGGAAATGAGAGCAAAGATGTTGAATCATAGTTTATGTAACCTCTCTAACTGGATTTATAAAAACCTAGAATTAGAATTATAACATACAAATAATAGACAAAATCTGAAAATCTATTATACAGTGTTCAGAACTCTAGTATTTCGATATATTGCTAGAAATGCTGATATATTCTTAGAAATGCTGCAGTACAGCTATACAGTAATCCTACCAGTGTGCAATGAGTTTTCCAAGGTTAGACCTTTTGATTTCAAATGTATTCACTGTTAGCTTGAATTAAGATGCGGAGAGGAATTCAAGTAATTTATAAAACAAGGACATAAAAACCAAGAATCAAACTTACAGGAATATTCATATTCTTTTTGTGTTTTCTGCTCATGGATTCTGGGTGAATGGGGGTAAATCAAACCTTAAAAAGAAAATGAAAACAGAAATGGAAACAAAAGACGATAAACAAAAGGAAAACAACATAAATCATGGAAATAAAAATGTTTTAATTAAAAGGCAACAGACTTTATTGTATGTAAATTTGAGCCCAATGCAGAATTATGATTGTGCTGCTTCTGTCTGCTTGAAAGGTTTCCCTAGAACTAATAACTAGCCAGATTGAATTTCACAGCCAATGTCAGTCTCAACTCACTATCTTTTGGAATGCTTCAATTCTTTCTTCTGTTGAACATAAACGCTAATGGATCTATTTTATTCCAGATATCGGAGGACATTTGCATATAGAAAGTCTTTTTGCTTTATACTTGCCACCAGCTTTAATTCCAAGACACACTGTCTGTGAGTCTTCAATATTTTGAAATTGAGCCAGTACTGGTTAGTTTTGTAGAGAAAAATGAAGGGTTCTGGGTGCATTACATTCACTGTATATCTCACATTTGATGGACGTCACAACTTAACACTAACTTCTTGTTTCTTTCCATTGGGAATACTTTGCTAACTCCCCAAACACTCCACAAAATAATAATTTGCAAAATGTATGGCATATACAAAATATGCTTTTATTATACCAAAATGCTGTGTGTGAGTGTAGTCCATAATATCACTAACGCATCCTAATACCACTATCTCTAATGCTGTAATTGGATTGGAATACAGTACAGTTCCCACATGCAAGTATAGAATGAGTAAAGCTTTGTATATATCAATTTAAAGAGCAAAATAATACGTTTCACCTATATTAAAAAAAAGTGCTTCTACTTTATCCCCAATTAATGAACAACTACCTTTTGTATTTGGGGTTATGCAGATACACCGGATAAATTTTTCCCAGTCCATTACAATCAGATGTTTAGTTTAGTTTTCTAACAGCTCTCATTTTACTATGTAAAACTAGAGCTCTAAAACTGTGGCTGCAGATTATCAGAGGCGCTTTTGAGCTATTGAAAGAGCTGTTCAGAATGAAAAAGAACTATGCTAAATTAAAGTATAACAATATATATATATATATATATATATATATATATATATATATGTATGATTGCTGAAAAAGGGGGAGGACATTGGTTGAAACAAGATACACTGTGTTTTAATAAAGAATGTGCACCTGTACATATTTTTCCCATTCAAACATGTCTCCATTCATCAAAAGTTCAGAGTATCATGGTATGATGATTAAATAAAGCTGGGAAACACTACAGAGTGACTATGGAACATTCTGGAAAATATCTCAAAATTAACATCTTGAAACTGTCAATTTTCATTTTGGTTGTAAACTGTAACTGTGAAACAAAAAGGCTGGAGATTTTAAAGTTTCCTGCCATTCTTCAGTGTGAAAATGTCTCTATGATGCCAGTGAGAGGATTCAATTGCTCTTTCACCTGAAATCAAGGAAAAGTGACCAATGTGAAAATTTTAATTTTCACACTGGGGGGGGGAGGTTCTAAGAAGATAGCAGGCAGCATAGACTGGTCAGCTGTTTGAAATTAAACATCAAATTTTTTAGATAGGTATGTAGATAGGGGCAAACGTAATACTTTGTCATATGAAAAATGTTCAGCCTGTGAAACAAGAAAGTTCTCAGTGGCTGCAAGCAATGTGAACACACTGGAGAAGATCCCAAGAGGAATTTAAACTAAGACCACAGCTGATCTATATAGCTATCCTATATCAGGGGCAATGGATATGGATTTGTATACTGAAACTTGATATAACTGCCTCACAGATGTAAAAATAAATCTAAACAAGGCACAAGATCATTTTATTGATTAACCTTACTGAAATGTAGCTTGGGGGGGATAAAATAGCCTTCCATACTAATTTATTTCAAGTGTTTTGAAATGCTCATTTCTGTCTGGTACTATCCCTAGAAAAGAACCACTTTTATTTAAAAAAAAAAATTCGACCTGCTTTCAGCTAGAGTCATTTGGAAGCATGGCCTAACTGTAACCAATCAATGAAATTCCACTTCCACTGGAGCCTCCTAATACACTAGCATCAGTGGAGTAATGGATCAGCAGTGTGTCAGGACCTCACAATATGGCCTCATTTTTGACAGATAGGCTGAAAATAGATTTGGAGATATATTTCCAGTAGTATATCAAAATTATTCTTATTTACCTGCAAATGCAGTATCAAAATTGTATTTATTCAAAAATCTTTTTTGTCACAAATGCATACTTCCAGGCATCTATATCCAGTCAGATAGGGGTTGACAGATAAGTATTTACATACATACATACATATAAATACATTCATGCTAACAGTAGATTGCATTTCCTACTATCCCCAACTAAGAGTTACTGGGCTATATAGCAAAATCTTTTTAAGGTCCCCAAAACTTTATAAATTTTTTTTATTGAAACTGTACATCAGTCGGAGACAACTTAGCTTTCTAATTTCCTGCTCCCATCTACCCCACAATGGTCACATCTGCTGGTATGTTAAAGGTTAACATTAAATGACACACAGACGCAGAATTTCAGAACTAAGAAAGATAATTTGTAATGTTCTGCTGCTCCATTACAATTGATTTAGATGCAGCCAACAGCAACTAGGCTTCAGTTTGATATGAAGATGCAGATGAATCCTCTACAAAAACATATTGTACAAAATAGTACACTGGCGTATCAGCTCCTCATTACTTTATGATCACAGCAGAAACCTCAAATCAGTCAACATAAGGCAAACTGTGAATACATTATCACTAAAGGTGCCAGTGCCTTTTCTTATGCAGTAAAAACACAACAAAAATCTGTGTGTAATCATCAAAGCAACACATACTGCGTTCCCTGCCATAATTAATTCATACATAATAATTACATGATAATTGAGAAACAGAAGTGCCTTAATCAGATACATAAAGGGGAAAAAAATGGTCCGAATAATGTTGCAATTATGTCATTGTCATTAATCACTTTTGGTTTTGGTAATCCTTTAACAATTACCCGCACAATTTGGGACAAAAGGCTCAACATTATTTCACAAACTAGAAGAAATGCGACAAGTGAAATTCTAATTGGCTCATGCTAATTTTGAAGTAAATGATGCATATGGTGGTTTCATTATTATAGAGTATGTTGTACTAAAAGTGATAGTACCCTGCTATAGTCTTGCTTGTCTATGGATATGATTGCTAAGAACATTTTCACCACGCGTCTCACCTTGGGCCCCAAGTAATTTCATGAAATACTAATGAAATCCTTGCACAGAATTAAAAATAAAAAAATAATAAAAAGAAGAGTTTATAGGTCATACAGTGTAAAAGTGGCCAAATGGCTGTGCGTGAGAACAACTTAATAAAGTCAGCCTTGTCCTCCAAAAACTGCTGAGAACTACAATTCTCAGTTATAAAAGAAGAGACATATTGGCAGGTGGGGTTGGGGTTAAATGGTTTTGATATTATTTACCTAAAATTGCAGTAAATAAATTCTAGCTTCTTAAATATGATATCAATTGTTTGAAGGGCTAGTTAAAGATAAACACATTATTACCCTTGCCCTTTTCATTGTGGTTTAGATGATCTTTTGCCGCCCGACTCAGTGATTTTAGCAGTAGCATAACTAAAGGGTCATCAGTGCTGGAAAACATATTTGGTTTTGCACTCACCCCTCCTTGATTTCAACAACCTCCAGTCACCACAAGAGGCAGGTCAATGCACCCCATTTATTTTTGCAATTATTTTGTGAAAAAATCAAAACATCTTTATCCATGGGTGTGCATTAGATCCATTAAACATTATGCAGTCATAGCACAGCCCCTGATCATAAGCATAATTTTGTGAATGGGATGGATAAAATGTATACAGAAAAGGTAAGATAGAAGCTATACAAAAAATAGGAAAGGGAAAAAAAGTCTTTATAATTACTGTATAAGGAGGTGCATTTTACTGGGCTTGGCTGTTAGCAGGTCAGATTATTACCAGGTTCCCAGTGTGTGATTATTGCTCCAGCTCAGCAACTAAATAAAGCAGACAGAGCTGTAAGCAAATGCAGAACTTCCCACAGAAGGCAGAATAACTGACCCAGCACATACTGTAGATATAATTTTCCCCTTCCCTGTGCAGCCTTATACCATATCCTTATAGTCAGAGATATGCAAATATTTTACTGTTACCTTGGGGAATGGCTAAGCCCTCAAAATAAGTAATTCTAAGGAAAGGTTCAGGGAGCGAAACAGGCTGGCAGATATAATGTGTCACTTTAGATGAATGAAACGCTGAGGTGAAGGGAGTGTGAAAGCAGACAACGTAAACTGAGAGGTGAGCAGAAGTACATGGAAAATGAGAGACACATATGAGGGGTGGAATGAAACACTGGGGATGAGGCAGCAACATTTGGGTAACTTATAAGTGCCCACTTCTTCTATTTTTAGAAGTGTATAATACAATGGAAAATAATTGTTTTTGACACTATATGCCCTCTTGAAGATTTTGTTCTCATACAATGTCTCATTAAAAATTAATGGTGAGTTTGAATGCTTTGAAATACAAATATCAAAGGCATCAACAGTGCAGGATTATGCCATTTGTAGGGCACTGTAATTTCCAGTAAAGGTGGCTAATTCTTTGTGTCACACTGGGAGTTCTGAAGTTCAGCAAGTGTTTCTATTCTTAAGAAAAAAAACTTCTTCACCTGATAATTACCTTTCTTCTACACGGTCTGCAACAACAAAGAATAGTAAGCTGCAAGTTTGCTTTCTACTTTCCGTATTTTGGATTGGCTCTTATTGATCTTTTGCTGTCTTTGTCGGAGAGATATAGTTTGCTCTGCTGGTCTAGCTAGCCTGCAAAGCAACTGCAATATAGCAGAAGAAAAATATCCAGCTGCTCACTGCAAATAGAGGCTCACAATCTGTAAGCACCTGCAACTGTGTAGCATTTACTGGTTGTCAGTGTGACGGTACCACTATTATTACCTTAGCAGGGAGAAAAAACAATTCATTAAGCTATACCAATAAATAATCCAGCATACTGGCAAGTTAATAAATGAGCAAAATTTTAGGTTAAAAAAACCCCCTAAAGCTCGATGCCTAAGCTAACCTAAGCGAATAATGATACTTAACCTCCCCCCCAAAAAATGAGATCAACTGGCATATATTGTATATAGTTATAAGTTCTCCCATAGAAAGTCATCTATTTGTAACTAGGGATGCACCGAATCCAGGATTCGGCCTTTTTCAGCAGGATTCGTATTCGGCCGAATCCTTGTGTCAGGCCGAACCGAATCCGAATCCAAATTTGCATATGTAAATTGGGGGCAGGTAGGGAAATCACGTGACTTTTGTCACAAATGAAGAATTTTTTCCACTTTTTCCTTTCCTACCCCTAATTTGCATATGCAAATTAGGGTTCGGATTCTGTTCAGTATTCGGCCTAATCTTTCACAAAGGATTCGGGGATTCGGCAGAATCCCAAATAGTGAATTTGGTGCATCCCTATTTGTAACCTTCCCAAAAATAACATTTCACCCTCCTCCTTTTGCCCAGGCATTGGCAGATTTTAGATGATTACCTTAGATGAATGATATCTTCTGTCTGATAAGATTGGTCAGAATTCCGAGCCTGAATAGTCTCTGGCAGTGATGGGTGAATCTGTCCCGTTTTGTGGCAACTTTTGACACGAGTGACAATTTTTATACGCGTAACTATTTTGTCCAAATGCAGTAAAGTCAATGGGCGTCCGAATAATTTTGACGCACGTCAATTTTTATGCGCGCAACAATTTTTTTTTTGTCATGGTGGATTTTTTTGCAATAGAATTTTCAAAAAAGTTTTGAGAAAACATTCACGGCCAGCGAAACGGGGAAATTCACCGCAAATCCATGCCTGCCGGATTTATTCACTCTTTACTAGTCTTTGGACCTGTCGCCATTCAATTTTAAGAGTAATATATTTAAATGGTTAATCAATTTATACCCATGGAAAGTGCAAAATAGTCACAGCCTTCTGGCTTTTTTCTTATTTGTGGTGCAAGTTTTCCCAGTGTCCACTATCCACGGGTATAGACTTTCAGCTTACAAGATAAAACAGCTTTGTGAAGACAAAGGGTCAGATGCGACCTGAAACGTTGCTGTAATGCCCTACCTAAAGGGTTCCAATAAAGGCATTTTTATCTTATAAAGGAGTGGTGCTGTTTCATCTTGTAAGATGAAAGCAATTTATACCCAGCCATTAGTTATTTACCATCAATAGCATTGACATTAAAGTATTTATTGCCTTCAATTCAGTAGGGGAATGGAAAAAGACAATTCTGGGGATATCATCATCAGCACTGGTGACTTATTTTCTGTGTCCCACTGGGAATTTTAAAATTGTAATATTCTTTTTTTAAATTCTGCATTTCTTCTTAAATATTGTTTGCTAGGATTATGACTTAATCCTTCCTAACCCAACCTGTAATACTTTCCTCCATACAATCTATAAGGGGAAGGTGTTGTTGTTGTTTTTTACAAGTGCTAAAACACCAGCATCATGTAAATCACAAGAGTATTTTGCCTCCACATTCTTGATGTCAATAGGTCACTTGCTGTGTTGAGTGTGCAAGAGGAAACGTGCAGAGATGTTTGACTACCTGATTACTGACCTGTCTATAACAGTTGACATACATTCTTTAACAAATGTTGTGCGTAAGCTCTTAATTGATTAAAAGGGGTTGGATACATAAATAAAAATGAATCATTCTCTATTGAGCCAGGAAACACAAGGTTTAATTGGACGTCATTTATCTGAAGCAGTGCCTCTCAAATCCAGCCTTCACATTCCACCAATACTGCAGCTCACATTGATCTACAATACATGCATTGCCCAATTACTTACAGACCCATGTGTATGTACATTGAGTATTTCCATAATAAGTGGCATTTCCATGAGGTCTGAGTAGTGATGGGCCAATAAATTCAGATGGCACGAATTTGCGGTGAATTCCAGCGTTTCGCCACCAGCGAATAAATTCACAAATCTCCAGTGAAAATTCGCCAAAGCCAATTTCCGCTTTTCACGTTTTTTTTCGTGAAAACGCCCGAATTGCTCTAATTTTTTGTGAAAACGTTCGAATTGCTCTAATTTTTTGTGAAAACGTTCCAATTGCTCGATTTTATAGTGAAAACGTTCGAATTTCACGGTTTTTGCTAATTTTTCACTAAGCAAAACGGGAAAGATTCACCCATCACTAGGTCTGAGCACTCTATTACCATTTAGCATAAATGACTTAATAACTATAAGAGGAAAAATATACCCCTTTTCTTAGGGTTTTTGTTGCATTTATTTCTAATTCATTTTATATAGGAAATATATCCTCATGGCAGAAATGGGGAAAAACTATAGAGGGGGGTTCTTGATTTTTCTATAATTTGGATCTTCATAACTTAAGTCTATTAGAAAATAATTTAAACATTAAATAAAGCCAATAGGCTGGAATTGCTTCCAATAAGGATCAATTTTATCTTAGCTTGGATCAAGTACAAGCTACTGTTTTATTATTACATAGAAAAAGTAGTTGCTAAAAATTTGGATTATTTGAATAAAACTGAGTCTATGGGAGACGACCTTCCCATAATTCAGAGGTTTCTGGATAACGGGTTTCCAGATAACTAATCCCATACCTGTACATTAATCAGTAAATTTCTTAGCAGCTGCAGCTTTTGGTCCAACTTTACAACATCTATCCCAGAGCAACAGTTGACTGAATGAGTTGCTCATATTTCTCTGAGGCTGCTCAGAAGTGGCATCATCATAGCAATGTATTTATATTGTACAGTATATTGGTTACCTTATCACAGGCATTCTCTATAGACATCTCTGGAGCAATGAAATTGTCAAAAGAGATGACAATATTATTATTAAAACTATGACAAACATCTCTATTGAGGCAATATGGAGGCTCACACAATGGAAATATACAAAGAAATTATGCTGTGTGACTATACAAAACTATTATATGCCCACAACATTTTAGTTCAAAGGCATAATATTAAACACTCAACTCGACTGCCCAATTTGAGAATTATTGTGAAATCAGCTGAAGAATAGATACTCCAGTTCACAGTTACATTTAACACTTATGTACCTTGCGAGGAACTCAGACTGGCTGTTGTGTTGCTGCGAGGTGTTACTGTAACTTGTTTATGGGCGCGATAATACAGCTGCCTGAAATGTATTGATTTTCCTCCTTAATGTGCCAGCAAGCATTATCCATTTGCAAATAACTGGCAGTTGATGTCTGCCTTTGTGAGCCATCTCCCCACCATTTATTCCAGAATGGAATCCGACTATCCTGTTTTGTTTCACTGTACAGTATTGTAAGGCTTGACAGAGCTTATTTCAGTTATAGTTGTATATTCTGCTACCCTGTAATAATCTATATCATATTGGTATCCCAGTAAATTAGTATTTATTTAAATGTAATCTGTAGATGTGAAACCGCTCTGGACCCTGATGTGAATGCCCCTGGAAAAAAATCAGTTAGTGGCAATGATGTTTTAACCAATCCTGCTATTTACCACAATAATACATGATTATGGCATATATTTCCATGTTCATATTCTCCCACAACATGACTTCACCTCCCCATCCCCAATCAGCTATGAGTTAGCATTAAAAAACTGCTTGTAATACACAACTTTCTTAAATCTATATGATTCTCTTTCATAGGATCCATAACAGCTAAAATGTCCAGTTAAGAAGAAAAGGCCGACATATTGCAGCGATGCCTTCCAATCCTAAGTATGTATTTCTCTAGTACAGGTATGGGATCTGTTATTAGAAATTCGTTATCCAGAGAGCTTGAAAATTTAGAGGAAGGTCATCTCCCATAGACTCATTTTAATCCAAATAATCCAAATTTAAAAAAAAAAAAACCTTTTACTCTGTAATAAAACAGTACCTTGTACTTGATCCAAACTAAGATATCATTAATCCTTTCTGAGGCAAAACAAGCCTATTGGCTTTATTTAATGTTTACATGTTTTTCAAGTATACTTAAAGGAGAAACAAACCCTTTACGAAAAAAACCCTATCCCGTACCCCACGTAGACCCGCCTCCCTCCTCCCCCCCAGTGTAGCTGCCCCCCCGGGGAAATGCCCCTAACTTTTAATTACCCATCATTGCAGAGTCATAGCATCAGAGTTCACCGCAGCCATTTTCCGGGTCTTCGTGTCTTCGGCAACTTCCGTCCATTTCGGCACATGCAAACTTGTGAATTTCTCCAACTGCGCATGCGTCGCTTCGACATTCTCTATCTCAGCTTACCGAAGTCCCGGAAGATAACTGTGGTGAACTCCGATGCTGTGACTCTGCACAAGGGGTAAGTAAAAAGTTAGGGGCATTTCCCCGGGGGGGGGAGGAAAGCTAGGCTGGGGGGGTAGGGGGGAGGGAGGTCTACGTGGGGTGGGGGTATGGGTTTTTTTGGTAAAGGATTTGTTTCTCCTTTAAGGTATGAAGATGCAAACTGTGGAAACACCTGTTATATGGAAACTCCTTGCGGATAACAGGTCCCATACCTGTACCTAAATAGCTGCTGATTTCTTTGTTGACTGTGATAGTACAGTCATTATTATTGAGAATTAGATCTCAAGATAATTAGAACTCTTTTTACCAGTCTTTTTCAAAATCTCCTGCTCTGTATTAACTCTTAAAACAGAATACACAGGCCTGTTACATTTCCCCAAAGCAGATGCTTGCACAGACTGAGAACCAAAGAGTAGAACATGAAATTGAAATTGGTTACACGCGGAAGCCCTTTCGTTTCTATCAGGCATTTAATAAAGACAGGTAGGAGAAGAATAAAGACATGCTAAATAATCAAGCTAGATTTTTTTATTCATAATGAGAATGCAATAATAATGCAATGCAATTTCGAAAAACTGTCATTGCAGATCCCCAGAGCGAAGGCAATAAGTGGGCCAAGGTGTTTATGGAACCCAAGCGGCTTCTGTCTGACTTTCTGTACTTAATTCCAAAGAGTTTCAGTGCGTGGTTCCAAATCCATTCTCTGCATGACTGCAGCACACGGGAGTACAGGGAGAAAGCTGCACCAGCAGATTTGTGATGAGGCAGAACGCAGAGAATAACATCTCACCCTATGTGAACTGAGATTCATCCGTTATGCATTCAGCCCTTAAAGGAAGACCTTGCCATGCAATCATTATTCAGCAATTTACTGAATGTAAATCATGCAAATGGCCCTTATTTTATGCTGTGAAAACACATGTCCATCAATCACGAACAGGAAAGAAGAGAATTTCTAGCGCTGTACGTCCTTAATCTGCAACAATTGGACATTTGATAGGACTTCAAAACATCAGGGCTTTACTAGACACGGAAAATTGTGCTATTACCATTTGATCTAGGGCAGCTTATAACTACAGGGAGATAGCTAAGCCATTTTATACTATTTTTATGCAGAAAAATAGGCAAACCACTGGTACAAGTATACAATCTGTTATCTGGAATGCGTGGGGCCTGTTTTTTTGGATAAGAAATATTTCTACAAGGTGGAACATTGCCTCAAGATAGGTTAAAATAATGTTTTTACTTAGCATGGATTTATGCAGCTTAATTATTATCAAATAGAGGTATGGGGTCCATAACCCAGAAACCCAAAGCTCTGAATTACAGGAAGGCCGTCTCCCATAGACTCCATTTTATCCAAATAATCCATCCCTTTTTCTCTGTAATAATAAAACAGTACCTTGTACGCGATCCAAACTAAGATATAATTATTCCTTATTGAAGGCAAAAAGAAGCCTACTGGGTTTAATCTGATGTTTAAATGATTTTAAGTAGACTTAAGGTATGAAAATCCAAATTACAGAAAGATCCATTATCCTGAAAGCCACAGGTCCTGAGCATTCTGAATAACAGGTCTAACACCTGTACAAGGTACTGATTAATTATAACAGAGCAGAAGCAAATCAGTTAAATATAACACATTTATTTAAATAGGATATCATGAAACGTTACATCAATCAGGGCTAAGTTGACATACCTTTTTGGGTCTACTGTTATATGTCTGCTCATATTCAGTTATTAGAAAACCCATTATAGCGAAAGCTCTGAAATGCAGGTGACCTATAGGGTCTGTGCTTGCACAGATCATCTTAGTGAAGGTATGATAGCCTCATAATAACACTAATTAGCTCATTTTCTATTCAAATTATCACATAGGAATAATATTATAGCTATATGGGAGTGGTTAGACTGCACCTCTCTGTGCTATTCATATATTATCGATTATTAGTTTAATATTTTGTAGAGTAAGTGGTAGGACTAGGCCTCTTTTGTAGCACAAACAGCACTTTATAAAGATTCAGGGGTGTTCCTTTTCTGGCGGCATGTGAGAGGTTTTATATTGATTAATATAGTGTTCAGCTTATTCACATAATACACTTATTTTTTTTTCAATTCCCCTCCTCTCTCTTTTGGTGCTGATATACTGTACTCTTTTTTTATACTGATGGCGTAGGCTCTGTCTGAGATATTGCCCTAGAGTGAAACTTTGATTTGGCTGTTTTTATTCTTTGTCTGGTAACGCATAGCAACCAATCAGCAGGTATCATTTATTGTTTATCTGGTTGAAAGGAAACATCTGACTGCCGTGGGTTACTAAATCTTGAGTAAATGCTGTGACTTTTAATGCAATAACTGCAAACATTTCAGTAGTCGCCTGCAGGTGGTACATCCCTAGTGTATATTTAGAAAGCCCAGCCCTTCAGCATGACTCGGGGCCCTCTGTTCTCTCATTGCCATCAGCCATGACCTGTAACATACGATGGTACTTCTTCATTTGTGGTAGAAAAGCAATTGAAGAAAAGGGGATAAAAATGTTAGTACATGTACCGTAGAGTAATATATTGATATTTCTGTCTAAAGGCACAGCTGCTAACTCTGTTCCTGTTCCTCTTATTCCCAGCCTATCCCATTATCTGTTTATGGAAAAGAAACATTAACCTTGTAATTTGTTTTCAGAGGAATTCCGGGACCGTCTCTGCACCCGATTTGACCTGAAATCGATCTAAACAGTTCAAATGAACGCACAGCGAGATTCAGATGTGGATGCATGTGGAATATTTCATTTATTACAAGTCCTGTGATGCGTTGAAATAAATGACCAGATTCATAAAATGTCAAATAAAATCTATTTGCTTGTTTCCCCTCTCACTTACATGGCACATTAGGTTAAGAAATGCTGTTATTACAGTGATTCAGAATCCCTTGTTAATACCTAGACTGAATGTACTGTACAAATAGGGGTGCGATTATTCGGTGACAAATCTTTGCTATTAGTATCCATGACAACATACCATACATTTTGCTGGGGAAAACAGCATTGAGACACAGAGCAGATTTTAGGTAAATCCAGCATTTATTATGATAACTAATCACTTAAAGCCAAGTAAAGATTTGATATGAATTCCCTAACACCATTCAAAGCAAGGTCAGACTAGAAGTCAATCTGTTAGGCGTACAGACTGAAGAATAATAATAAGGTATTTAGAGGCAAGTTATAAAACTACAGCTCCCAGCACTCCCTTATAAGTTTAGCATCTACAAAATAAGTGTATATTATAAAAACCTGAATTGAAAGTTAAGGCAGGAATATGCCATATGCAAGTTATGGAATCTGTCTTGTCTTTGTAACCAATAATAGGGGAGGTAGGATCACAAAGATGATTGGTTACTGTTGGCAAACTTGTATTTATGCACAGCCTGAATGTGCATTCTTTTATTGAGAATTGGATAGGCATAGTGTATCCTTATGTATTTAATTGCATATATTGGCTGACTGAAGAATTCTCTGTTAGTAGTACAGACCATACTGTATATAGCTTTCTATTACACTAATACTGAACTCACTTTAAACATCGTCCGTTATGGAGGTACTTTGAAGACATACGTACTCACATAAGTGCTAAATGCATCAGTGCATCAACCAGACATTTGTTTTCATTTTCTAAGTAGATTTCAAAACACTTTCCAGTACCCATAAATAAATCTATTCTTCTACTGCACTGAAAATTGCTTGTTATACAGGTATGGGACCTGTTATTCAAAATAGATCCTTGGGTTTTCCAAATTAGGAGTCTTTCTGTAATTTGGATCTTCATACTTTAAGGCTACTAAAGATAATTTAAACATTATCCCCATAGGATTGTTTGCCTCCAATAAGGATTAATTCAACATTTGTTAGGGTCATGAACAAGGTTCTTATTACAGAGAAAAATAAATCAATATTAAACATTTGAATTATTTGATTAAAATTAACTTTATGGGAGATGACCTTTCTGGATTTCTAGATAACAGATCCCATACCTGTACTAAAATGTCAGGTCCAAAAAAGAATTAATTTCTTTTATGCTTCTAAGCACTGAATTTCAACGATTATACAGCAGTTACACATGTATCAATGGAGGCAATCTGAATATGTAGTTATGACACCTTTAACCCTATTATTCATTTTAGTATTATACTGTATGTAAAGCGAGAGAGGCCTAGGTAAAAATGAGGTGGGTAGCTACTGTTCTAGAGAGAGACTTAGGCTGGATTTATATACTAGTTCAGGTTTAGTAGAAATAAAACAGTGAGCAATTGAGAATCAACAGCTTTCCATGTAAAATACTGGGTGCCGTGACAACTCCACAGTTTTTATCCTGACAGAAATCAATATGAGTATAGATTGCAGATTTTTGTTGAAATTTACTGCCGTATAAGAGATTCCTCATTGATCTTCCCAACTGATGTTAATGTAGAAAATAATAGACCTGCCATACCAGGAATGGACCGAAATGCAGAACAGATGTAATTAAATCTTTTTTGCTAATTATTCTTTACAATAATATTATTTCAGTGTGCTTCGGAGACCCTGATTATAGAAAAAATCCACGGGCATGGGATCAATAGATTACTTCTTTTAAGAACACCAAAAAAAACCATACTTGCTCCCTACCAGATATTTATTCTAGACCGATATCACACTAATAGTTCACACAGGCATAATTTACATGCTGTGCAATTAAGCAGATTGTGAGAAGAAACAAGGCTAATACAAGTTTATGGAGGAATTAGTCTCCAGCCTATGGCTCTTGTACAGTGTAAAAATGAAACAAGCAGCTTCAGAGCCGTTAGAGGTTCATTAAACAAGCAACTTCATGATGTGGGAAAGAGTCAAAAAGTTCAGCAGCGGTATATGTTTTATAATGCAATAAAATGAATAAGCAAAAATAAGGACACAAGCACTTGAAAACAAAATAAAGGCAACTAAAACCTACAAAAAAAAATCGTCTGGGATTAATGTACCAGTTGTACCAATTTAAAGGTACAGAAGCCAATGCGATTACTAACCCATGCCATCTTTGCTTGATTTTACTAAGGAAGAATTTCTGATGAATGCTTCTTTTATGTTAGTGGCAGACAGGTACTTTTTTACACTGGTGTTTATATATGTGAGTGATTTGTGAATGTGTGTGAAAATGTATACTTTAGACAAAATACGTTGTATGTCCGCTGATGGGCTGATGCTGTGACTGTATGCACCTGCATTCAAGAAGGGGAAGGCAGCAAATTGCAACCAATAAGATCCTTGTCCTTGACAGGGCTCTGAAGAGCAAAGCGTGCTCTTCTCAGGACACGGAAAACCAAAGGGAGTCCTTCTCAGGGCTTTGAAGCAGCTGCCACATAAGTGGGAATTCCCCTCAGCAGTTCAGAGATCATCAGCTGCATTTATTTAGTGAGGTTGCTCCTGGCTGGCAGGCTACCTGTATCACTGTAATTTAAAGGTATAGGTTCTCCCTAAACATACAAAAGGATAGCAGAATGGTTGACATAGTTATGGAGAAGAAGAACATACTGTAGAAACAAATAAAGTTATTTACTAGGAAGGGTTTTGTAAACATATATAGATAGGACTATGGGACATAACAGGTTGAATTTTTTTGGGTTATTATAATGGGTGAAAGTGTAAATAGGAAACAGGAGGAAGGTAAGGGCTTAAAATTGGGAGTAATTGACATATAGAGAGAGGTAAGGAAGTTGCTGCGAGGCACAATATAATATAGGTAAGATGGCCCCACTAAATGCAATATTATATGGTATTATATTATCTTCTGCAGACACTAAGCCCACATTAAAAAGGCAGGGTAGAGTAATTATTGCAATTCACTCTACTATATATGCTGCTATCCACATTGGGCCATCATAAAGTTATTCCCTTCAGGAACAGAATAAATGGAAAAATGCTAAACTTCTATAAATGTGACAAAACTAATGACAGTCAGAAGAAATGAAGAGGGAGGGAAAATAAACTAACTTAGCCAACACGCTAGCTTCAGAGAGAGTTATAAAGCATAGCAAATCAATCTTCTGCAGGAGTGATGGATCACAGAGCAGGATTATAAGGTTTTGATTTGTATATAGGAAACCATTAAAATATTACAATTAAAGTCAGACACTAAGGAATGGGAAACACCCTCAGGCAATGAATGTGAATATGGAACTGTTTTATTTTTCATTATGGAATTTACTTTTATAAAAGCATAATGGTAATAGGAATCTGTCTCTATACATAAAAACATGCATAAAAAATAATATTATGCTTCTATAAATAGTCATCTTAATTTATAGTATAGAACATTTGCTGAAGTGAAGCATATATAATGCATTTTCCCAAGAAACCATATTGACTCTAATATCCAAAACCCTCAGAGAGAATCTTCAAAAAAAATACCAAAGATCTTAAACCAGCATCTGCCCAGTTTTATTAAGGGCCATGGCATACTGGGAACTTTGATCGTCTTGGAAGTCAATGGCTTATTTTCATGATCACACCAATATGTGGATCAGCTGCACGTGTTTTGATAAAAAATTCCCAGATGCCACTGACGATAAAGGGGATGCAAACCCCAAAAAAATAACATTTTGAATAATCAAAGAAAATGTCATTCTAAACAATTTCCCAGTATAAGACCAGAGAGAACGCAGACATGGAGGAGCTCTATCACAAAAATGTTGCCACAAATCCATAAAAATCACATAAAAATGCTTAAGGTTTACTATGATTTTTTGCAATTTATAAAACACATCTACAAAATCAAAAATTAAAATCTCCCCACCTTGATGCCACAGTAGTCAATGAGAAGTGCATCTTTAACATTAAAGCAAGCTGAAAAATCGAGATTTTTTCCCCATGATTTTGTGCCAGTTGATATTTAAAAACTTGCTTGACAGTAAATGGGAAAAAGTGTAATTTATGAGTTTTGCCGCAATTTTTTCTTTTTTAATAAATATGCACAAAATTGCAGAAATCAATCATGTTTACAGGAATAGTTGTGATCACATTTTAGCTGTGATTTGTTTTTATTGCAATTGTGATTTAAATTGGAACTTTTGACAAATATGACTTATATGTTTAGAGAATACTCTATTCCCAAACCAACTTTATCAATTGTATCTAGATATGTACTACCAAAGTTGTAAATATTGCAAGACTATCTTACTTTTGTTTCTATATATTAACTCCCCACATACGTTTACTATTCTTTTCATATTCAAACAAACTTTAAACTAAGGAAAATACTACATATTAAAAGAACAGATGAATAGCTATGAATTATTGTTAGTTATGAAAATGTTATGCAATTTAAGAAATAAGAAGAAACAATATAATATAAATGTGTTAGTAAATTAACCATAAAAAGGTCAATAAAACTTGCAGAATATCCCATACCTTGCATGCATAATCCATCTGTACAGTTCTTGGACTGCAGAACTGGGCCATCACAATCTTTCCCTCCATTTCTCGGCGGAGGATTTGTACAGTCTCTGCGTCGCCAATGCGTGCATTCTGTCCCACATGTAGACCACTTACTCCACGCTGTCCATTCACCATCCTCTGTTCAGAAGTCAAATGCATATCTCAGTCTGGCTGACAAATTGCCTTTTATTGACCTTTTAACGTTTTAGACTCATCTTTATCTACAATCAGGTATGGCTGCAGTATTGCTGATACAAAAGTCCAAATCACCATTAAGGTGGTCTATATATTTATTAATGACAATTAAAAGAAAGGCAAGGAAAGACAGACACCTTGGACACTTTAAACAATGTCTTTACAAAAGCATTCCTGAGTAGTTACCTGGACAAAGAGAGGTGCAAGCCATTTTCTGAACACCTTGCCCTTCACAGATGTATCCTCCATTAAGAGGTGCGGGATTGGTACAGGTCCTGGTGCGCTTCTGATATCCTTTTCCACAACGATTAGAGCATGCAGACCACTCTGTCCAGGTGGACCAACCTCCATTTACTAAAGGCAATCAAGAAATGCATCTTACTAAGATTGAAGCTAAATGCAAAAAAATAAAATATATAAATCCTATATTGTTGGTACAGGTGTTGAAATATCAAATACCTAGCATGAACATTTATTAAGCACATGTTCACCTTTAAAAATATTTGTAGCTTTCTGGCAAACTAATAAAATACCTGCTTTATGGATTAATGCATATACAAATAATTCAAAATATTTTTCAAAAAAAGTTACCTTATTTTAAAAATGACACTAGGGTATACCCAGCAAATTTCATGATCCTTACCATACACAATTACTGTTGCAGTGGTGCTTCGTCTTTTGCCTACAATGTTTTTGGCCACACAGGTATAGTTAGCTGTGTCTGAAAGTCTTGCTTGTTTAATAATGAGATTATGATCAATGGTGATATAAAAATTCCGATCCTCTACGGGATCAATCACATCCTCATTTTTCAGCCACTCAACCTGCAAGAGAGAAAAGACATATATAGTAGACACTTCATATTTCTGCATACTTGAAATAGACTTACCCTGCCCAAAACCTTCAGCTGCTCTGACATTACTTTCACCTGATATCTTAGCTGATAGATCATATGAGCACTGGTAGTGCATTTAATTGAAAGTTCCAAGGTCGGCAAAGTAATAGATAGCCGCATGCTGCTCTTATATGCTTGTCTGCATCTACTTGTAGCATCTACTTGGCAACAACAAAAGTAGAGCAATACAAATTGAATAATATATCAATTTAGGAGGTAGTATAGTACGGGTATGGGACCTATTATCCAGAATGCTCGGGACCTGGGGTTTTCCGGATAACGGGTCTTTCCGTAATTTGTAATTTCATACCTTTAAGTCTACTACAAAATCATGTAAGCATTAAATAAACCCAATAAAATGGTTTTGCTTCCAATAAGGATTAATTATATCTTAGTTGGGATCAATTGTTATATTATTACATCGAAAAAGGAAATCATTTTTAAAAATTTGGATTATTTGATTACAATGGAGTCCATGGGAGCCGCCCTTTCCGTAATTCGAAACTTTCTGGATAACGGGTTTCCAGATAACGGATCCCATACCTGTAGTTGGCTTTTTAATCCAGGTCTAGTAACCCAAATCCATCAATGAAATGCTTGCTTTGAAACTATAAACAAATGTTGCCTGATTGATGTCCCGATGATTCCAGTCCACTCCCTCTATCTTTCTATCTCTGCTCATTGGATTATGAATAGATTCATTTTACTGGCTAAATACCTGTATATTTTTAATCCTGTTTCTGCCCCCCCCCCCTTGGTGCAGTTGCATCCTCTTAACAACCTTCAGCTGCTCCCCTGTGTAAGTATAACTTTATTTATTACATGACAATAGGATTTTCAGTGCTGTACAATCTTACAGTATAGATAAGTACACATAAGCATTATAATAAATCAATATAAATATGCAGAGATGTAGGGGGTTATTTATCAAAATCCAATGTTTTCTGATTTTTAAAATTAAAAAGTCAGAATAAACTAGAATCCACTATTTGACCTTATTTATTATTAATAAAGCTAGATTTAATCAGTTCTGGTAAAAACTCGATAAAACTGAAAAGCACAAACTTATTGGGATTTTCGCCCGAAAAGGTTAGATTTTTGGGATAATCCCAGCGCAGACCACAGAAACTACAAAATAGGATAGGGGCCTCTGCCATTGAGTTATTCACAACCTCAGCAGGTCTGAGACGGGGATTTTGCTGCATTAGGCTTTAATAAAACCCAAAACATTTTAGTTTTGCCCCAAAAAGAGAGAACGTAGATTAGTAAATAAGCCCCTAAGTACCATGTACAACTCATAATATTTATCCAATAAGTGTTGTACTGTACAAAATCAGTTATAGTGTATTGTGTTTTTTCCTGTGTAGCTGATCACCCTGGCACTGGCACAGAATGGGATAGCACATTACCACATTATAGGACCATTATATGTTGTAAACAATATGTTTGTCAGTAACTGCTGTGCTAAAGAGCTCGTGTTTCAGAATGTGTCAGGCAGAGCAGTAATGTGCAGAAATCCATAAATGGTCTCTTTGCTATCAGCAAAGGTCATTAATAACAGTTCAATGTCCTTAAGTAAATTGAGGGGAGCAGTTCAAATGAAGGCAGAACAAAAACAGATGCTGCCTTCATGTCAATAGATCAACTTTCAACAAAACTTGGCTAATTTTATATATCATCTGATGAACGATGGCATATAACACACTGCCTGAAATTGCCCAATCTGTATAGAAGCAAAATCTCCGAAGAGGAAATATTTTCTGTAATGCATAGAATTAAATAAATGCCTTTTATAATCATTGGATAATTTAAAGACACACAGACAGACAGACAAAAAGTCACACTTCTTCAGTAAAAATATTGTATAGTCATTGTTGTTTAATCTATAAAAAAAGATACTGCACCCAGAGGGTGATTAAAAAGAGTATCCCGATTTATTGATTATGCTAGTCCATTATAAATCCAATCACTACTATGTAAACTTCATCAGGGTGAATTGTACAAGCTGATATGTTAGCTATGTAACCAGATGTAGGAGCCAGCACTATCAATTAATCTGGATACACTTTTTAAAGACCTATTTAGGGCAGTATCTTTTCTCTATATATAGTTTCTTTAAGTGCAAGCAGCTGTATGTAAGCGTATGTAATGTTATATAGCAGTATAAATTATATACAAGGCTTTACACCTTAATTTTTTCTACACAGAACTTATAGTCTTAAGTATGGTTCCAGATGAAAAGAGACTAAAAGGGCTCTATGAAGTTCATTAGGTTATAAAAACTTAACTTATGCTTCTCTGTTTCAGTCTATTGATTTAACCACTGAACCATTCCCCTATTCATAAAGAAGACAGAATAATCTGTTTAAACATTTAACAAAAAAAAATCAGTTTTATCTATAACACCACGCTAATCACCTAAGGCGTGATAGAAAAACCAATGATCTATTAATAATAAACATGATGTTATATTCTTAATAAATATGTTTCATAAGAATGGGATATTATTTTTTGCAAGCTATTTGCTTCTAATGGCTTGGGAAAGCCAGAACTAAATCTCTAACTTTGGGAGTGAAAAACAATACAATATGGCCATTTATTCACCAAACTAAAGAGATCTACTTTTCCCACA
The DNA here is from genome assembly GCF_017654675.1 of Xenopus laevis. NCBI lineage: Eukaryota > Metazoa > Chordata > Amphibia > Anura > Pipidae > Xenopus > Xenopus laevis. The sequence continues at coordinate 80,722,233 of NC_054371.1, read as the reverse complement.
GCTTCTTCGTGTATATTTGTCTTTGTTCACCTCCTTCCTCCATTGAGAGACAGATGTGTTATGTCTAATTATTCATTGATTGGTATCAAGAGATGAATCTCCATAATTGGCACATTTGTTCCAATTAACAAAGGAAAACTGCCACATGCCACCAAAATGAAGTGTTATGTTAGCATAAGTAACCATCAGCATCTAAGAGGCGGTGAAAAAAATAGACAGCGACCAAGAGAACTGTGATACCAGGCCTACATTGCCTTAGGACATGTGAAGCAATTACTGCAATGTAACAAAAAAACATAAAAAATGTGAAGCAGTACAGAATTTCATTACATAAATAAACGAGTACAGAGTACATTAATCAAACCAGTGATTATATGAACAAGAAAAGCTATTGGCGAGCAATTATCAGATATAAACTAAGCCACGCCAAACTAATGTCATCTAGAAGTTGAGGATTTTTGGCAGGCACCCCAAATGTAGAGCCAGAGAGCATGAGACCTTTTATGAGTAATGCCATGTCCCTTTTCCCTGCTATATTAATGCTAATAGATGCGGTACTGCATACAAATGTGTGATGGCACAAGTTAAACCTGCCTGTTGTTTTTATGTTTGTAATTCTGCCCAGTGAAGTTATTGAACTGTGGCCAGAATTTGAAACTATAAACAAAATCAAAGAGTAAATTGAATTAGTTCATATCCTGTGCTCAGTAACCAAGCTGCATGCTGACAACAATTTAGCAGTTTATTGGTGTAATACTATAAAGAGGTTTTAGAAGTTCACCCCAGCCAAAGGACAATGAAACAGATTTTTTGTAATGTCATTATGCAGTGTTTCCTGTGAATGCATAATGTTATCTATGCTCTGCTAACTATCAGATCAGAAGTAATACATTATAAAGGTCTTTACTATTGCTAATCTGCCCACCTTATTGAATAGTGTCATTTAATACTAGTAGCATGGCGTTGGAAATCATAACAGCAGTGATGGCACTCAACAAAATGCTATATTGTGCCTACCTACTGTAGGCTAGGTATTAAAGATATCTGATCACATGGACACAAAAGAATGAGAAAATAGAATTGGACAGACATTCAAAGAATCATTCAGAGGAATAGAGGAATAGTCCCAAAATATTCCAGGTAACCAATAGCCTTATACTCCAAAAATATTTCTACGACTTGTGGCCCCCTTAGTTCCCAATACTCCCCTGACAAAAGCTGAACGGAGCAATCACTAGTCCAGTCAGGAAGATATAAACAACAGCATTTATTTCATTGGGAACAATTGTGGCAACGAACGCAAATTAAATCTAAGCAACTTTTCCATACACATTCATTTAAAATGTTCATTGATCTGAAACTCATTTGTTAATATAATTGCTAGCAGTGTCTGTCTGTCCCCTACTATTCTTTTTACTCCTGGTCCTGACTATATAAATTCATTGTAACAGTATGGAAGTAGTTATTTCTCCTCTGGCTAAGACTCCATTTTTCAAGATGGAGAACCGCAAATAATTGTTGAAGTTTGAATGCATTTTTATTGAATTAAATATGCTTTCATCAAGCAGAAATGTTATGTTTAGGTTTACTTCCCCTTAAAAGTAAGGTAGAGGCATGGTAAGAAAGATGGAATTTATACTGTATAACACTGCTGATCCATCTGTTTCTTATATATTAATAAACCAATAAGTAAAGAGTAATGGTTGCTACTGGACTGGAATGTAAAAAAGTAGAAACATTTGGGCACACTTTTTATGTTTAATATAGTCTATGTCCCAAGGTTTATGTTCATATTCTCAAGCCTTGGCACTGGGTTTTTTTTTACTCACATAATTATTCAGTGTGAATTTTTAAAGGGTCTCATTGTGTCTCCATGGTAACTATGCCAAGCTGTTGCTGTATGACAGCAAGTTATATAATTTGATGATCTACTTCTGTACCACCTTAGCCCTCAGCACCTTGTGCCGTAGCAGAGTCATGAACAGTGTCACAAGGGCTAGGCACAAGAGCTTACTAAATGGAGCTCTAAAGTTTCTAAGCAGTCCTCCTCTTGTGCCTAGCCCTCCATAAAGTGACCATCTATGTGCTGTGTATAAGCTACAGGCCATCAGAGCACATAAGCGTTGGCTCAGTTAAGTGGAACTTCTGAACAGTGTTTACAAAGCTGGGGCTAGTTTATCATACAGGGCCACACATTTTAAATTATAGTTAAGACTGAAAATCAGACTGATCTTATTGTTATATTATTCTTGTTATCTTCCCATGTAAGTCCCACATCCACCATCCTCCATAGTTTTTTCAATTAAAAAGCTAATAAACGAAACAAAAGCATAAGCTGTTCTCATTAAATAAGACTAACAGCAGTCATATTAATAGTCAATTAGTATGAAAAGCCACCTGATGCTGCTAGTTTGGAGGAGTTGCCATCTGCCCGTGGCATTTTACATTGCTAATACAGCCTACTGCAAACAACGTACATTCTTGCTGTCCAATTTCTTCCCTCAAGCATTGGGAGGCAGACAGAATTTTCTTGTGTGTCATATGGGTCTTTAGTGCTTTTGATTAAATATGATGCTTATTTTAAACCCATTAATAGAGAAAAACTGTTGGAAGGAGTCGTCATATTTCGGGGTGGCAGAGTTTCTGCATGTTTGAGTCAATGCCATACAAGTGATTTAACTAGGACAGCATAAATACTTTATACAAAGCTACTCAGCAGGACACTTGAATAGTTGAATCAGCTGCTCCACATAAAATAAAGACTTGCTCTGGTTAGGAAAGGAGCACATTTATGGTCCAATTCTTTGTGTATGTGAAACTTGTGGGGGTAGATATACGAGTAGGAGAGCTGTTATATAGGCCATATGATGCTTTGGCTAAAGACAACCTAGAACTATGCTATAGTCAAAATGTATGAATATTTCGATGAATCGTTATGGTTCATATCACCGTAACTTGCAAAACTAGAGATGCAGGGTTCACGTGAAAGTATTTCTTTATCATGTCCTTTAAGGATGGACATCACTGCTGTATATGATGCTTGGTAAATAGCAAAAATAATACATAACAAAAACAAAAGCCAAAATCTTATTGCAATTTAGATTTCCTCTTTTCCATTTCCCCCTAATTTCAATTAGTTTTCTAGCTTTGGAAAATGGCACTAATATAGTATTGGGTTAAGGTATTCATATTCATTAGTGCTCCTCTTTGAGCTGTTATTAGTACTGAAAAGACTACAAGGAAGAATCACTAAGCTTCTTTCGAATCTGGATGTTTGATCTGCTTGACTTCAAAAGTGGAAAAAAAGAAAGAAAGAAAAAGGAATATAGCTCTTTTGAAAGTCAAATCTGCATGCATTTTTTAGCCTGCCAAGTGTTAATTGGTGGCTGTTCTATGCCCTGGTACAAATGCAGCTTGAAGTCAATTAGCTGGCAATCAGAAATCCTTGCTTCTTTACAAAGCATATTATGAAGAATTAAAAAGGAACAATCATTACCACCTTAGACAATGTCTTTACACCTACATCCCCTTAAGATGCACTCAACAGCCACCTGTTCTATAGTGCACCAAATCATAGCCTGACTGCCTAATTACTAGCAAGTTAAAAACATCACTTCACCTCTTGCTTTGGCATACTGAAAAGGAAAGTGCCATAATGGAAACCAGGAATACATCAATGTGGTATATATTTATTTTAATCTGATCTTGTCAAAAAGATAGAAAACAAAGAACTGTAAAGCTTCATCTTAAACTGAACAGACTGGCCAGAGGGGGCCACACTTTTCTTATGCTTCTCGTGTAAGCTAGTTATTCGGGTTATGGCAAGATGCATGAAACTTCTTTTAAATTGGCTGTAAGCAGGCCCCATCATATATATATAGGAGGTCCATCAGTATAGAGCATATTTAATGGCTGCTGCAGAATATGTGCAACAACAGAGCAAAAAATACATGTGCCTCTGAGAGACTCTGCCTTAAAGGAATTGTTTGGTGTAAAATAAAAACTGGGTAAATAGATAGCATGTAAAAAATGTTTTTAGACAAACATGTAATCTACTGTATAAAGGCGGGAGTTAACAGATGTGTAACATAATAGCCAGAACACTACTACTACTACTGCTTTGCAGCTCTGCTATTGGTTACCAGCCAATAACTTTACGGGGGCTATAACTGTTTGCGTTTTTAATCTGACCTGCATGCTAAGGATCAAAAGCATATGACCCATGTGGTCCTCCTTAAAGTCGCTAACTAATTGAAAGAGAGATGTAAAGGAGGAAGTTGGGTTCTGGCTATTACCGCTCACTCCAGCCTTTATAGATTACATTTTTGCTGAACTAACTATATCAGAAACCTTTTTGATTTTGCACAGCCTATCCAGTTTTTATTTTTACACTGAACTGTTCCTTTAACATTGCAACCAGAGAAACCAACCAAGCCTAGGAACCCATTTGGTCTTAATTCAGTTCTGTTTAGGACACAGGCTTATTGTTTGAATATGTGCACTGTCGCTATTCATATGGGATCTAATAGCAGACAACCCAACATTTCAGTGGGTCTCGCTGGAAATGGTTGTGATATGACTAGATGTATCCAGGATTTTCAGACCTAGCATGTAGAATCATTAACAGTGTAGTACAATGCCATTAACTAATATGACAGTGAGAATGAGAAAATGTTTAAAGTGCAGCATGCCATCAACACAGAGGTGCATAGGTAAACCACCAGGTTAATAATTGCACAGTTTACTACTAGCTGAAATACACTACAATAACAAAAGTCATATTGAACTGACTTCTACTGTTTTAATTCAAGAGTCAGAACCAAAGAAAATAATTGGATTAAACAAAACCTGATTTCACTTGCAACTATATTTACTTTATATACCATAGGAAATATGCCACTTAGGGTTGTTAATTGATAATAAAGTATTATAGAGTAATAGTTCATTGACTGTGCCAGGGGATCATGTTCCTCTCTTTGCTGGTAAACAGATAAGATCGGGCCACAGAAAAGATCAGGCAACAGAAAAGATTAACATTACAGCTGTTGTGAAGATGACTTGTTGTATCAAGTGTATTAAGGATATTAGACAAATGTTCAAACTGAAAATATCACTAAGCTGCTGTGCAGTATTTTATGTGTATTCTCATTTAATCCAGGCTCTTGGAAGAGTGATTTAGCCTATTTTATGAAGAACATTGGCTTTCTTTTTGTGAAAGTAAGACATCTCTTTTGACAGCCATTTCTGTAGCTGTTATGAAACATTACAGAATTTAAGTGAAAATGGCTTTAACACCAAGATTGTAGATTGTAGATCACAATCTTATTACACCACACTAATGAAAAATGCAGGATCAATATCTAGGTGAACTCTCCTGTAACCTGGAATGACAGAAATATGTAATATTTGATATGTTGTAGCTCAAGGTTAGCAAATCAATCCATTTGAATGTTTATTAAGTCTGAACTGTAGCAAATCACAGAGCTTTAATTGAGCCATGGCTATTTTTCCACTTGTTTTTTACTTGAATTGCTGAATTATACAATTCTAATCTAACATAGGTAAAGTGAAAAAAGAAACAAATAGGGAATAGGAAAAGAATTATGAAGTGTGTAATTGGCACAGCACTGACCTGGGATACCTAGGGCGTTACAAATTACCACCAATGGCGTAATTATCCTGATAAGAATTAGAATATTTGTAAAAGTTTTTAAAAGTTTTTTTTAAAATCCATGATATTTCAGTATAATTGTTTAATGTAACAAATGTACTTATCCACAACAGTGTGTAGTTATAAAACACTAGCTATAATAAAACCTTGAGTATTGAATGGTTTATCCACTTGTACCAGGTATGCTTTGTAAGGATCCAGGCTAGAAATATTCATAAATGAAACTGATTTTTTTTGTTAACCTGTTATTGGCTTTAATTTACTTTTTTTTACAGCAGATAGGCCATAAAATGGTTAAGTGATTACACTCGAAACTAGGGTTACTTCTGTCCAGTGTGCTGTAAACTGTATATGTATACCCATAGTCCAGGATATCTACTGAAAAAGGAGTAACAAGTAGCAATTCTAAATCAATTACAGTCAGATAAAGCTATGCCAATAGTACCCACCTCAGCCCCAGGTATTCCTTCAGGAGGGCGACATTGCAACAAAACTTCTTGTTCCAAAGACACTTCCTTCCCAAGTGGTTCTTGTTCAAAAGTCTTCCTTAAATCTAGAAAAAAAGATACACCATTTAATTTTTTACAGAAGGTTTTTGATCACTTAATTTCTTATGTTGGGTAGATTTGCTTAAAATATGTATTTCTACTTGAGTATGGAGAATTTGTATCCATTGTTTCCATAACAATCAGGGGTAATTTCCTTCGGTATGCACTTTTATTCATTTGAAAATACCTGCATTCAATATCCATTGATTATATTTAGAAGCGATCAGCTTCATTTCTTTATCTCTTGTGCTCATAAAAGTTGCAGAGTACACATGTATAATCACCATGGGTGACATTATTCTAGCAGTCACTCCAAGAATTTGTAAGTAAACAACCATATAATAAAGTTAGAAAACATTTAAAGCCATGAAATAGCTTTGTGTCTTGGCAAGATTTTCATGGAGTTGTTTAAAAGCAATGGCTTTGTTGTATCACATGAAATAATAAGACGTTAACCAGATGGGGTCCTATGGAAAATATGTATAAAAGTGAGTTATGAATAGTAATGACAACCTACTGCTTGTTCAGCTCAAGTGAATATTTTATAAATCTTTGAAATCAGCCAAATCCTATTGTGAATTCTCAGTTCATATGTAAATATCTATGTATATCTGTGCAAGTCTACTGGCAAATTTCATGGTATGTGTATCTGGGTGGTCCTGGTTTCTAACAACTGCATTATTTTATGTCCACTTCATTTTGGAAAATGTTTATGTGGATGATTCACATAAAATGAAATGCAGTTATTCAGTGCATTGCCACACCAATCTCTCTGCACAACAGATTCAGTATTTAAACAAAACTACACAACAGGCAGATGATAAAGTGTCCTTGTTATAAACAAAAAGTCTCTGAAATATTATATTTAATATTATATTAAAGGGATACATCAATAACACCAAACATCTCTAGGGAGTGTTTAGGTTTTCCTTTGATCATGATATCCAGCCAGTATTGCTTTGTCTAATGTTTGTACGGCATACTACTGGTGCCTAATTATGGTTGGGCTTCAGCATGAGTGCATTCATTTCTGCTTATCAGATTCATTAGGAAAGGTTTACCTGAAGCCACCCTCAGTGACTGTCATGGATTAGACAGTGTTAGTTTTTTTTATAGGAAGTCAAGAAAACAATTAATGATAGGAATGTGATGCTGAATTGTGGTCATTGAGGCAACAAGCCAAAAAGCACTGGGACTGCATGGATACACCTCTGAATAAGAGGCAGTTAAATGATGTTGACTGGTTATGTTAAATTGTTTATCTTTTAAAGTCCAGCAGTCTATAACACGTAGTTAAAGCTCTCAATTTCTTATATACAGGATATATATAAATATATGGCCCATATTAAAAAGCCTAGCTATAAGAATTCTAACCTTCAAATATTATTGTACTTCTTTATGTGTGCATCTTCATGCACGGCTACATGATTTTTATTTTCCCTTGTACCCAGCCTATACAGGTATCCAGTTATGCTGTTATCCAGAATGCTCAGGATCTGGCGCTTTCCTGATAATAGATCTTTCTATAATTTGTATCTTCATACCTAAAGTCTACTAGAAAATCACAACAACATTACGGGAGTTATTTATCAAAGGTTATTTATCATCAACTGGAATGTTTGCTTATTTATAAAAAAAGCTCTTATGTAAAAACTCGAATCAGTGCAATCGGGGCGGAAAAACTTTAATACTTGAATTGATTGAGTTATTGACATAAAAAACCCTTAAATTGAACTGAAGTAATCAAGTTTTTGACCAAAAACTACTGAAAAACCCTGAAACCTGGTTCAAGGGACCTCTGTCATTGACTTCTACAAATCAAGCTGCAGTAGTTTTGGATTCAAGCTATTTCCATCTTGAGGGCATAATAAATCTCGAGTTACTTTTTACTGAAACTACCGTAGAAAAACTCAAATTTCTGGGGAAAAATACAACTCGGCCTTTAATAAATAACCCCCTAAATAAATCCAATAGGCTGGTTTTACTTCCAAAAAGGATTAATTATATCTTAGTACAAGGTACTGTTTTATTATTACAGAGAAAAAAAAAATCATCTTTAAAAATGTGGGTTTTTTGGATAAAATGAAATCTATGAGAGAAGGCCTTTCCATAATTCAGAGCTTTCTGGATAATGTGTTTCTGGATAATGGATCTCATAGATACTAAAATCAATTCCTATATAAGATCAATCATTACCTATTTTATTTTCAGTGATTTTTGCTTAGTATTAGCCCTCGTCCTGCTATTATTAAATCTCTCTCTCTCTCTCTCTCTCTCTCTCTCTCTCTCTCTCTCTCTCTCTCTCTCTCTCTCTCTCTCTCTCTCTCTCTCTCTCTCTCTATATATCCACAGTACATGCCATTGAATTTTTAGTCCTGAAAGGCAAGTCTTCTGTTCTGCTTTACACACAACTGATAAAATGCAGTAATTTAAACATAAAGATAAAAGTTATCACAAAAGACATTTAAAACTTTACATCTGGACGTTTGAAGATAAAGATTTCAGTTGCTAGCGGGGAAGATTCACATGGCATTGATTATGATGAGCCTTTAAAAAAAAAAAGATTAAAGGCCAGTGTTTTATTTTGACTCATAAATACAAACAGTAACTGAAATGAGAGATTATTAGATTAACAGAATAAACTGAAGATCTGACCTGATAGGTAAAGTCACGGATTTACAAGATGATGTCACTGATCTTTGACCTGCCACTTGCAGCAAAGGATCATTTACAAGATCAGAGAATAAGAGGTGTAGATTTCTGTACTTTTGACATTTTTGAAGATGACATTCATTAGGATCAAATGAACTTAATGGGATATCCACACAGGATGAAATGAACTTAATAGGATATCCATATCCTGGATGGCTTCCTATTCATAATTTAGTAACCCTCCTACCATTTTCCATTGCACATCTGTTTTACATTCCTACAGCGTATAAATCAGAAGCCCTGCCTGCCTTGAGGTGTTCTGGAAAAGTAAGTCGCCTCAGTACGCATAATTCTGCCACCTCCAAAGAAAACAACAAAATAATCAAGCATTTCCACTTATATACTAATTCCTGGGTGGTGAAATAAATATATTTCTTATGTTTTACATGAACTTCAGAAAATGTTTTTGATTGAATTCATGAAACCAGGCAAATTATATGAGGGCTTCTGAAAATTTTAGCCTCCTGGGGGACAGTAAAAATGAAGGTTCTATTATTTAACACATAGGGGCAAATTTACTCCGAAGTTGCGCCAGCGTTGGCTTCGCTGCACTTCGCCAGAGTCGAAAAGGGAGGTGAAAGGTAGCGAAGTTGCGCCAGCATTAATTCGTCAAGCAAAGCAAAGTTGCTCTAACGATGCCTAATTTGCATACTGCACCAAGATAAAGTGCTATGGACGTTTATGTAGCAGCACATACATTACACTACACAAGCCTGGGAAAGATCATAAAATAAAATAGAGTTGTTATTTTGCCCTATACATGTGCCCACCGTATAGTTTAGGTGCCACATGTTAGGAAATGTAGGGGGGAAGGAGGGTACCCCCAAAAAAATTTACGATCTTTTTCAGCCTATCACCCTTAAAAAAGTAAAAGACCCCATCGTTTTTTGGCAAGTCCTATCTACTCTATTGCACTTCGCCTGGTCTGAGGTGGTGAAGGCAAGTCTGGCGCAAGAGGTAACGTTCAGTAAAATGTGCAAGTTAGTGAATTAGCGTAGTTACGTCCCTTCGCCATAGCGCAACTTCACCCGGCGTAAGGGTGTGAAGTCAAGTTAGAGTAGGTCCACTTCGCTAGTGAATTTATGCCACCACCCGTTAGTAAATCGGCAAAGTAACGAAATGATGTCACGCTGGCGAATTTGTGCTCGCGTTAGCCGCTTTGCACTTTAGTGAATTTGCCCCATATATGGGCTGCTAAGGGGCTTGGGGGGGGCGTGTGCAGGCTCCTCATGTGGCAGTCCCAGTGAGCCCAGATCCCCCAATGCTGCGTAGGGTTAAATAAATCTATGGTTTCTGTGTTATTTTTCTATGTTCATGTCACAGTACAATATCTCCCTTATATGTAATGAAAACAAAGATCTGATGTCCCCACTTCTAATATTAAATACTGTGGCATCAAGCCTTCAACGGACTTGACATTTTCAGTAGATCTAGCATATATATCCAGGTAGGAAACGGACTCACTATAGTACACAGCTTGTATGCGCAGTTGAAACAGGACTTGTATACTAGTATACAACAATAAATACCTTTGCCAAGGTCGCGACTTGAAGAAATCAAATCTAAGCTTGATGTGCTGCTGACAATGAAAGGGCTAATGTCATTTCAGCAGTGTTAAATAATTGCAGAAAGAGTTCTTTGAATGTGTCCTTTGTATCTCTGACTCCATATTTCGTCTAATTTAAAATATCTGATTTTTTTTTTTAAAAAAAGATTAAGTAAAAAAATAAAAATCTGTTACTGTATAAACTCAAGTCACAAATGACTGCAGATACAGATCAACTAATAGACTGTGATATTTCTTGGTCAAATCCACAGAGGTTGTATTCGGTTAAGGTCTGTTTTTGTCAAGTTCTTTAACACATCATTTAAAAACGGAGATGCATCATTTATTACGGGTCACACTACAGGTCACAGTAACGCAAAACCCTCACAAGGCACCAGAGAAGATGTTGAAAATCTGCTAAAAGGGCTTGTGCAAACAAAGGAATTAATGGACTACTGTATAATAAGAGGGCAGTTTCAGAATGCTGAATGCTATTTTTATACCAGTTATTGTGTGAAAATATGCAACACTCTTGGTAAAAACAAGTTTTTAAATTGTTACATTTTTAATAGCTCTCTAAAACGGGAGTCGGTGGAATCTATTGGAAAGAGAAAGAAAGAAAGAAAGAAAGAAAGAAAGAAAGAAAGAAAGAAAGAAAGAAAGAAAGAAAGAAAGAAAGAAAGAATGGGGTGTTATGTCATTAAAGGGATTTATCACACTTTTACTATAATAGTTGAATTATAGAGGCCCGTTATTTATGCAAAAGCACTATCTCTAATGCTTTATTTATCAGTGGGTACACATATGGGCAACCATTGCGATTAGAAGAAGGAGGTTCCGGCTAAATATTCGGAAGGGTTTTTTAACAGTGAGAGCTGTGAAGATGTGGAATTCTCTACCTGAATCAGTTGTACAGGCTGATACATTAGATAGATTTAAAAAGGGGTTGGATGGCTTTTTAGCAAGTGAGGGAATACAGGGTTCAATTGCCATTTTGGAGTCGGGAAGGAATTTTTCCCCCTCTGAGGCAAATTGGAGAAGCTTCAGATGGGGTGTTTTTGCCTTCCTGGATCAACTGGCAGTTAGGCAGGTTATATATATATATATATATATATATATATATATATATATATATATATATATATATATATATATATACATATACATATATATATATATATATATACATATATATATATACATATATACATATATATATATATACATGTATATTTAAAGGTTGAACTTGATGGATGTGTGTCTTTTTTCAACCTAACTTACTATGTTACTATGTACCCTATTTATTGCATATATCTATGGTACATTTAACTGTAATTCTAAGCAACTTTTATAATATGCATTTTAAAAATGTTCATTGCGTAAATGAAAATGCTATTAAAAGCATTATTTGATTATCCCAGTCTGTTCTCTGGGTCTGACTCTAAAAACAAGAAGTCAAGTCTCCTCCATGTTTCAGCTTTAATCAGTAGTCTTTCAACAGTGTTGTTGAGGGGCCAGAGCCAGGAGTGCACAGAATGTAAACCTTCAGGCATACATTGCTTTAAATAGCAATTACATTTTCGAAACCATTGCAAATTTGTAATTAAGATATAGTGGAAAGTTGCTTCATTTTCTTACACAGTAAAACGACAGTTTGCTGGTGGAGGAGCCCTTTAAAGTTTATCTCAAAAGGTTCAACTTTAAGTTAACTTTTAGTATGTTACAACATTTTTAATTGTAAGCAACTTTTTCAACTGGTCTTTATTATTTTTTTTATTTTATAGTTTTTGAATTATTTGCCTTATACTTCTGACTCTTTCCAGCTTTCAAATGGTGGTGGTGGTGGGGGGGTGGTCACTGACCCCATCTTAAAAAAATGCTCTGTAAAGGCTCCCATACACAGGCAGGGCCAGATTTGCCCTGAGGGCGCCTGGAGGCCTCCGTCCTCCGTCCTCCGTCGCCCCCTCGTTCTCAAAGGATAGCGCACGTGCGCATACTGTCTTTTTGCCGGAGCACTAGCGCCGAATGTTAGTGCTCCGGAAGCAAACTAATTTACCGTGTGGCTGGGCGGCTTAATTTATGCCAACCCAGGCCCGGGCCTTTGCGGCCTCGCCACAAATCCGGGCCTGTACACAGGCCGATAAAAGCTGCTGACAGACCGTGTCGGCAGCTTACAGGACCCGTTGATCACGGCCACATCTGTTCGTCGATGCGGTCCCGCGATCCGACTGCCCGTATTGCCTCCATTCGGATGCGAATGTTGATCCACCTCAATGTGGGCATATCGGGGAGAGATCTGCTCGTTTGGCATGTGTATGGCCACTTTAAGGCTAAACATTTATTGTTATTGCTACTCTTTATTACTCATCTTTCTATTCAGGTCCTCTCCTGGTCATAATCCAGTCTCTTATGCAAATCAATGCATGGTTGCTAGGGAAATTTGGACTCTAGCAACCATATTGCAAATTGGAGAGCTGTTGAATAAAAAGCTCAATAATTCCACAAATAATAAAAAAAATGAAACCCAATTGCAAATTGTCTCAGAATATAAACTCTACACTATACTAAAAACTAAAAGGTGAACAACCCCTTTAAAAGCCTACAGCATACAGGGAGTTTTTGCTGCAGTCTTCATCAGGAAATCAGAGGCAGTCAAAATGCTCCTACTTGCGCCTGTCATTGTTCTCTATGTAAATGTATGGAAAACACTTGCCTATGTCAGATCTGGCAGGCAAGTTGCTGAGAAACACTGGCCTCAGCCATCATCCTTTAGCTGTTCCGATTCTCTTTTATTAAATGTGATAAACTTGGGGCAGTGGAACAACAGAAATATATATTTCAAAATCTTTGCTGCACCTCCTCATTATTGCAAAAACATGGAGGAAATATCTGTAGGGGTTAACACTTTGGAGAGATATTTCATGCAGTATGGCTGACCTCTTATTAAATAAATATAAGCATCTACTGCAGCAGACACATTTTTCACACATTCAAATTACTCCACACTTAATTCCATTACATGCTCATCGAGCAGAGATGTTCAATACATTTTTTTTCTGTTTTAATGGACCATAGACCTGGAGTACTAGCTCTCTGGAGGGTGAAATCATTTTTTTTTCTTCTTAAATCTTGAACAATAGCTGGTGATCAGTAAGTGAAATGCAAAAAAAGTTTCCTTTCTCTTTTTAAAGGCGTATGATAGAGAAGGCTAATTATGCAATCACACTGAAGTACAGATTGTTCGGAAAGTCAGAAATTTCAGCGTTATTGGTTTAGGAACTGCTGCAAATGGAAATGTTCCCTTTATAGAACAAATTAGTCTTATTTTTTTTGTACTTATTAAAAATGACAAATAGCTCTCACTTATAATAGAAAACTGCTCTGTGCAGGATTTCTACATTTTAAGCAGATCGATTACTAGACTCCTTTTTCTTTTCTTTTTTTCTCTCTAATGAAAGAAATCTGAAAGTTTTAATACTGACGTGGGAAACATATTTTTTTTTATATGTGTGGGTGGGTTGGGGGGAATCATAAAATGTTTTTATATTTGTATTTTCTTTTGCAGGTAATAGCCCTCATTAGAATAGTTTTTTTATGTTCGTTGAAAAGGTGGCTTTGCTCTCTGTGCCTGCAATTTTTTTTTTAACAAAGATATTATCGTTACATGAAATCATTTTGCAGATGGCTATTTATCAGCTTCTGTCATTATGAAGAGTCTGATTTTTATAGTGGCAATGGATACGGGTGGACACTAAGGGGGTTATTTATTAAGATCCGAATATCCGAACCTCCGATAATTCGTAGTTTTCGGAGCAAAAAAAAAAACCTAAAATTCTTTCGAGATTTATCAAAGTCCGATGGTTTAAAAACTCAGAATCAAAACCCTGGCATCTAAAAGCTCTCGAGGTCATGTTTAAGTCCCAGTGTCTGCGCTGATGTCCGTACCGATATCCGATAATTTCGGGGTTTCAATTCAGAGTTCAATTCAATTCGGGGAACAATTCAGAGTTTTCAGGGAAAGCTTTGAAGTTTGCCCAACCCTATTTTTTATTGCTTTTTTCTTCATAAATAAGGTCCATTCAGGAATTCTGAGTTGCTCGAAGTTTGATATTAGAAATACTGAGATAAATTCGGACCTTGATAAAAAAAAAACCCTAAATTTTGCATTGGGGCCCAGGTACCACAGCTATTTCCATGTTCTTGATTATTAAAATAAGCAGCTGCTGTTAATTCCTAAATACAGGGCACTTACTCTGGGTAGCCTTGTCAAGCAAGCACTAAAGGATGCTCTTGTGCACCCCTTAGCACACTAGCACTTGTGCTCCAGGGTAAAGTGTTATATTCTGTAGCGCTTTACAGAGATTATACAACAGTCACACTAGTCCCTGTCCCAGTTGAATTTATGATCTAAGCCTTTATCACATTGACACACACTATGATCAACACAGGAACTAATAATATATAATAATCTATATAATTATATAATCAATATAATCTTTCTTTAAACTTGGATAAGAAAATATGAACTTTCTGAAAATGTCTTAAATACAAAAAAGATTTTTTTTTTTTATTTAGAAATGATTATTGTAACAAAATATTCACAATTAAGCTCTTGCAAATGGAACGGAGCAGATTTTATTGTAGTGCTGTCTGCACTTTTAATACGCTCAGACCTTTGCTTGAACTTGTCAGTAAGATGACCATCTGCTAAGTGTTCTTTGGGAAAGTGCCAAAACACATAAATAAAGAAAAAAAAAACAGGGCTCTGTTATGCAATAAAGCGGCTAAAACAGCAGTTTATTTTGGCCTTAATATTTTATTGCCCAGATAAATCCCCACGTTTATGTGTTTTGAAACAATTTCCATTTTCAGCACTTTGTTTTCATACGAAAACTGCGCGACTGTTTTCAGCTGCTTCCTAAACATGGTAACATTGTGCCGTTTTATGTGGTGTAGGGAAGAGAAATATGTTACACGGGGAAACAGAAATTGTACAGTAAATGCTTTGAAGGCACTTTTATTGTTTTTCTGACAGTATGTTAACTTAGTCATTTATTTTACTTGTTGTGAATGTGCCTCTCCAAATATACTACATATATTTATTAAAGCACTAAACGGAGATAAAAACCTTTTGTTCCGGAAAATAGACAGTAAAGCATCATTTCACTGATTGCCTTTATAGATTCTTATTTAAGGCATTGGTTAGACTAGTGTTTTCTACCCCAGAGTACAATCAGATTAAACTACTGATTCATGGTCTATATGTTCGAATTGCAGTCAAATGTAATAACTGCCTAAGAGACATAATTGTTTGGCCTGAGCCTGTAATAGGCTGAACAGACCATAGTTGGCATGTCTAATATCATCTCACTTTCTTTCAAAAACAGGAAGAGCTATTATCAAAGGTCCAACCTACTTTATGCTGGGCCTACAACATAAAATATGAGCCTCAGTGGTGATCATAAAGTGCTAGTCATTCTATTTTTTGTATGGGGCATCATGATTTCTGAAGTCAGCCCTGTGTACAGGATCTGCTTTCTTTCCCCTCCATGCTTCCTTCAGCTAACAGCTTGCCAGTAGTAATTCCCCTTGCCGCCCCAAGCAAAACTGCAAATTTCTATGGCAGGTATGTTCACGGCAGGAGTCAGAGTATTAGAAAATTGTAATGGGGATTGTTGGGTTAATATATAAAAACAATTCTAGACAAGAAAGTTGTTGCAGCATCTGTTAGAATGCATAGAAAAACCTATTTACAGAGAATGTAATGGAGTGTGTGGGTTCACATTTCCAAAAATGTACTGCTAACTGTTAAGGCTTATCTTAATTACTTCGCTGTTTAAACTCCATTAATTATCAATGTTGAGAAAATCTCCAATCAGAAAAATATCTCTCCATCTGCTGTGTTATTCTTAGCTATAAAAGAAAGAGGATTATAAGTCACTTTAATAACTCCGATGCGGAATATTAGGATTTAATTCATATTTCTGACTTCAGTTTTTTTCCCTTATGTCTGCTAAATTTAGTTGCACAAAAGGCCTTGGAACCTCCTGTCCTATATACAGTGGAACCTCAATTTTACATCCCCTGATTTTAAGTTTCCCTTCATTTTAAATTGTTTTTTGGTCCCACCTATATATTATGCATAATACATTTCCCTGATTTATACATTTTTCTGGATTTTACACCATTTGTTTCTGGTCCCGTGAAACACCTAAAATGGGGGTTCTACTGTATGCAATTTTTCTAAGTAGGATTAGACGTATATGTATTTTCTTGGTGGTAGACAACTGAATATCAAAAGTCACAGCAAAATATGATATCACCCTTTACTTTATTATTTAATTATAGACATATAGAATATGATTGTATTTTTAATTCTTTTAATTCACATTTTGTAGTAGACATGATATGGAGATCCAAATTACAGAAAGACCCCTTATCCTGAAAACTTCAGGTCCCGAGCATTCTTGATTACAGATCATATACTTGTATTTTTTTTATCAGATAGTTATTTTCTTTAGATGCCATTGAAGAACCACTCAGTCAAGCAACATGCTAGACCTCACATACGTATCAATACAAGGATGTAGAAACAAATGCTTTCTGAGCAAAATAAGCTGCAGTACTCATACTGTATTACCAACCAAATGTAAAAATCAATGGCAGTGAAAAACATTAGATTCTAGTTTTGAGCTATAACATTGTACAGGATCAGGAATGCAAAGAGTTATACATTTGGAAAAATACAAAACTAAATAGGGTTGAATAGATCTCAAGGATAAGTTGAAATGATGCATTAACATCGGGCTGCCATATATGGTCCTGTTTGCTTGGTATCTGATGAATTGCCTCAACAAATGGATCTGAACTGAAGTTAAAAGGATCTGTAACCCCTCTAACTTTCACAGTTGCCAATGTCACACCCTTCCTTCAAGAACTGGCCCACGGAGATTGAGTTTCAATTTTTAAAAGACTCCCCATGATGGTCAAAGGGGCATATAAACCTCTCTCTGACTCTCTGTTAAATAAAGTGGGTCAAGGCTTGGTATATCTGATGTCTATGACTTGCATGGACTAATAGTGATGAACACATTTTTAAAAAAGCATTGGCTTTATAACTATTTTATACTTTTTATTTACATAACTGTAACTATAAATACAAGACCTGTTTATTAAATAACCTAACCAGCATTAGATAGATACAAATGTAAGCAATACCTTAGAAGAAAGTTACTTCTAAGACATTATCCTCTTTCTTTATAATTAAAATGGAGTGAAACGACTTTCCAGACAGCCACTTAGACGGTCTATGTTCGATATCCACTCATAGAAAGTCTTGCAAGTGTATTTGTCATTTAAAGACATTTCCGTAAGTACAGTCTGATGAGATATCAGTTACATATTAAGTCTGGTGAACTCATCTGAGCAGGATGCATTACTGTATTAATCATGCAGTTTGCTCATTGCTGCTCTTAATAAAGCTGTTCCGTATGTTTCTAGGAAGTAGTCCATTAACTTATATTGCAGATAATTAAGAGTTTTAGGATCTCAAGGTATGCCCAAAGACTAGGAAGACCCAATAATTCTAGAGACAGTGATGATAGGAAATAAAAAAAAAAACTAACCAAGAAACTGAATGCAAAATACAAAATACTCACATGCTATCCGCACATATGCCTTCCTGCTTTTGGTGGTACCTGCAGAGCTCCAGGCTACACACTGGCACCAATAGTCTTCCAGACCAAAGAGCTCCTCGACTTGCTGCCGGGATATTTCTATGCTCACTTCTCGAACAATCAGACCTGAAATTACAAATATAAAAGTTATGGACCCTTCCTATGAGACAATTCCAGTAAGTTCTCTATTTATAAAGAATACATACCATATTATCTATATAAATGTAATTAATTTACTAAATATAAACTGTCAGCACTCCTGGTTGTGACCCAGAGCTGAGCCCTGATATAGCTAGCTCCTGACCAGCTGTTTGGCCCTAGTCTGAATTTAGAGCACAGGTAGAGTATTCCTCCCATAACTGATGTCACCTTAAAATGGCTGGGATTTTGCACAATAAATGTTAACAATAATAAAGTTGACAAAATGCTGTTCACCTTTTACAAAGCTGTATTTATTTTCCACCCATCTTCTTATACACAAGGTAAGCTGTTGCTTTAGCTGTTTAACCCTGCAGCCAAGTGTTCTGTCTGATTTGAAGTGGTGTGTCTTGTCTCCTGGTAGTAAAGCACTACAGAACATGTCAGGAGCTTTATAAATAAATTATAAAAGCAATAGCTCCCAGTGTATTTTTCTTGGATTTGCTCACAGCACTCTAGTTTTTTATTTACCATAATGACAGCACTATAAAGCATTTCTATGATTCTGAATAGATCTACCTTAGTCGCCTATTGTCCTATGGTTTTACCAGCATCTAACTCTATACCAGGCCCACTGGGAGCCCTTTACTTACTGTCTGCTGCAGGTGTTAAGTTAGATGTGTTGCACTCTCTGCCAAATATTCTGCACTGGGTTAGGTGCAAGCACTTATTATTGCATATAACTCAGACACACAGCTTGCGGCAGTTAATGATAGCTATATAAAGATTTGCAGGTCAGAAATAGTTCCATGTGCATGCTCAGGAGTCAGTGCTTTGAAGACTGCCAGGGTTTTTACTTTTGGGCACACATTTTATCTCCCTCAACAGACAATGATGGTCAGTTAAAGACATAGCCAACCAACATTAGTTTGATCACATTAAATAACAATTTCAGTTTGATCAGAATTGGCTGATTGTCAGTTAAATACTGACACAACAAAAAATGAAGGGATGATGTGCTTTTCTTTGGCATCCTTTGCAGAGAGCTACCCAATAATGTCACCAGTATTGTAAAACCATTATATCACCATGACTAATAAAGAGAGAAGATATTTCAAGTAGCATTTGGGACAGTCACTTGATTCTTACACCTTTAATGCAAGACATGCAGTATTGTAGTTGTACAGCATTCTAGATCATATGTAGATCTTATAAATATGAGCAATAGAAAAATAAGGTTGGACACACATAAACAGATATTTTGTAAAATTCAGCCAATTCTGTAATTGTGTAATCAAACTAATGTTTGGTTGGCCCAGTTGAAAAATGAGACTGACTGATGACTGTAATGTGTACAGGGACACTGGCCGACCCTCAACTGCATTGGCTCACCAACAACGATTTATTGATATCCTAATAAAAAATGTCAAACTGATAATAAAGCTTAATAATCTTGAAAATTAAAATGTAATATAAGCTTCATTTCACGGAAATAAAAATCTAAATATAATCGATTAGAAATCCTGTATTGTTCCTGAAATAATCAAGTTTATCTTCACACTTTATTGTCACTCTCAGCATCTGTTTCTCTTCATTCTGTCTTCATGCAGGAGTTGCGTGTCAGATTTTAATAGACCGTTAGATCCAATTTATCGTTTATCGGGGGACTTCCTTTTCTAGCAGATATATTAGAGCCCACTTAAATAACCGACTTCAGCACAAAAAAAAATGTTACACAATAACTGACTGAATTCACAAAAACTGGGTGCTTGTAAGCCTGATGCTAACTTTAATTTATAAAGGAGCATTCATATCCAAACCCCAACTATTGTCATTTTGTAAAGTGTGCCCCATTAACAACACTCAAATATCACTGATGGTTTGGGTGCCCATGACCCCAACCCATTGCTTGGAAATATTATTACAGCTTCATATAAAGCAGAGTCACTAACTGCTCCTATTTGGTTGCCTCGGTGAAAGATAAGAGTCCAGCCAACAGACACCTTCAAAATACCATTTATCGCTAGAGTTAGCCACTTCGCCCTTTAGTGAATCTGCCGCCAAGGGTAGCAATTAGTGATGGGTGAATAAATTCGCCTGGCACAGATTCACAGCGAATTCCCGCTAGCAAATAAATTCGCGAATCTCCTGCGAAAATTCGCTGGTGAAAATTCACCGGTGTCAATTTCCGATTTTCAAGATTTTTTCGTGAAAACATTCAAATTGCTTGATTTTATGTGAAAGGGTTCGAATTGCTTGATATTTCCGTGAAAACGTTCGGGTTGCTTGTTTTATCCATGTAAACTTTCGAATTGCTCGATTTTGTCGTGAAAACGTTAGAATTTCTCGATTTTTTTTGTGAACTTTCGGAGTTCATGATTTTTCGCTAATTTTTTGCCATTTCCCAAATTTTGTGGGAAATTTGCGAATTTTTCGGCGAAGCAAAATGGGAGAGATTCGGTCATCACTAGTAGCAATAAAACCGCCAACTTTTATTTCACATATTAAAATCTGACGTGTTTCGTGTGTTTCCATGTCATAGGCCTATAACTATGTGTGTATACACACAAAACACATCATATTTTAATATTTGAAATAAAAGTTGCCGGTATCTCTACTATTTTTTTTTTTTAAACAACTGGCTTTGGCACAAATTTTGCATGTAGTGATTATGGTGATTATAAATGAGTTAGCTCTAATACATCTTAAAGGTAAAAGGAGCCCCCCTAAAGGCTGCATTGGACCTAACTGTCATTCAAAATCAGACTCCCAACTCCTGCATAAAGATATAGAAAGGTACATGCTGAAATGGGGAGACCAAAGATTAACTTCATTTTTCGGAAACAGGTCAGAATTTTTAATTGATTATATTTTGAAAATTTCTCATTTTAGTACAATGAAGCTTATATTAAATTTAGTTCCCCTTTAAGATACACATTAGATATTCCCCTGCCACACCCTATCTATATATCTTTCAGCACTTGTCTGTATGCGATGGTGTTGGGTCGGACTTGGGGGCCTGGGGCCCACCAGGGGTGCTGCCTCAGGGCCCCCCTTCCGAATGCACACTATTTTTTTGCAGCAATCCGCTGGTCACATAAGGAAGTCAGCAAGAGGCACAGGGTGCGGTTCTGGGCCAGCGGGGCCCACAATAGCCGGTGTTTTTTTCCCTAGTGTCCCGTCGGCCCAGTCCGACCATATATGTAATGAATCAATGATCCCCGATTGATGAATAAGGAGAAGAGCATGCTAAAGCATGGGGAGAATAACTTTGGCTTTCCTGCTGAAAGTAACACACCCTTCTTGGAGTGAGAGGATTAGATGCTGGGAGGTGCGGTTCTTTAAAGGGTGTAGGCATGATGGCCTATCCAGTCATAACAAAAATAAAGTACGCATTCAGACAGCTCTGTCATAATTAATAAGCAACTTTTAAAGGGACCACTCATATGTCTTTAGAAAGGTACCCAATGATATAATGAGTTACTGCTTCAGAACCCTTATTTAATAACACAGACCGACCTCTCTTTCTGAAATTCACAGTCAGTACAAACAGTATATTTACAAAATTAAAAATAAAAAAAGACATCAAAGATTACACTTCAGAAATTCAGACACAGGGAATCAAAAGTTTCTCGGTATAAATATTTGTTTTATAAAATCAGTCATGCCTTTGAAACGTTATAAATTGTGCAGTTTCAGCACAACCTATTTGCCCATTGCATTTTCAGCCTATTTATCAAATAGCCTTTGACTTAAATAAAGAAATTGTTAGGAAAAAAATTGTATTAACAAGTGATGAATGGCCTCTTTTTTTATTTTTTTTACAGTTGTGGGATTTTGCCGTGCTGAAAGTTGGACAGAAATAACACAAACTCCTAGCGATATTCATGCAGTGAATGATTCTGATTGAGAGGCACTGAGAGTCCTAACAGCAATCAAAAGCCAAGTAAAGCCTTTGATTTCCCCTTAGCCCCACAGAGCTTCTATTCAGAAGACAGACGATTAATTGCTGTTTGCGCACAGTTGTATACACCCATTTATGTTGCACTATGTTTATTTCCAATGTGCAGTTCCAAACATAACAACAAGCCACTGGAGCATGTAATATATCAAGTATTTCTGGTGGGAACTCATTTTAATGAGATGTGTTCCACTATCACTTCCCCGTGTAATTATCTCTGGCAGTTACCTACAAATAATGAACTATATCTGTGAAAATAAAATAATTAGTAATTCTTTAAAACTAATCTGTACTCGGGGAAGAGAGAGCTTCTTACTAGTATAAAATTGTTCTATAGATACAGAGTATAGGAAAGTGGATAGAACAAACATAAATTCAAAGAGCAAATGTGTTTAACCTGCCAACCTCTTTAGCAACAAGCACGAGAAACAAGGCTTTCTGGCATGCTATGGGAATGTTTTAATAATGAGGGTAACAAGCAGGTTCAAAGCAGTTTGGTGGTTTGGGAGTTGAGGTACTTAAATATCAGAGTTACATTAGTGGCAGTCGAATGCACAATCACCTCGCATCAGATTAGCATTAAACCGATGACTGTCACCAGGAAAGGAACCTCTGCTACTGTATAAATGCATTGATTCTAATCTTCATTGATGTGTTGTCGTACTTGTATTTAAAGTAGTATTAATAGAAATAATATGCAAAACAAAGTACTAATATATTTCAGGATGTACATACAGTACATATGCTAACTAATTATATATATATATATATATATATATATATATATATATATATATATATATATATATATGTATATATATATATTTATACAAATAGATAGGTGCACTCAGAGTACCTGTAAATGCCTAGGTGCTGGAACATGGAGTCATAATCGCAAACAACAAAAAAAGTCTGCACTTATAGGTCTTGTGAAGCAAAAAGAAAGTGGATTTATCCAAAGTTTCGGCTCTTAAACGCGAGCCGAAACGTTGAATAAATACACTTTCTGTTTGCTTCACAAGACCTATGAGTGCGGACTTTTTTTGTTGTTTTTATATATATACTGTATATATATATACACACACAGGCATATGGGACCTGTTATCCAGAATGCTTGGGACTTGGGGTTTTCCAGATAACGGATCTTTCCATAATTTGGATTTTCATACCTTAAGTCTACTAGAAAATCATGTAAACATTAAATAAACCCAAATAGGTTGATTTTGCTTCCAGTAAGGATTCATTATATCTTAGTTAGGATCAAGTACAAGCTACTGTTTTATTATTACAAAGAAAAAACAAATAGCATTTAAACATTTAGATAATTTGTATAAAATGGAGTCTATGGAAGACGGCCTTTCTGTAATTCTGAGCTTTCTGGATAACGGGTTTCCGGATAGCAGATCCCATATTATATAGAAGAAGATGCTGTATCATATCCTGTTAAGAGACACACCCTACTAGAATTTTCTAACTTTTGAAATATAAATGGGTGTATGCCTATTTTTGGTAGTTTGTAGTGCCACTGTATGGGTGAGGCAACTCTTGTTTAGACTAAATTTTTTAGCTCTGGGCTATTGTGGGTGAATATGGAGGAGCGTTGGTGTTGGTGAAGCTGATGCAAGAATGAACAGGTTCTATTTCTCTCTTTCTGACAGGACAGGTCTGTGTTAAATGGCTTAACAGATAGATCTATCATAAAGACACATACTGTACCTATTTACAAAATAAAAATTGTTCCAGAGATGGATCATTTGTACAAGGCAAAATCACAGCTGAGATGTATTTACCCTTGAAACCCATTCAGTGCCAGTGATTGATCGACGAAGGTTAAGCAAAATATCCCTCAGTGCTTGGCGCAATATTAAAATAGCTGAGTAGTTGGCAATGTCACTCTATAAATGTATGGGTCATTGAGATATAACAAAAACACTGGTGATTTTCAAGGACTGTAAAAGCTGCCTGATTTTATTATGTTTTACAGAACAGACATTCTGAACGACAAACACTGAAACTATGCAGGGCTCCTAGGAGAAATGGCTTTTATTTCAAACAAAAACAAAATGCTATGTACTTTCTAAGCCACGCTCCTTCTAATTATACAGACGTTATTTATGCAGCTCCAGGACTGTGTCTTATACATCACTATATATTAATGAAAAAAGAAATGCCATCTGCCAGCGCCTATTTTTGGCAGGAGGATGGGGCTTTCGCAGAAGCAGAAAGCAGTTGAATGCTATTTGGTCATCCACGTTGATTCACCTGTTTCACAATATCTGATAGCCTGGGTGATATAATGGCCACCTTCAGGTAAACCAGAGACGTTTGCTTTACTGTACTGTACTTTATTAACATAACTACCAACTGGTTGTATTAGGTTAGTTGTCTTGGGCTAATGCTCCCTGGGTGTCTTAATCCATTGAACAAAAAATTTGGAACATTATTTTTTATTCCTATCCCAACCATATACCACCATATCAATTGGCTAAAACCATCACAACATATGTCAACTACAGAAGAATTATTAGGAACATGGCGCACCTCTTGCAAAATAAAAAAGGGTATATCAACGCAATGTTGATTTTACAGTTTTCTAGAAAAAACTGAAGAGTACAGAGAAAAGAAAGCTAATCTTAGGGGATCCAAAGCCTTTAAAATGATTTTTTTTTAGTTAAAACTGAGGGACTGTTGCATTGAATTGACAATGCCTCCAGCTTGTTGCTTTACACTGAAGTCAATATAAAGCCACTGCTTTACTGTCATTGCCATGTGAAAGCAATATATGCAGGCCAATGGCACTCTGTGTTTTGGGGTAAATGGTGTCTGTTTATAGGTGTTGGCTATTTATACATGATTTTTTAAGGGCTGTACACTTGAGAATACAGCACTCAAAAAGGGTAGATGGATATCATTTTATATTAAAGTACAAATAAATTAAATAAGTAATTAAATGTACAAATAACACAGATGTTACATGACTTCAGACATTGATCTACTTGATTTTATCGCAATAAAATTTAGGTCCATAATACAATCAAGTACAACATATGGAAGCTAATTTGTTATAGGAAAGCCCCCGTTGAAATGTACATTTCAGAACAGCACAGTAGCCACTTTACAATACTCAAACTATTCAATACATTGCACTCTTCTGACAGATGGGTTTTTCAGAGACAACGGCAAAAATAAATAAATAAACGCCAAGCCATGTAAATTCAGCCTGGGGTTCATGCTTTGCATACAAACTGTGATATGGGACTGAAGATGAAATTCTGTGCACTCTTTATTTCTGGTTCAGAGGATTTACATGCTCTTTCTAATGATCTGGGCTGTCAGCACTCAGTAATGCTTCCCAGTCTCCAGATTACTGCTCATGCAAAATTGAAGTACTTTTCAAGCAGTTAGAAGCTGTGGATGAATCTCAATGTGGAAAATTATGTAATGGTTCTTGGAAATCATGGGGAAAAACTGAACAGAACATATGTAAAGGAAATAAAATTGCCTGATGATAGATTGCTGATGATTATGAAATAGAGAAAAAAGTATACCTCGTGCTATCTTGCATTTATTATCCACATTAAATAATGAAGTAGATAAAGTGAGCAAACTTGTATTAGACCAGAACACCATATGATTAGAAAAGTGAGTGTCTAACCAGCTATTAGGTTTAGGTGCAGCAATTATATGACCCATATGGGCAGCAGGAATCATTTTTTTTATTTCAATCAATGTGATGTTCAAACATCTACTTGGTTTGTCTCCCTAACAGTGTAAGCTCCTAGGGTATCTTTAGGGATCAATAAGAAGACGAGTAATTCCTACATATTCACCTTTGTTCAATTACTGATTGATCCATCTGCCTTTCTGAATAAGCCACCTGTAGTAATGATTTATTCACCCGCTTGAGTTGACAATTGATCCATTGGTCCACCTGTGATATTGACTGATCCAACTGTGCTCAAATCAATCAGTTGTGTTCTGCTGAGGACATTCTACAAAACTTGCTCCTGGGTAGTTTTATAGCATACAAGATATATTTTAGAACAAACACAACATGATCTGTTATAGTTCTGTTATGATGAATTAAATGCTTTTGTTCCCATAAAAATTAGGAAATAAATCTAATTTTGACCATAGCCTAATACTAAAGTCTTCAGAAATGTAATACTTTACAGCACCTAGCAAATGTTGTCAGGTGAACTTGTGATATAAAAAACCTTGTGAGCCATACAGATCAATAAAGTCTGCCCCATCTGTAGTTTGACAAGTATAGCAATCCTTGTTCTTTTTCAGATGAGCAAAATGTGCTGTAGATTTTGGGTAAATGCATAGATATTTCATACCTAATCAAGAAGACTTGCTAGACAAGTTACCTGAAACCTAGGAGAGATTAATTAATGTGTAAATACTGATCGCATCTTTGTCTTTCCATATATAGCAGACCCCCTCAAATACATATTTATATATAAACACACCCATACAAACAATCATGTGTAAGTGTTATAATGAATGATGCTGAGTTCTCCTGCAAATCAGCTCTATGTTTTATGAATAGAGTTGTGATTGGCAGGTGATAAACATGAGTGTCGCTAGTAAAATACACTTCATCTTTCTATGTGAGTATATAAAGTTTATTTAAGAGGATTACCTACTTTGTGAGGTTTTTATGCTTCTTCGTCTTTCAACCTGATTATGTTTTAATAAGTGCACACTGAAGTAGGCATGCAGTGCACACAACTAAGAATAAATATTCTTGGATTAGAGACATTCTAATCTTCTTATAGTTCCTGTTCTACTATATATATACACACATTACATAATGTGATGTTCTTTTTTTCCATAAACAAGCTATTTATGTGATTGAGAAGGTTTGCCTAGTTCTCCCTCAGACAGCAAAACAACCCATGTACTCTTTCCCTAAGAATACATCTTAGCAGAGAAGAGTATAAATGCTATGTAATTTGTATATAGGTCTGCACATTCAAAAAATACAATTTAAGAGACAAGAGTGGTATATATAAAAGATAATGCTTTACTCTTATACAAAAAAATTCTCAAAAACAGTACAATGGTGAATTAGCGTATATTATACATTACATCAAATAGCAATACATATCAAATATACCACCCATTGGTTAAACAAGACAAAAAGAAACACCAACAAGGAGCGGATACACTTACCAAAGGAATGAGAATAGCCCCAAAGTTTGGGCACCAAGGCCTTTGTCAAGGGGATTTACCATTGTACTGTTTTTGAGAATTTTTTTGCATAAGAGAAAAGCATTATCTTTTATATATACCACTCTTGTCTCTTAAATTGTATTTTTTGAGTGTGCAAACCTATATTCAAAGGTTCTTTGTGTAGGGGTAACCTATGGTCTCTGCAACTCTTATACTATTATCTAGATAGAATATCTACTAATCCAGTTTGCCCTCCATCAACTGTTAACCCTATAAGAGTATAAATGCTCCCAAACTCATCTAGTACATTATATGTTAGATGTTTTTTTTGAAAACTACATTTAATTTGACCTATTCAAATGTAACTTACAAAGTATAACACCTTATCGAAATGTATGAAAGTAAAGTTTAGATACTTAAGTACAACCAGAGCCCACCATTTAATACATTTGTCTTGCTACAAAGTGAACTGATACCACTCAGTAAAACAAATTACTTTAAAAGGGCACTTAACTATCAAAACAGAGGCAGACAATAGTTTATGTTTGTTGACTATAGGGATTTGCTAAAGAAGAAAAAGAATCACATAGACCAAGATGGGCTTGACAAATAGTAGCCTATGTTGGAAGAAAGGTAAAAGATAAAAATGAAGGTTCCTCTTTCATGTCTACTATTTCAGTTAAGTTCTGATTGATGGTGGTAGTTATTGCTTTGTCTGTCTTGTTTTGTCTTACTTCACAATCTTGATATTATGGTTCTTTATGAACGGACAGATTTTGCAAGGTGTTCTGCCAGCAGTTTGCAAAACATATCTTATCTAGGTGAAAAAATAAATATTATTTGTACAGGTATGGGACCTATTATCCAGAATGCTCGGGATCTGAGGTTTTCCAGGTTATGGATCTTTCTGTAATTTGGATCTCAATATTACTAGAAAATAATGTAAACATTTAATAAACCCAATAGGCTGGTTTTGCTTCCAATAAGGATTAATTATATCTTAGTTGGGATCAAGTACAAGGTACTGTTTTATTATTACAGAGAAAAAGGAAATCATTTTTAAAAATTTGGATTGTTTGCATAAAATGGAGTCTATGGGAGACGGGCATTCCATAATTCAGTGCTTTCTGGATAACGGGTTTCAAGATAACAGATCCCATACCTCTACTAGCAAAATTGTTAGCATTTAGTATTTTACTAAGGCTGTTAATTATATACTGGGGCAAGTGTGTAACTATATTACTGAGTTGTACGTTGAAATTACTGGTATGGACTGGAATTATGTTATTATGGTTAAGATAACAAAGGGAGATTTGTCTGGAATAAGCAGGTGACAATAATTATTATTATTATTATAATTAAAATGTATTTTCTTCTTGATGTGGAAGTAGCAGTTTACGTGGTTGGGTATGAATAATGTCTATGTTTTTTAAGTATACTGCAATACATGATAAGGGATACAATGAACAGTGTCTCTGTCCATGCTCTCTTGAATGATTATTAAAAAAAAACTCCCATGACTTCCAGACAAAAATTTAAAAAACAAGTCTTCAACACTACTATGAACATTGTCAGCCTCTTTCCCTTCTCTTGTTTCCTTTCACCTATTTTTTATGCACGTACAGCAAGTTTATATACTTCTTGGCTTCACATTCGGCACTAACGAGGGCTGGAACTGACAAGGTTAGTTAGAAGAATGAGCTGTATTTCAGAAATAACATGCCATACAGTATATCTAAATCAAACTAATGGTTTGAGAGATTTTCACTTTAATTGTTTTCCTGTATTCCAACAAATTTCTAGTGGAAACTTTACTCTGAAAGAAGAACATTTCTTTTGCACTGAGTTTTGAATTTGTACTTAGTGTGCAAATTGATGCAGTGAAACAAACTCCAAGGAAAATCCACAAGAGACGTTGCAGATGTCAGAGAGAGTTATTTTTCGGAGTAATTAGACCAAGTGGAGGTACAAATCCCAGGAAAGCTACCTGAATCCTTGCAAAGTATTTGTGATTTTACAGGACATCAGCACTTAATGTGCTGCATTCTTTCTGGTCGGGAAATGTCCATTGCACATATGTGACCTGTTGTATTGTATTTGTGCCTCAGAGAAAGAACAGATGCACACTGATTATTATAAATACAGTCTGTGATTTTCCAATGTGTCAGAAAACTGATATTTGGCATTTTTCAATTTCAGTACAAAAATTAAAAAAAAAAAAAAAAAAAAAAAGTTTGCTTTTCAATAAAATGACTTCCATGGGGTATGCAATTAAGATGATTTCTTTCAAAAATGCATACATAATCTATATGCTTTATACATTCTTTTGTTAATTATAGGTGCTGCTGCAGAAAACCTCAATGGTAGTTTTTCTTGAACACTGACGTTTAGTTCAAAGGACTGAGCTGAAATAAATTCAGCCAGTTGATTATTTAGGGAACTCTTTTGCAAAATATAAGGATATTATAAGTCGCTGAGGAGTTCCATGGCTAGAACACAAGGCTAGTGATGGGCGAATTTCTTCGCAGAAAAATTTGCGAATAAGGATATTATAAGTTATCAAGGAGTTCCATGACCAAATAAAAGCACAAAGCCTAAGGCTACATACAGGTCATGGAACTTCGAGGTGCATTCTAATATCCTCATATTTTGCAACAGGGGTACTTTATTAATTATAATACACAAGTTTCAGTGAGTCATGTTACAGAAATGACATCACTAAACTTTGATTATAACCAATGACATCACTAAGCACCATTTATTTATAAGGATATCATTAACAGGTAATGCATGGCTCTTGTGTATTATAAATAAATAAACACTCCTGCTGTTGCATCCACACCTACTATATATCCACACTTACTAAAGTGTTCATTAGTAGCCTTCCATGGCAACCTGCAATGGATAACATTTCCGGGGCTCCTAAAATGTGTAATGCGAGGGCAGACAGCAGGAGAAGGGGATTTATCACAGAGCTTTATAAACAAAAATGTTGTGCTTCTAAATAAATATGTCAGAAAGACTCAGAATTACAACTTTCCATTTGTTGACAAAACATATGTTTGTCTAGACTGTAACTGTGATCAATCCTTCCAAAAGTATCTTCACATATGTTCATAAAAGGTGGTGGAACTTACATATCATTCTGTTTGAATGTTTGAATGGTAAATCGTTAAGGAATCTGTGGGTGCATTAATACTGAAGCACACCTGCAATGATGGTGGCTACTCTCCAATTGTAATTATACCATGCCAGTTAAAGGGGACCTGTCACCCTAAAATTCCAAATGATATTTTATGATGTTAGTTAAGCAAAATAAACATCACTCACAATATAAAAATTATTTCAATATTGTTTCTTTTAGTCTTGGAATTCACAATCACAGCAAGCAGGCAGGAGCCATTTTGGACATTGTTATTAACACAAGCTTTTCATCATCCCAAAATCTTGTTTATGCACCAGAATGGGACCTGATGCTCATGCCCATGCACTTACTACACAATTACATGGTGAGGAGGGAGGGGGAATATGTGGGGGCAGTGACTTCTAGGAAGTGCAGGCTAATTGCCTGCCTCGCCCTTTATGAGGCATAGAGGAGGGGCAGGCAATATATAATTGCCAGCTGAGACTTTTAAAATAAGTTTATAACAGGTATGCATGTTCTAATTAAAAAAAGAATGTTTAATTTGAAATGGACTTTTATTATACAGCATTGTATGGTTGGGTGACATGTCCCCTTTAAATATGCAGTGCTGCTTCAGTATGTGGGCAACTTAAGAAAACTTCTTTCCACTATAATATGCTATAACAGGCACCTGCCTAGAAACAAAAATTGTAATATCAATGCCAATGTATTCTATCCCATGGAACAGAGCAGTGTTAATTTGGGGATTTTATTTTACAGCTCAATTTATGCTACATATTTTTAAGGTTATCTGAAGAATAACCTTAAAAAATAAAAATGTTACCTAGCAGCAGCATTTGTAGAGTCAGCATAAAATGTGATTGAATCATATATGGTAGCTATCTATCATAGCTGCCAAATAACACATAATAGAATCAGGACACATGTGTATTGGGTTCAGTATTGTGTGAATAAGTAGTGAACATTCGGGCTCAGGAGAAGATTTCCTTCCTGTAATTTGGTGTGCAGCCTGTGATTATGGCACGTATAATGGAAATGATCGACAGGGTGTTTTGTTGCTGCTACAAAATTCCTTGTCTCATTGCCCATATGAACATAAATGTTAGGACCCATCTCCTTTAAATATGTTACACTGCTACAACCCATTGTTTCAACTATATTATCAATCTTCCCGTCCTTCCAAGGTTGCTTCTCCATCTTTCCTTTGAAGACCCACACATTAATAAATGTGGTAAAATTACATTCAAATACTAAAATAAATTGCCTCAAGAAAAGCCCTATCATCCCATTTTTATTCTGTAACCCTAGTTTGTTAAATTATTGCAAAATCCCTGTTTTTATACATTAATGTAAGGTGCTGTGTAAGTTGCTGGTGTTATATAACTAAATGATGATGAGTCTTTCAGTATTCTAGTTTATTGTCAAAGGGGAAATACACATGGAAATAACATGTTTTACTTACCTGAAGTTTCATCTACTTTTTCATTCACCACGTGGTCTTTCTGGTGGACCCATTCACTGTTGCACTTGAAGTAGATTTGTGTTGCGGGGCTGGCCTTACAGTATAAATTGACTGGCTTGTTCTTCACAATGTAAGCTTCTTCTGGCTCAATGAGGAAATGGGGCAATGGCTCTGGTGGGTCGGATGGAAAGGTTTCTGGGAGTTCATGAAAAAAATCATCATCTGTAACCAAGAAAAAAAAAAGACAAAACATGATTCATTTGTGAACATTTCGTAGCTGTCTCAAATATAGAAAGAATAATGTAGAAGCTGTTATACAATTTGCACCATATAATTTAGCTAAATAATAAAGTACATTGTTACAGACTGATAATTGTAATTATAATGAAATTGATACTATTATAATTACACAATAATAGGATTTAACATATTTCCATTACCCTGAACCTTCAAGAATGTCTCATTCTAATAAATATATCAAGATCTATAAATACATGTATTGCTGCTGCCTCTGCGTGTTTCTCTTTTACCCATACAGTACCAGTACAAACTTATGACTGGTTGTAAAAGGGATATAAATGGTACCTCTTTTATGTTATGGCTCTATAAAGAATACAGAAAAAACGTATAGGGCTAAGCCTGTCATTCCTCCTTACCACATCTATGACTTGTTTTTTGTTTTAATAACAAAAAGAGATAGATGTGGGGCAGAAAGCATTTTATACAAATGTTAAACAATGGCTTTCTGTATCCCAAAGATTTGGAAATTACCCTTTAATTGAGAAGAATGGGGATCACTGCAGGTAAAGCACTGTACATGTGGCAATCTGCCTTAATTCTTCTGAATTAATGGGTATTTTTCAACACTGTGTTGTTACCTGCAGTAGAGATGCAGCAGAAATGGAAGGAATGCTTGTAATACAATGGAATAACCAAATAAAGTTAAACATTTCCCTATATTAAAAGAAATGATCAAAGCATCTAATGCAACTAACAGCTAGGAGGTGCAGCAATACATTCTTAACAATACAATGCTCCACTTGAGAGAATAGAAATTTATTACTAATAATTAAATTCATTGATTTCTGCTCATGGTCCTAAGTCTTGTTTGTGACCATGTCACATCCATCACACTCCAAGTGCCACATTCATTTAAAGCGCTGCATGCTTCAACTGTACCACCCTTCGAAATAGATAGATCTCATATATTTACTTCCTAGCTTAAACCATACGACCAACAACATAAAAAACTACTTTAATGAACTGGTAACATCACTATAAGCAACAACTGATGACAGAATGATCTGTAAAATGGAGAAATCAACTCATCTCACGTAAAATGGGAATCATTTACCAACAACCACAGATGTCAATAAAAAGGATAAATAGGACAGACCTTCACAGTGGTCACACAAAGTTTTCCTGACTGGAAAGCAGAGAAATGCCAGTGCACAAATGACCCAATACTGTAAAAAAGAAAGTAAAGCGAAGCACGGCACTTTAACTACAAAATTAACCAAATTATTATAATTAATAACCCAATAACCATTTTTTCTTAATTTATTAAGGTGTGCACCACCAATTATTAAACTAATATAGATAAGAGACTGCAAGGACCATCTATAGCTATGCACCAAAGATGTACCCATGTAACATCTTAACTGTCTCCCATTTTGTCAGAAGCCCTCTATTGCTGAGTTTTACTTGGTTTTCCTTATTCCTTATTCAGACCTTAGATGCTATACAGGGCTTCAGTTGCTACTTCTGTTTTTGGGGGTTCAGTGTTGGTGTGGGGGCCCATATCAGAACTGGGTAGACGCATCAGGGTTAAATAACAAGACACAACACATAATAATTACCATTGTATTTGAATAAGTTACATAAAACTTAAGTCTCAATACAGAGGGTGCAAGATCACTAGTGGTTATAGCACACTGCAACACTATTTAAGCTAAATATTTTTTTACCTACTATTTAAATGAAAGAATTCCTATTTCTGTATAGCTCATGCTGCTTTAAATTTAAAAAAAAATAATTTAGCAGAAGTTCTTTATTAAAAAAAAAACAAAATCCCGTCCAGCGGGAGGTCATTATCTAAATGTGTGCTGCCTGTGAGTCCAGTTGTTCCTTTACTATATTTTTCAGCCCTGTTTTAATCTCATAGCAAATGCAAAAGTTACCACTTATTTTCATGAAGCGGCAGACAAAAGGATTTTATGGGTCCCCAGCAAATAGCATGCTCGCCACACAGAATAAAGTATTTGCTTAAAATAGTTTTTTAAAACAGTTAAAATAAACACTCAGCTAGCATCAACAGATTTCTGGAAAAAATAATAGTCCTTATCTCCAAGCACACAGGGTTCTCTTTAGTCAGAAATGTGGAAGCTTCTAAATGTCTGATTGCAATTTACTAAGGCCTATATTTAACAAGCCTCACATGTTTCCAGGATCCATTAGTCAGACCATAAACAAAGTTATTGCACTTTTGAAAAAAAAAAAAGAAATGATTGGTTGCTGGGGGGGGGGTTGGGAATTCAATTTAAAGGGAACAGAACTGTTTTTTTCCTTCCAGGATACATTCATTAAAATTGTTCCATGGTTTTAAAGTTGTTTGTAAATGTAATTGCTACTGAATGCAGAAACTGTCTGGTTGCTTATATTCATTGCACTTCTGGTTCTGACTCCTAAAACAACATAACAGAAGCCAGCTGGTTAATAGACCCAATGGAGAACTGACTTTAGCTACATTATTTTGAGTCAAAACCAAAAAACAGCGCAACATAAACAAAATCTGCTTCACATTGCAAATTGATTTACAAATGACTTTGAAACCACTGGAACGTATATTGGAAAGTTGCTTAGAATTACATATTTTCAGTCATTATACCAAAAGCTGTTTTTGGGACTCCATTGTGTATACAGGTATGCGACCTGGGGTTTTCCGGATGACAGATCTTTCCATAATTTGGATCTTCATACTTTAAGTCTACTAGGGAATCATGTAAACATTAAATAAACCAAATAGGCTGGTCCAATAAGGATTAAGTATATCTTAGTTTGGATCAAGTACAAAGTACTCCTTTCTGCAGGGACATCACCAATTCACTAACAGGCTTAGATGACAATTCGTAGACCGTCGCTAGCTCCAGACAACTTTTCGCTCTGGCTAACGGTCGATACTCTGCAAATTTAGTAAAGTGCGAATGCTACCTCTTTTGCCAAAGTTTACTTTCACCACCTCAGACCAGGCAAACTGATAAAACAAAGCTTCATTTTCCTCAATCTTATGTCTGTGACATCATATCCTGTTTGCCGGCAATGTATTGAAGTTGTAAATAATGCTGGTGACTAGTGAATTTTTTAAACTAATTTCATGGGCATGTCACATTTATATAAGGGTGGGCTCATGTCTAGGGCATTAGAGCATCACTTCTGACTTTTTTATGGCTCATTGGACATTTGTTTTAAAAAGTGGCCACTTCAAACATTTGCATCAACATTACTAATAAAGACTTCCATGTGACTTTTAGGTATGCGCCCTATTCAAATTACCCTAAAGGCAAGAGTGCTAGCAAAGTTTCACTAAGCAGAATGAATGCTAGCGAAAATTCGCTATGAAATGCTCGCACTAGCGAAAATTTGCCAGTGTTCGGCTGCTGAGACGCAACTCTGCATTTTAGTGAATATGAACATGGCGAAGTGGCGCAAATCGATTGCTGGCGAAAATTCGCCCTTTAGTGAATTTGCCCCAATGTGAGACAGCCTATCCATAATTTGTAGGTTTTTGGATAATGGGTTTTCGGATAATGGATCTCATATTGTACACCGCTGGAAGTGGGGTCAATGCCTCATTGTGGCGCTTTTTTGGGGCAGTATACGATTTACCTGCTATTTTAATTTTAACATCTACAATTATGGATTCATCCTGTTCAATAATTGTCAGATATATGTTATTGTATGACAAGCTGCACTTTTTTATTTGACAAAAATGAAATCCTGCTATTCCATAATGCAGCTACATAGCTACCAGAGCTGCACTGAAAAATATAGAATCTATTACAGTCATTTAGAGTAGAAAGAAAATTCTGCTGCATTGTGATTTACAGAGCAATCCTTCAACCGCAATGCAAAATGAATGGCTGCAAATGAAACAATATTTGCATCTCCTTGCTTATTCCTTAGAAAGATTATGGAGCGTGGCAAAGGCTGTGGCTTACTTAACTCTAAGTTCCATTTATACTTGAACGACTAGGAAAGCTTTCAGGACAATTTATAATATTCAAGTGAGAAGGCTCCGGAGTTATTAAAGGTATTAACAGATTTCATTGTTGCTCTTATTACCTTGTAAGCCTTGTATGATTTGTGAAAACTGGATTTTTTTCCCTGAGAACTCTGCTTCAACTTAATCAATTTCTATTAAGCTTATGAAATAATAATAACAAGCTGAAGGCACCAAAAAAAGGAAACATACTTATGTCTTTGTGCATCTGCCAGGAGCAAGATTCAGGTTTTCTTTAAAGGAGACAATTTGTAGTCCGTTCATAAGAATGTAGCTTCATCTAAATGTTGCTGGGCTAATATACTCTAACATGTTATCAAGGATTAAAGCATGATGGGAGGTGTAGTCCAGGAACTATAGAGATAAATTCTTAAAGAAAAATTACTGGGAGTATGTGGTGTTTGGAGTATCGTGGGGGTGTCCATGGGTGTGGCTGGTCATGGTGAAAGTTGGACAGGAGATACTACTATAATTGTCGCACTTTTCATATGCTGGGATGTATACAAATGTGCGAGAAAATAAACTGTGCTATACGTTACTGCTTTTACCCAACAAAGCTCTGCTTAACACAATGGCTCAGATTCAATTCAATGAGAAAATGGTTTATCACATGAAAAGCCATGGACGAGATTCTATTTGAGATGCAATTCAATTCAGAAAAACTTATCTCACTTACAGGGGCCGATTCACTAAGGGTCGAATTTCGAAGTTAAAAATACTTCGAAATTCGACCCTCGGATTGAAATCCTTAGACTTCGAATATCGAAGTCGAAGGATTTAGCGCTAATCCTGCGATCGATCGATCGAAGGATTTTCCGTTCGATCGAACGATTAAATCCTTCGAATCGAACGATTCGAAGGATTTTAATCCAACGATCGAAGGAAAATCCTTCGATCAAAAAATCACAGGCAAGCCTATGGGGACCTTCCCCATAGGCTAACATTGACTTCGGTAGCTTTTAGCTGCCGAAGTAGGGGGTCGAAGTTTTTTTTAAAGGGGAAGTACTTCGACTATCGAATAGTCGAACGATTTTTCGTTCGATTCGTTCGATTTCGTTCGAATTCGAACGAATTTAACCAATTCGATGGTTGAAGTACCCAAAAAATACTTCGAAATTCGAAGTATTTTTCATTCGAATCCTTCACTCGAGCTTAGTGAATCAGCCCCTTACACTCTATTAAAGTCTGTGGGGAAAAAAAACTGGAACTGAAATTGCAGAATTGAATCACGTTCATGACTTTTCACGTGATAAAACACGAGAAAACTTTTTCTCACTCAATTGAATCTAGCCCAATGTATGATAAAGTCATGAGCTCTCATGTGAATATATCGCTGAGCTAAAAACCAGATTATTATAATGAACACAGATTATACTTTGAATAGAATATGCAGAGAATATATTAATCAGTGGCATCAGTTCCTATCCAAGTGAAGTTTAAAATGTCTCTATCACATGCACTCACATGCTAACTTATTTTTTACCGATACATCTACCAGTATGTTTTTGGACTGCAGGAGGAGCAAATGTTCTTTCCTTGCAATAAAACAGTTAAAGTGAAAAATCATGGTCAAATAGCTAGAAGGCTGCTCTGTAATTAGCAAAAATGGCTGCTAATGTCCACATTCATTATAGCATTTGCGTCATTAGAGTATCCATAAAGTTACGCCATTCATCCTGCTTGTGAAATGTGCCTAGAATTTTTGCCCGTCTCTGGACTGACAAAGCAACATGCAGCATTTTCTGTATAGGTAGCTGGAAATTGCTACAGTTAAAAGCATTAATTTGAAACATTTATACTCCAGCTTCCATTAGCAGTCATAACGTATGACACCAGGTCAGACTATTATTGATTCTCCTGGGATCATTGCTTCCTTTTCAGTATCAAGCTTTTCCTTACTTTGACACATTAGTCCTGAAGCTACTGTAGACTTTTGACCTGCCTTTTAACCTGAATACCTAATTAAAGTTGGACATGTGGTTGGACTTTTGGTTCAGGTCTCCAAGCTGCAACGAGGCAATCTTTCTTACATTATGAACATCATATAACTAATTTGCTGGCCGTATCACCATTTTAACATATATATATATATATATATATATATATATATATATATATATATATATATATATATATATATATATATATATATTTATATATATATATATATATATATATATATAATCCGTGAATGCTTGTTGGGGAATGCGTGGCAGCTCAACTCACTACAGCAAATCTCATCTGAATAAAAGAAAAATGTTTCTTTTTTAAACCCATGCTGAGAATCTGAATATCTACAGTGTGCTCAGTGTATGGAACTTGATAAATCATGTTTATTCACTTGCTGAGCCAAGTACAGTAGGGAAATTGTATGCTGAGATTTGCTCCTCTTAAGAAGCACTCTGTACGCTTTGCCAGAACGGAGAGGGTTACACAGTGAATGGGGTAGAATAAGTAACTAATAAAGGACTGCTGCAAAATACTATAAATGTGCCTTTTCAGACTTGCTATGTGTGCAGCCTTTATTGTGCAACACAGGAAAGGATTGTGGGTCTCCCAAAAGGGCATATTTTCCTTCAAATCTGTGTTTGTTCACTAAACAAACTTGAACTGGAATTAATAAGGGGCAAATTTAAACTTGCAGCTTCTGTCAGTATGAATTGTTATTTAGATAAAGAGCATACAGTACATCATACTAACATTTGTGGGAAACAGTGTACAAATGATCTTGTTAATCCATTCTGGAACAGAAAAGCTTGCACATGACCTTTGCACCAATGATAACAAACCTTGACTATTGAATCTGTGACTTTTAGATACCATCATACCAAAACACACGAAAAAAATCCCCCACTGATAACACAAAAGTACTTGTTCTTGAATTCTTTATAATAAGAACATTCAAGGCCACTTACAACTGCAGTGTGTGTGGTAATGGGAGCATAAAACAGTATTACTGAAACCAGCAGTGAGATCTCCTGTACTGACTGGTATGTGTTAACATTAACACCAAAATTTTCCCCATGCTGGATGGCTGATCCTGTGTGAATTGTCCCTACACCAGGGGAGAAAACACAGAGCATTACACTGCCTTTAGTGATGCAAACACCTGAACAAGGGCCATGTTTTGACAAATAATGATCCATGCACAAAGTAAGATGCATTCAGAATAGGCTTGCTGAGAAACGAGTGGAAGAACCTGCACAAAGCCTTGTCCCCATCTCAGCTGGGATGAATTGGAGCACTGATGTGAGGCATGTGTGATCCCCAACATCAGTGTCCAAACTCATTAATGGAAGCAAATCTCCCCAACAAAGTTCCAACATCTACTAGAAAGCTTTCCTAGAGGAATCAAAACTGTTATAGCACCAAAGGGAGGGCCTCTTTCATATGAATAACCTTAGTTTGGGAATGAGATGTTAGACAAGTTAAACATCATTTTGGCCATATAGTGTATTTAAAGTCAACAAAAACCTCAAACTACAATTTTTGGTGCCAAATCCCCCTAAAATTCTTACATTTTCTTTGCTTGTCTGTTTTAGCCATTCACCTGAATATTGATTTTGACACTTGCTATCGGCAGTAACTATATATTACTGCTACATTAAATTCAGAAAACTCCAGAACAGTATCATAACCTGAGCAATGTTTTATTGTTAATAAAAGTAAAATCTGTGTAATCAAAAGTTCAGAAGTACAACATAATTGTCTATAGCACACAGGCGCAATTATAAACAAACACTTTCAAGTAATAATATAGCTATGGGACCTGTTGGTTGTTAACCAGAATGCTTGAGACCTGGGGTATTCTGCATAAGGGATCTTTCCGATAATTTGGATCTCCATACCTTAAGTCTACTTAAAAATAATTTAAATATTAAATAATTAAAATCATTTTTAAAAATTTGAGTTATGGGAGTCTATGGGAGATGGCCTTCCCATAATTCTGAGTTTTTTGGATAACGGGTTTCAAGAAAACGGATCCCATACCTCTACTACCATATGCCATGAGCTTCCCAATAAATATATATATATATATATCTATATATATATATAGATATATATATATATATAGATATATATATATATATATAGATATATATTTCATACATATTTTTCAACAGAAACATCCATAAAAAACACTTCAGCAATAAAATGCACTGGCTGCATGGGAAACTGTTTGGAAGTACACTGTGATTATATGGGGATACCATTCAGATAAAAGAGCAAGGGCAATAGTGCTTTGTCTATTACCTGAATTGTCTTTCAGTCTGATCACAATGTACAGTTAAACACTTACCTAAAACTTGTTTAAGGTGACACACAAATAGTGTTTTGTCACCTGGGCGTAATCACCTCTACTGGGTGTTGGCCTTTTAACAACACCATCTCAATAATTCTCTGAATAATTTTTGACATATAAATAAGAATATGTAAACTTCTTTAATTTATGATAAAACAGATGCAAACATAATGCCGGAAAAAGAACTAGAACTTGTCTTGCTTTATTACATTATACAATATACATAGAACGCATTGTAATTAGATGCAGAAAAAAGAAATCAATACATTCTTATTCTAAATGAAAAAGGACTCCATTACCCATAATTATTATTATAGCATTTGGAGATCCGTAAGTTAAAATAAGACAAAATACTGTTGTCTGTAAGTAATTTATCTCTGCAGAACTTAATATTGTCTTAGAAGTCCATTAGTTACATTATGAAGGATAATAATAGTATCAACCAGCCAAGCTTGGCATGGAAACAAAAACTCCTTTATTATATAATAAGCATCCCATAGCTAAGTGCCAAAAATATAAAGGCAAATAAGAAATTCTGACTTGAATGTGATATTTTCCATTTTTTTTTTGTGGCACACAGGAAAGTAAAACAGAAACAGCAACGAACGAGGACCAAGTAGTATAGAAGGACTTTGGGACCTTAACTGATTGAGAATTTCAGTTTGTAGATGAGAAGGTGCTAATATAATGTTTTTCTTTGGCACCTCATATTAGTTTTGCCACTAGAGTTGGATTGTATCCTCAAAACATTATCCTCCATATCTAATAAGAGGGACAGCATTTGCCTAGGTACAGTAATGCATCAAAATAGTTGACCAGTAAATGGCACCTGCTGATTCTAGGTAGTTAAAACAAATAATTGTGAAATACCTTGGTTAAAATATTAAATATTTACAGATGCATTTAGCAGGTTGTTTGACTAGCATGTGTTAGTCTTTTAAAATGAATTAGGCAAAGGAGAACTCATATATACGAAGACAATGCAAAATATTATTATTGCTAGCAGTAGTAATAAAAAAGAAGAAGAAGACATATTTGATAAAAGCAAAACAAAACAAAAAAAATCAGTTGTTCTATGGTCTGATTCAGGGAAAGAGCGTTGTATATACTACTTCT
Organism: Xenopus laevis; assembly: GCF_017654675.1. NCBI lineage: Eukaryota > Metazoa > Chordata > Amphibia > Anura > Pipidae > Xenopus > Xenopus laevis. The sequence continues at coordinate 80,680,495 of NC_054371.1, read as the reverse complement.
ACTAAAATTCAAGAGCAGATTTAAATACTGTACTTTAGAATGCATTACATAGATGTAGAATGCATTACATAGATGAGTTATTTTACTTTACCACATTTCTAAAGCTCTCACAATGCAGCCACCACACAATTAATAACATATATATACTTGCTATTTGCCTGGTAGCTGGGAAGAGCACTTAACGATAATCAGATATTGTCATGCATAAAAAAACACATAACTGATGTCAAACAGGTGAAAACACATAAGTGGAAGGTGAAATTATATTAATGGCTCTAGTTTTATTGGCTTTCTAGATGTTTATAAATAGCCCGGCCGTCTCTTTCATGTTTTTGATAATGCTGATGAACATGCTTGTACTAATAAATGGAGGTTTGCAGACAAGAGCTGCAAAAGTGGAAACTGTATGCAGACAGACTTATTTATTTGGACAGCAGAAGCTTTTTTCAGCAAATAAGAAATCATTTACTTTTCTCTGTACGAAAAGGTCTTGGCTTTAATTACCAATTAAACAGTACACTGAAAATGCACTTCGCCACATAACCGGAAAGGTTCAGCTATGACCTGCTGGCAGTAGCAAATGTGTAAGCTTTGGATATCACCTGCTGCTCCTTTCAGTAGATACAACCTGCTGCCACTAGTGAAGGTGTGATCTTTAAATATATCGTGTTGGCACAAGAAAATGACTATGCTTCAGACAAGACCTGTCAGATCCAGCAAATGCACAAAATCTGTAAAGTCTTTCATTTAGAAATCACTTTATCAACTTTGAAACCAAAACACTGACCACACAAGAAAGCTCTTCACTATATCCTAGTTTTTATGTAAACGTCTGTTTTTATATACATAGTGATATATGTATATGGAGTGCTGTTGATTAATAGAACAATACAATAAAAGAATACAAAAATACACAAAAGAGAAAAGGGCTCCCTGCTGTGTAGAGCCTAAATAGACGCATGGATAACAGACCTAAATATGGAAGGTAACAGGTGCTTCAGGTTACAGTGATAGAGGCATTGCCTCATAAGTACCAAGACTGAGCCTGACCTGATCTTATGCCAGTGCTCCAAGAGGTGGAATATAATTTTAATTCTGTAAGGATTGAAGAATGTTTCTCTATAGAGGAATACAGGGATGGAATTCCATAGGTAAGGGGCAGCAAGAGATAAAGTTTAAGGCAGTAAAAAGTAGTGAAATTGGGTAGTGTATGACCAGACAGTTGCCCTGAGAGGAGTCAGCCAGGAATGTATAGAGCCACAAAGTAAGTCCAAAGGAGGCCTATTAAATCACTTGAAATTTCTAATAAATTCAGGTTGCATGGCATTTAAACTAAATTGCAATCATTGTAGCCCTTCTAACTGGATTTTCTAGACATGTTCTTAAATTTTCAAGTGATCTAGTAACCTTTGCCCTAAGAGCCAAAATTCTGCTACATTTATGCTATGAATCGCATTACTTTTACCGAAGCCATCAACATACAATTTGAAGACATCATTTTGGTCATATATAAAATGAAATCTATTTCACTATAAACAATATCTATTGATACATGGACGCCATGTCATTCTTGGATTTCAGCGCAATAAACACATTAATGCCAAAAACACTTTATATAAGTGATCCCTATAATAAAATCTAAGTATAGTTCTAAGTAAAAATCTAGTATAAGTATACTCTCATAATGGCACAAAGCAATTTATATTTTTGGGCAACTGGAATATCAGAATTAATAAAAATGAAAATAATTTGTGCCAGATATGCCTAGTGATTTTTTTCCCAAAATCCTATTAGATGGGAGGCTTTTTACTGATTTATTTCAGTGTTTATCTTTGCTTTATATGTATGTTCTACAATAAAATCTTCAGCAGATTATTATCCATAATACTTAAATCAGCAGAAATAGGTTTTCAGTTTATTGTCGTGTCTTTATCTACGTTCTATTTCTCATTTGGGATGGAGTAAAAAGTTAACTTGTTAGTGCTGTCTAAATCATTTCCTTTTAGTATTTTTTCAATAATTATGCACTTAATCTGATCGAGTAATAAAAACACTATGATCGCACTTGAGGGAATTTTATGTTATTGGAACATTTGCTATTATAAATTTAAACACAATCTGTATTTTTTAAAAGAAATAAAAGAATATTTAATCCATGGTATCTAAAATAAGTTAAAGTTACTGTATAATTGTACCCACCCTTCCACCAGAACAACCAAATCAACCAAACCAAGACCATGCCTAATACAACCAGTCACTTTCCCTTTTCAGTATGCCATCTTATACTGGCTTCTATAGATTAATGGTAAATCGAATTTTGAGATCACTAATGGCAGAAGGGTTGCAACATGCACATGTCAAGGCTTGGCATGATCTGCTACATTACCCAAAGACACTTGATCTATCTGGTACTGCAGGACTTGCAACTCCAGGCACTCACTTATTTAAATAATTTTTGCTAATGAGCTTTGGCCCTGAATATCTTCTACTTCATTGGGCCTTAGAAACCCTAGTCTGATTCTGTTCAATAAAATTTAGGATAAGAACTAAAGTTTGGTTCAAATTAATGTAGGATATTCAGACACAGACCAGAAAACTGTAATCAACGAGCCCAAGCAGATTTGGCAGAATTTAGGGATGCATCTTACACACATGACACACCATTCATTACAAAGTTTATGGGGGTTATCTATTAAAACTCAAACATTTCTGGTCAGGCTTTTTGGGGCAAAATTCGAGAAAAGAAAAAACTCAAATCTTTTGTATTGTATTGTATGTATTGTATGTATTATGGCCCGATTTTCCAAAAAGCCAAATCTGAAAATCCACCATCTCAGAACAGTTAAGGTCCTGTATAAGTCATTTGTAGAGGCACCTATCCCAAATTGAAGTTTTCATGGTCTTCGGAGGGTTACGCCCAAAAATATGATTTTTATTATTAATAATAATAATAATAATATTTTATTAATAAATAAGGTCAAATCAAGCATGGGCATTTTTTTTGTGTTTTTTTAAATGAGATAAATGAGATGTATTCATATTTTAGTAACTATCCCCCCAAGTGTTGTGGCTATTCATTCTGCTCCATCTGTATAGTTCATAGCTTATAGTTTATTAACTTGTGTTATTAACTTTTAGAAGTGGCAGTAGATATTAGTGAGCAGCAACATTTGAAGCTAATGTGTGGTCATCTTGTATCAATATACACATTTGTGTGCAATTTGGTATAAGGCTGCCACTAATCTACCTTAGAAATTGACTTTGCCTGTTTCGGTTTGCTCTTTATCTTACAACTAATCACTTTTAATACTAAGAGAAGTGTCCAATTTAGCATATTTAGATACTAACTGATTCCAATATCATTCAGGTTTCTTACCAAATCTTTGCTCTGATTGTTAAAAACTATTTGAAGCCTGTGCACAATTTTGGTAGGGAGGCAGATTCTTGTTAGAAGGGTACATTTTATACAGGAAGACAGCAAAACATGTTACTCATCTAAACACTGTGAGAAAAATATTAATTTATACAAATTAACATATATTTAAATCTTTCTCTTTATAGATACAAGTAAGGCATAGCACAGGGGTCCCCAACCTTTTTCACCCGTGAGCAACATTCCGATTTAAAAAGAGTTGGGGAGAAACACAAGCATGGAAAATGTTCCTGGGTGGTGCCAAATAAGGGCTGTGATTGGCTATTGGTAGCCCCTATGTGGACTGACAGCCTACAGGAGACTCTGTTTGGCAGTACATCTGGTTTTTAAGCAACCAAAACGTGCCTCCAAACCTGGAATTCAAAAAATAAGCACCTGCTTTGAGGCCACTGGGAGCAACATCCAAGAGGTTGGAGAGCAGCATGTTACTCACGAGCTACTGGTTGGGGATCACTGGCATAGCATAACAGAGCGCTATATTACATTATAGGAACACAAAGATTTCTTTACCAATGTACATTTGTGCAATCTACTGACTAATCAACCATTTTCTCATTAATAGCATCTTGATCCTTGCAAATGGAGCAGAGAAGGTTTCCTTTCAACTGCTCCACTGATCCAGAATTAAGGGAACAAAATGGTTAATTATGGGTATAATGAATATGAAGCCATAATTTGAGTTTTAATAAGACACCAATGAAGATACATGTCTAAAAACACGGCAGTCCTCAGTGCAGATGCTGATCTGTAGATGAGTTATTTGTACAAACTAAGCTGGTTGGTTTTGTCATGCTTACATCAGCTTATAAAATTGCATAGAGTTTAATAATTAAGTTCAACCGCAGCACTATAATTTAGGATATTTATAGTTACTGCTACCAAAAAGATGTAAAGGTATGGGATCTTTTATCAGGAAACCTGTTACCCAGAAGGAAATGAAATTTCACACAGCTTAAACAAGCTTTGCTTTTTTCTGTAATGATAAGACATTACTTTGGCTAACAGACAAAACAAATCCTTGTTTATGGCAAAAACAATCATATTTTTAATATCTTAGTGTTTTAGCAGTGTTAAGTCATGTCTTTCGTTACAAAATACTCCTTAACCTGAGAACCCTAAATCCCAAGTATAGACCCCATACTTTTACATTTAATTCTCAGCACCTTTAAAGTAAAAATGACATAAACCTTGCCTAAATCTATTCATGAAACACACGCTGAATAAGAAGGTAAATATAAAATCAATATGTGTGATATCCTTATATACAGGTGCCTAGTAAGTTAAGTTTGAAAACTGCTAATACCTGTATCTTCAAAAAAATACTGTAAATTGCAAAAGTGCAAGATCTGGTTGAATGCTTTAGGGTTACTGCACTAACACAATTTTTCCTAGTTTTTGTAATATTTTGTAAATGAGCCCTGTTTTATAGGCAAGCCCATGGGTTCTCTTAACAGATGCATGGACTTGTTATCCAGAATACTCGTTACTTGTAGTTTTTCAGATAAGGGATCTTTCTGTAATTTGGATCTCCATACCTTAAGTCTACTAAAAATCATTTATACATTAAATAAATTATATCTCAGCTGTGATAAAGTACAAGGTACTGTTTTATTATTACAGAGGTACAAAGGAGATAATAAAAAAAATAAAGGGATCTCATACAGTATCTTACATTTTACTAAGTGCAAGTTCTCCCTAAAAGATATATACAGCTACTTTTACCAAAGGATTTCTCATCTAACACTTACTCATGTACCTTCATTTAAATGCAGCAAACAAACCCAATTTTTGGTTATTCCTCACCATGTATAATCACTATCTTCACCTTAATGACTGGTACAATCATTTTATGATGCCTGTAATCTTCCATGAAAGTATCAGAATTGCCCTGCTGGCTGGCAGTTTTTTCCCCCTGCCTGAAAAACTAAAACTTGTTTTGTTGTCAACACATTGGGGGAAATTTACTAACATGCGAAAATTCGCCAGCGATGGCTTAGCAGCCATCACTGCACTGCACCAGGCGAAAATTCGCTCAGACAACGCTAGTTTACTAAAATTCGCCGGAGTGCGAATGAGTGACAGCGTCTGTCTCTTTCACTAGCGAAGTTTCGCCTGCACCCTTTAGTAAATCGTTGAAGGGTCTATAAACGACAATGATGGAGAATCGTCACCAGCTTTAGTCACTTTGCCCTTTAGCAAATCTGCCCCCTTTTCTCCTTGCCATGTGTGGAGACATTTTAGAATACTCCTCAATATTTCTATATTTTTTATTACTTTAGGGAATTCACAAAATGTCACATACTTTTTTTTAAACATTCTGTGTGCTAACAATCCCGATATGCAGAACACAATGTGATGATACAAAGGGAGCACAGGCTTCTGGTGACATGGTCAATTCATCTGAAAAGGTCACCTCTTGTTTCTGTGCCGCAAACTAGAAATCCGGGAAGTATTCTAAAATGTCTCCACACTAAAGACAAGTCACAGATAAATAAAAAAAATACACATATGCAGCTTGACAATGAGGCACATTGTGCTTCCAATTTGCTCAGATGAACAGATTTGTTTTCAAAGCAATTATATATGTGTGATCTCTGTGTGGCACCTCTTGTCGCTTCTACTGACAAAAGCACTATTCGGCTGTCACCCATAATCAGCTGAGGGCAAGGAGCAGCCAATTCTTTAATACCTTGTTGCTGCCAGTCACCGTCATCTCAATAATGCCATACGCACGGTGAACTGTCCCTTATTATTTATTTTGCAAGCTCCCTTATGGAAGGCAGTTATTACTTAATTTTGACAGTAAGAATAGTGGGAGAAGGAAACTGTAATCCTTTTAATGTATTTTTATCAGGCAGAGAAACGGATCTCTGCATTTTATCTGATGTGGCTATCCGTCTAACTCCATTTGCAAAATGCAGAGTTTTTCAAAATACAAATGCTCTTCTGCCAGGCTGTCACAAAGGATAATTTTATTGGCCTCTTGCCCTGAGAGAAGCATGGCACAGACCAAGTTGCTCAATATTTAATACGCCACAGCTGCCTTACAATGTAATCTAGGAGAATACAAAATGCCAACCTTCGTTAGGGTGAAGGATTCTTTTTATTACAAGCCCTATGATTTCTTAGCTGGGTGTTGGCTGAAAAGATGACATTCATTTTGAGAGTTTACAATGCTGCCTTCTCCATTAGCAATAATTGCAGAGAGTGGGCCATTTGGAGCAAATGAACCTGAATGTATTTTTCACGGAAGGTCACTTTATCCTTATGGTTCACTTCCATTCACACTAATGAACTTGATCGGGCCAAAGATTAAATCATCCTGACTAAGAGATAACGTAAAGTTTTATTTATCTATTGAGCAGAGAACTCATATAAAATCCTCCAATACAGCTTTCTTTCCTTGAAGTAAACTCTAGCAATTGCTGTGCCAGTTTCTTTGGGAAGAGATATTAAATCTAATCTTAATCTAATCTGGCAGGAACCCAGGCAGACTCTGCTTTTAAACATATTTCATAAGATAATTCCAAATCTTTTACTGGAGTTTAAAGGGATGCCGAATATGGATTGAGAGTTGCTGTGTATGAAAAAGATGTTACATGTAGAGGTATGGGATCTATTATCCAGAAACCCATTATCCAGAAAGCTCTGAATTACAGGAAGAGTCTCATAGACTCCAGTTTAATCAATCCATTTTTTAAAATTGATTTCCTTTTTTCTCTGTAATAATAAAACAGTACATTGTACTTGATCCTAACTAAGAAACAACGAATAGCAATACAAATGCTACTGGGTTTATTTTGAATTATTTTTTTGGAAGACTTAAGGCATGGGGATCAAAATTACAGAAAGACCCCTTATCTGGAAAACCCAGGTCCCACGCATTCTGGATACCTGTATTATGCTAAAAACTTAGGACCAGCAGAAATTTTATATGGTTAAGATCATGGAAAATATTTTCCAACTTTATGATTTTTGACTCTCCCATGAAACCAGGAACATATGTCCTTATAGCTATACATGTGAATGACACTAGATGGCTTTTTATATGTGATCTACTCTCTGTGATGTTTAAAGGGGACTGTACAGGTATGGGATCAGTTATCTGGAAACCTGTTATCTATAAAGGTCTGAATTATGGAAAGGCTATCTCCCATAGACTTCATTATAATCAAATAATTCAAATTGACCTTTACCTTTTCTTTGTAATAATAAAACAGTACCCTTTACTTGATCCAAACTAAGATATAATTCATCCTTATTGGAAGCAAAACCAGCTTATTGGGTTAATTTAATGTTTAAATTATTTTCTAATAGACTTAAGGTACAGTATGAATATCCAAATTACGGAAAACTCCAGGTCCTGAGCATTCTGGATTACAGGTCCCATGCCTGTACTGTACTGCAGTTTTAACTGTGGACCAGTCTCTGCGTGTGAACACAACCCTGCTAACGCAGTATTACATAGCCAAACATTGGTCTATTGGAAAAACATTTGTATTGGCCAAACAATAGATCAACAAAAGATTCAGTCCAGTTCCTTATGGCTCTGCATTGGTCTGAAACAAATCCATTTTTTTAAGTAGAATGCAATTCCTGCAATTTTTTATCATACAGATATGGGACCTGTTCCCCAGAATGTTCGGGGCCTGAGGTTTTCTGGATAATAGATCTTTACATAATTTGGATCTTCATACCTTTAGTCTACTATAAAATCATGTGAACATTAAATAAGAAAAAAAAAAAAAAAGAAAACAATTATGTCACTGTTTATTAGTCCATTAAAAAAACACAAGTGACTGATGTGGAATAGACATTAAATAAACCCAATAGGCTGGTTTTGCTTCCAATAAGGATTAATTATTTCTTAGTTTGGATCAAGTACAAGGTACTGTTTTATTATTACAGAGAAAAAGGAAATACTTTTTAAAAATGTGGATTATTTGGATAAAATAATGGAGTCTATGGGAGATGGCCTTTCCGTAGGAGCTTTCTGGATAATGGGTTTCCGGATAATGGATCCCATACCGGAATCACAAAAAGCATACAAATTCAGAAATAGCCTACACATTATTTGTGTGTCTTTCAACTCTCTTGTTCTTGCTCTGTGGACTCTTTTAAAACACCCTAAAACAGAGTCCATGGATTGGATAGGTCCACTCCTCTTCCTTGCAACTGTTAGACTTGCACAGTACATACAGTAGCAAAATACAGAAATAAAGTAGTGTAACACACATGCAGATGGGAAAAGAGAGATTGATTCTTTGTGATTACAAATTGTCACAACCTTGAATGGGATGGCCTTATTCATAGGGTCACTATCAGTAGACCCCTACCAGGATGCTTATCAATCATCCTGGCTGAAAAGTTAGGCTTTTTAAAACAAAGTTCCCTTTAAGTCAATCTTTAACCTATTCCAGCATGAAGCAATAACATATGTAGTTTGAATAAACCTTGAGATTCCTTGCATTTTTTAGCCTGATCAATAGGCTAGTTAGTTTATTGGCCTTGGAATCAATATTAAGTGCAGGCATTGCTTTGTCCTTGATTACAGAAAACACCAATTCATGTAACTGCGCTTAATAGCAATAAAAACAACAGCACTTCACTTGTGACACACTTCCTTTCACCTGAAACTTTTGAAGCTGTGCCGTTTTATCAGGAAACTAAATAGCAAACCCCAACTACCTGGAAACAATATGAGGAGTTCTTTTCATGCATACAATACATGATAAGAAAACTGCATTTTTTTGTAAATATTAATACACTTACACTTTATGGGAAAACAGACACAATAAGTTCTGTACAAGAATTATATAAAAGGAAAGCAAAAGGTATTTCAGGTAAGGTTATACAAGAACAGGAACTCATTAAGTCAAATTGAAAGGAAAACAACATTATAGATGAAATATAGTTTGAAAGATGAAAAGTTCTCTGTTGCATGCTGTGATGTGATCTATGGGTAAAAAGTACATCATACACATTTATAGATACAGGTATGGGACCTGTTATCCAGAATGCTCGGGACGTGGGGTTTTCCGGATAACGGATCATTCTGTAATTTGGATCTTCATACTTTAAGTCTACTAGAAAATCATGTAAACATTAAAAAACCTAATAGGTTGTGTTTGCTTCTAGTAAGGATTAATTATATCTTAGTTGTACTGTACTGTTTTATTATTATACAGATTAAGGAAATCATTTTGAAATAGTTGGCTTATTTGGATAAATATGGCCTTTCTGTAATTCAGAGCTTTCGGGATACTGGGTTTCCGGATACTGGATCCCATTCCTGTACTCATGAAATGTGAGGGATTTGTCTCAATAACAGCTGTGAATTTTAAAGCTTTATCCTAGTGATTCCATCAAGTTTATATGTGTTATATTATGTGTTGTTCTGTACCATAAATACTGTTACTCAATAGTTGTGGATTTTGGCAGTTTGGATATGACTGGACATAGTAACAGAATCAAGACCTGGCTTAGCCAATTGGCATATTCCATAATAGCAAGGCTTGTGCTGCCCCACTCCACTCCATATACATTCATGGTCACCTGATTGCTAGTGGTGAAGTGTCAGATGAATATTTCTTGTAACTACATCAGTAACTGTTTCTAAGCATTAACTACATGTGCAACAATTGCGTCTTCAGGGTCCAGGCGATGATCACAAAGGTTTATAGGGGGCTAATTCCAAGTATTTTACCTACTAAACTGTAAATATTGCAGATGGCAAATGCTCTCTATTGTGCCATGTGCCTTTGAAAATGTTAGAAGTTTATGTTATAGTAAATTGGGTTTATTTAGGTGCTAGAGGCTTCAGAACCCCAACAAGAAAGGAAAGAGAAAATCATATAATTTTTTTTAAAAAAAAATAGTTCCTTGGAATAAGACCATTTAAAACATACTAAATGTGTGTGGTATAATAAATTAGTTAACCAAAAAAAAAATAGCAATTTTATCGACAGATTTTTCTACAGCTTTAACTAACAGATGTTCAAAGAATATAACCTATTGAACCTGTACAATTATGCACTCAATATGCATCCTTCTTATACATTCTTTAAAAAAAAGCTGAATATTTCATATGTAAACACAAGAATATAAAAATGACTTTGTAACAAAAACTAAAAATATAAATATTATTTTGCAGTGCATAGTGTATTTTTTGTAATTAAAGCTATTATAAAGTATGATTGTGTATACTGGTAGACTGGGGATCAGGTAATGTCCATTGATTAATTGGCCAAGTCAGTAGCACTTCCATTAAACTTTGATACATTTTTACTTAGCCTTAGGAATGCTCCCACAACCCCCCCCCTCTTTTGTGTATTCTGGTGTCTCAAAAACAATTCATACATGTGTCAAAATGCTGCTAAAACATAAGAAAAATATGTGTACTTGAAGTCAACACAATTTCTCTGCAATGTTCCCTAATAATGATATCTGAATGAACCACCTAGAGAATTTTTATTTTCGGCAAATATCTACACCAGCCCAACCATGTAATTGTATAAAGTTCTATCCACAGAGGCCATTTGATGCTAATTTTGTTGAGCTTGCTAAGAGAAATTGCTATTGACTGCTTCCATTAGGAAACTATTGACCCTTCTAAAGAAAGGGAAAAACCAGTAGATGTGTACATATTTCATCTTTTCAGCATCAAGCTGGAAGAGGCAGAGAAAAGGATTTGGTTTATTTGGACTGCAATTAAAATATTGCAGGCTACATTACCTAAAGTTAATTGCTCAATCAATTAAGGAGAGCAACTGTTCTTGGGTTTGGAAGATGCTCAGTGAGAAGCTACATCATATTATTTTGGCAGCATTGTATAGCCCTCCACATCTCACACATATATAATTGTTATTATTATTTTTAAATTATTACTTATTAATTTATATTCACAATTTACAGAAAATCATTGTATAAACTTACTTGTTAATAAGGTACAGGGTATATGTTTCTTGAATATATTAAAGGAATTGTGCTTATACAACATTTAAATGCAGAATAACACAGCAAGAATAATCTAGCCAATTACACTATCTGTATGTAGTTTTTCTTAATGTGCCTCAGGGGGTCATGATGTGAGTGGTATATCATTACCCTATGAATAAATCTGTACTTTTAAAAATAAAAGTAAGAAACAATGTTACAATGTATTTTATATTAACGCCATTCTTAAGGTGGTGATAAAATCTGGCAACAATTTTGACGTTGCATAGGGATGATTACTAAACATAGTTTTTTTTGCAGATGTGTAAATGGGTGAATACATATTTTTACAGCAGAGAATTCACAGGTAGAGAAGTGCTCAAAGTAAAATACTGTAATCCAGCGATAACAGAATCTGATAATGCTTTTGAAGAAAACTTTGGAGCAAACGTTTACTATATTTATCTACAGTACACAGACCATTTACTTTCCCTTACTGAACAATACCCCTTACCTGAGACCATAGATAGCTTTTATAGGGTAAAGTACAGGTCCCCAAACTTTTTTTACCCATGAGCCAAATTCAAATGTAAAAAGAGTTGGGGTGCAACACAAGCATGAAAAATGTTCCTGAGAGTACCAAATAAGGGTGGTGATTGGCTATTTGCTAGCTCCTATGTGGACTGGCAGTTACAGGAGGCTCTGTTTGGCAGTACTCCTGGCAACCAAAACTTGCCTTTATGCCAGGAATTAAAAAAGAAACACCTGCTTTGAGGCCACTGGGAGCAACATCAACGGGGTTGGGGAGCAACATGTTGCTCGCGAGCCACTGTTTGGGGATCACTGGGGTAGAGGAATGAATTATCAAGAGGAAGGCTGGGAATCTATACCCTCATACACACACACACACACATGCAAAATACATACTGACATTATTATCCTTTATTTATATAGCATTGGCATATTCAGTGTAACAGATTAGGCAGATTAAAATACATTTTCTTCTGTAAGGATTGCAGTTACAGTTTATTATATAAATACTGTATTATATTTATAATATAATTTTATTATATATTGTGACCTTGTCTGACCTATTTGCCATTGCTCGTCCTACAGAGCCTACAAGCCCAAGATAACATAATTGCAACCTACAAACCGATTATTTAATTTCTGCCTACGTACATATGTGCCATTATTTTTCAGTGCAAAAATTATGAATAAGTACTTTGCCAGGGACTCCTCACCTCCTCAGGTAGAAAATAATAAAATGATTGTTCTTTTACATTTCTTCAATAAATAGCTTGGAAGATTCTTAGCTACATATTAATAACAATGATATGCCATTTACTTATACATTTTAAATTCATCATGCTGATTTATCTCTGTAAAAATTCCTTCTTAAAGAACAAAAGATAATAGCAGGTATCGATCTTTTTTACCATAGAAAGTTTTTCTTTTTATAATTTAATCTAATATGATTTACCGCTTGCCTTTCACAGCCTCAGGTGGTCTCATAACTGAACACAAATAGTCAGCCACTTGAGGATGGGCTTCTGTTATCTTCTGGAAGGCAGTACTCATGCAGGGAACTTCCATCAATCTCTATGTGACATACACAGTATACTGAAATGTTTGATTCTTTGGGTAAACAAAAAAACAAAACACAAAAACCCAACTGATCAAGGCTATTGCAGAAAACCTGGACAGGTGACATGAGAAATAATGCACCTTCTGTGTTACTGGTTCAGCTTGCAATATTAGCTTATTAGTTTGCTAATGTAAGCACTGTGGTTAAAGATACTTCTGTAGAAAATGGCCTATTGATAACAAGCAGCAGACATCTGGACACAATGAATTGGGCATTATATGGTTTTAATAATGCCACCCTCTGAATTTACCCACTTACAGGTATGAGCAAAATAATTGGCTGCGTTTTGCCTAGAAAAAACTCTCATATACTCTAATGTATAGTAAAAAAAAGTTGCGTGTTTAAAAAATGTTGCATGGTTTGAAAAACTGTTCAACATAAAACACCAATTGACTTCAATGCATTTGGTTGAATTTTTTGCTGTTTTGCGATTTTTTGACAAAGTCTCCATCATTACCCACTGAACAATGGCTATAATTGTGTTTTGACCTGTGAATTCCAGTGGTATCATTGGCTATATGTTGGATCAGTCTCACCCAGCTCTCAATAGGTTATGCAAATGAGCAGAGTGCACTGATTAGTATAAAATGTTGACTTATGGGCTATGTAATAAAGAATTACAGGTATCTGAATTACAGGAAGGCCATCTTCTACAGAGCCTATTGTAAGCAAATAATTAAATTTTTGGTAAACTTATTTCATTTTTTAAATTTCCTTTTTATAAATATTGGGTTTATTTAATATTTACATTAATAGTAGCCTTAGGGGCAGATGTATGAAGGGTCGAATATCGAGGGTTAATTAACCCTCGATATTCGACTAGGAACTAAAATCGTTCGACTTCGAATATCGAAGTCGAACGATTTAGCGCAAATCCTACGATCGAACGATTCGAAGGATTTTAATCCAACGATCGAAGGAATATCCTTCGATCAAAAAAACTCAGGCAAGCCTATGGGGACCTTCCCCATAGGCTAACATTGAGTTCCGTAGCTTTTAGCTGCCGAACTAGGGGGTCGAAGTTTTTCTTAAAGAGACAGTACTTCGACTATCGAATGGTCGAATAGTCGAACGATTTTTAGTTCGAATCGTTCGATTCGAAGTCGAAGTAGTAGTCGAAGGTCGAAGTAGCCCATTCGATGGTCGAAGTCGCCCAAAAAAACACTTCGAAATTCGAAGTTTTTTTAATTCGAATCCTTCACTCGAGCTTTGTAAATGTGCCCCTTAAAGTATGATAATCCAAGTTACAGAAGAACACATTACCCAGAAAACCCCATTTCCTATGCATTCCTGATAATAGATCCTACAACTGTACTTATATGCATTTTACTTTCTAATCCTATCAAGTATCGTTTTTTTTGCATTCTCTAAAAAAAATTTTTAAACCCCTTGCATACAATTTAAATACACTTTGTCTCAAATACTTTATATTCTGATAGAAGAAGCAACGTTTTTAGTTAACAAGAGGTAGGTTAAAGATCAACTGTATTGATATCCACAAAGCAACTGAGCAGATGTGCTGTTACTAAGTCTGTCTTAAAGTAGTCAGCTCTTATTGACCGTCAGTGGTAAGAATGTTGCTGCATTTGCCAACTGTGAAAAAAGAAACTCCTTTGGGATTCTAAGTTCAGGTTCATTTAAACCTTAACAAACTTTATATTTGAAATAATAATATCATTGGGGACACACAACAGGATTAAGCTTCTAAATCTATTGGCATTGATTTTGTCGCGGTCACGGATATACAGCATATACTTGGTAAAGATATTAAAGCTATGCAATACACCAAAATAGCATTGGCTTTCCAATATTAGTCAACAATGCTTTTGTTACATAGGTTGTTTTTAGCTGTAACTTTCAGAAACAAACAAATTAGATTTTTTGTATGTTTTTAAAGCTCCATCCACATAACTCTGCAACCGTGCATCACAGATGTTAATGCTAATGTCAATATGTAAGGCTAGTGACTTTTATCTCCAGTTGCTGAGGAACAAGTCAGCAACTTATAAATAAAGAGTAATAATAATGGAGCTAAGGTGATTTCAAAGAAAGTTGTCTATTACACTGTCATTAATATGTCTAGTGCTGGTCACAGTTAGTCATTCCATTTTGGCAGCTCTGTAGTCCCCTAATAATTTATCAAAAATTCTGAATTCTTTTAATGACTAAAGAATAGTCAACCTTTCTCCCAGTAATATGTGTTGCTCTAATACATTCTGATTTCAAATCAGATTTTGAACAAATTTATTCAATGTTGTTATACTTTATATATGAATATCTATTATCAAGCTTAATTAAAAAAACAGGACTGATGGTGGGACGAGGAAAGAGGGGCAGCATCCAGGAAGTGACATCATTTAAGAAGTGGTGAGTATCGGCTCCATTTTCATTCAGCCACAACGAAGTCCCTTCCACCCGCAGTTACAAGTTGTGGTATGACTGATGGTAGGGGGATAAGAGAGAGAAGAGACATATTCAGGTTTTTATGGGTAGAGGTAAAGGAGTTGATACACACATTCTCCCTTTACCTTGTTGACAATGTCAAAGTCAATATCCCAAAGCACTGTTTGCTGCAGGGAAAGTCCTATCAACAGTCAAATAGAAGAGCAGGGTGGATTCTGAATTTTTAATAGATTGTATATGTATGAATCAATCAATCGCTTAATTAAGAACATTTTATTTTAGGATGGTTCCTCTTTAAGAAACTGAAAAACTGTATAGCACTATTTAAGTAAACTGAAATCGTATAAAATGTGAGAAAATAATTGTGACGGTAGTACAATTTTATACATCTTTCAGAATGCTAATTTCATCTAGGTCCTGTACAAAATGATGGAAGAAGACAACCAAGGAATATGGTTCTCTTTTATTAGCCTCTCTAGCCTGCAACAGTTGCTGTGATTCTAACTGCTTTGCTAGAGGAATGAAGGTCTTCATCTGTTGGGTTTTATTATTCTTAAATCTTCCATTCATCTCAATAAATCTCTCCTGAGTGTTTTAATACTACTGGTGAGCCAGTGGAGAGCTATGAAGGAAAATCTTGGTCATAAAGAAATACTGCATGACACATAACCCTGAAATGCATTAGAAAAATGAGAATAGAAGCATGGTGTGGTTCCCAGGATCTGTAGCAAATATGAAGCTTTTTTAACACTACATACAATGTACATTAATAAGATGTAAATAAATACATATTTTTTTAAATATTCAGTATATACAGTATGTATGTTTTTGACACATGCCTTAGACCTTAAAACATGTAATATGTGAATGATACAGTATATATTTAGATGATAGTTAGAACTATATGATGTTTAGTATATTCTGCACAATTATCACCCAAAATTCAAAAGTTAATGGGAAGCAATCCATGGCAATGCATAATTATAAGGCTACGCAGGAAAATGCAATGCAAATGCATTTTACAGTTTATCTATATCCAAGTGTTTTTTTAAATATATATTTCTGTTTACATCCAATCGTTCTGGGAATATTTTTTTACTCAGCGGCTGTACAGATGGTGGAATGTTATCTGTTGAGATTAGTATAACAAAAATTCCTCTTAACTCAGTGGAATGGCTTTTATTTTAAATGCAAGCAAGATGTGCTGTAGAAAGTTGTGACATTTACTATTTTAAGGAATTTATTATGCCTTTAAATGCAAAAGAAAACTTCAATTGCTTGAACTTGAGATCTGGTAGCTCTGTATGTGGCTTTTAAATCACAAACGCTACTTTTGTTTTCTTCTAAATTGTTTACCAAACTGCAATAGAAAATACATTTTAAAGAAACTTTTTATGTTGCCTACAAACCACAAGGACAATATCAAATACAAACGACAACCTTCTTCCAATGGATTGGTACAATTACTATAAGGAGGTATTGTAGCTCATTTACATACATTTATTGGAAAAATGTTGTGTGAACAACCTTTCAAAGATACTTAAAAAAAATGTTTCTATTGCAGTTTGGTAAACAATTTAGAAGAAAACAAAAGTAGCGTTTGTGATTTAAAAGCCACATACAGAGCTACCAGATCTCAAGTTCAAGCAATTGAAGTTTTCTTTTGCAGCCTGTTTTCTTCTAAATTTTTTACCAAACTGCAATAGAAAAAACAATTTTAAGAAACTTTTTAGGACGCCTACAAACCACAAGGACAATATAAAATACAAATGACAACCTTGTTCCAATAGGATAACAGTTGTTGTTGACAGGCTGCTAATTAATTACTGTGTTATAAGGAAAGAGATTGGTACAATTATTATGAGGATGTAGCTCATTTACATACATTTATTGGAAAAATGTTGTGTGAACAACCATTTAAAGAATCAGTGGCCAAATGCAAAGAGGGGGATTTGGGGAATGTTATGGACTCCCATGGAATTCCCAATGAAATTCCCATGAGATAGTCATTGAGTGCACCATGCACAGCTCTGCTACAGTAAAACTGTTGTATGAAATTTGTTCTGTGCCACCACACACATATCCCATCTGGTGCATGTGTGTGGTTTCTCATGAGATATTGATAAATCCATTAGATTATTATTCACTGATAGCTAGGATGACCATCAGGTCAAAAAGGCACAGTATTATACATTTATTTTTAAAGTTCCACAGTTGGACTGTATGATTCTAATCTGGAAGAAATACAGGCTATTGCATTTGCTAAATAAAAGGCAATGGTTAAGAAGTGCTCCATCTACAATTAATAATTTGGGCAAAGTGGTTTAACAGCATGGCTTTTGTCACTTCAACCAAGATGTCCTCCAATCTTGCTAGGTCATGTCATAAAACAATGATCCATGTGCAGAATTCATCCCCTTTTGCTGTTGACAGTAATGGCAAAGTACTCAAAACGAGTAGAATTTTGACAGAACGCTTTGCCAACAGGATAAATAGGCACTATGTTTTTTGATTGGAAAATGATGCTCCTATTTAACCACTGGTCCATCAATGCTTGACTGAATGTAAAAGTGAGATTGAGCAGTTTCCCCAGGGTGCACTGCAATTGATGGGTTTGCTGTCAAATGCTCCATTGTCAAAGTGACACTGGGACTGTAGATTTCCTTCTAGGAAACAATTTACTGCTGCCATTTGTCCTCACTCTTGTAAGTAGAGCTAGATAAAGTAGATGGAGTACAGTTACGTTTCAGGTAACCTTATTAACCTATTAAAACCCTACATGTGGTTCTTATATTAACTTAAAATGATTAAAAGGGAGAAAGAAAGAAAAAGAGCTTTCCAAAACATGTCTGTGATATATGAAAATCACCGAAAGACTTAACTCTGCAGTAAACAATAGATCTATTGCTCAATCACTCTTAAAAGCTTGAGACTAGACATTAATGCAGATTAGTGAGGTATTATGAATCTGTATTACGGTGTAATGTTTTTGTGTCTAAGACTGCAATGTGATATGATCACCATGACTCACGCACAAGGCAAATTGAAATTCAAGCTTTTATTTTGCATAATAATTGATCCAATTGATACCCTGTTGACACATTTTTCATTCTGAAAATTAAAAAAAGGAGCTGCTATATTGATGATCAACATCTAACTTTTATTGCATAAATAATTCTTCTGCCACTTCCCTAGCACTTTTATAGGGTACTTATGAATAGTTTTCTGTAGTTTCTATCAATTATTTGTATTTTTTTTACTTAAACACACTGCAATATTCTGCAGTGCTTAGCAGTGTTATCTCCTCCTCATGAACATTTATAAGGAATACATAGTGCTGCATACTCTTACTATATTGTTCTCTTTTTTGGGCAAATAAGATCTTTAACAGATCTTCAGCCAGTTAAGCATCTCCAGTAGCTTATTCCCTGTATAAAGATCTCAAGGAGAGTATGTTTGCCTAATAGTATCAATGTCTATAGGTTTATATAGTGTACTAAATATGTTAGAGTCAGAAGGCTTCATATTTTGTAAATCTCCTAGCGCAAAGAAACTTTATTATCTAAGCAGAGACACTGCATGCATTTCACCTAATGTAAGTGCCTTTCAGTAAATTCCAGAGTAATGTTATTCGGCTATTTCTGGTAATGAGGGGATTAAGAGGTCATCCACCTGTCACTTGTAAACCATGATTTGTGCATAGGCCCTTTCTCTGTGGTATAAAAAATTCACAGAAAAATGCATTACACAACAGGCACACATTTACGTATTGATCTTTAAAGAATCCAACCCAATTTGCTCTTGTGCATAATTAATACTTTTGATCTATCTGTCAAGAATACCATGACAGGTTTCTGTGTAATGCTTTTCCCCTTTAAATAGTAATCCAGATAAAGACTAGAAAGCATGTATCTGATTACTAAAGATTCAGTGAACAAGCTGCAACAGCATAAACACTGATAGTATACAAAACAGTGAACCTTTCATGCAGGTGAAAAAAAAACTGATTTAACTAGAACAGTAATAATAATCTAAGAGCATCGGAATCCACTATATTGATATTTCCCATGAGCACAGCACTGTTTAAAGGAGTAGTTCATCTTTACATGAACTTTTAGTTTGTTATAGCATATCCTAGTTGTAGCAACTATTCAAATAGTCTCTATTTTTTATTTTGTTTTAATTATTTGCCTTCTTTCCAGGGGTTGGTGACTGCAGCAGGCAAAAAAATTTACCTGTGAAGATACAATTGTATTGCTATTATTATGTTTTATCTTTTTATTTAGACACTCTACTTTCCATTTTCAGTCTTGAAAAAAATAACACAAAAACTAAAACATGGAGACTGTCTCTACATCAAAGTAAAAGTTTATATAAAGGTAATATTGCACAAAAGAACAGGTATAAACATTACAATTATATAATGACAGCCCCCTTATTACCATCCTGTGGCTTCTCAGACTATGAAACTATACACACAGAATTCACTGCCAGCCCCGTGCTGCTAGTTGAATACTTGCAGATGGTTTCTGTAATCTAAATTACCTGTACTAATTAAGATTTAACATCGGTTGCTATATTGTACTGTGTACTTAGAATCAAATAGTTTTGATTATTAAGCAGAATTCCGGCACAGTGAGTATTTATCTGCATATATGTAGCCTTTAACTATTCCATTCTAATCATTTCATAGACTCTTTGCTTATTTATTTTAAATTAGAAACATTGACATGAGCTTCAGGAGTATTATTATGTATATGGACAGCTGTTCGCCCAAATTACAAAGAATTTTATCGAGTATGAAAAGTGAATTCAAGGCAATCTGCTTTCATAACTTACTACTTATTGCACATCTCTTCTCCAAGCCTCTAGGCTCAGATACGTGGTTTTGAATTTAAACAAGACTAAAAATATGATAATAGTGAGCCATTATGATTTGTTCTTGCCTAGTTATACTGAGAAACAGGGAATTTGGCAATATGTCTAAAACACATGAGCTAATCATTGAATCATACACAATATCCCTTTAAAGGTACAGCTTCATTGACTCTTTCAGCTTTAGTGCACATTTGTTTTTGCCAGTTTTAAACTAAATTAAATTAAAGTTGACTTTACAAAGTATGTTCCGAGTATAGTTTCAGTATTGAACCATAAGTATGACGTATATACCTAGTGGATTCCGTCTTTCATGATTGTTATGAGTCACAGGGAACAAAACAATACTTTGTTGGTGGAAGACTGATGTGGTTTTAATTGCAATATTACCCTCCAGCTGTGTTTTTATCTTCTATTTTTATTACTCCCAGGGGGAAATAAAGTATTGAATAATTTGTTGGTTTTATATAAATATACAAGGATGACACAGAGTGTTTAAGGTAGACGTCGGTGGCAGGTCCTATTCATAGTACACGTTTAAGGAAATTTCGTACCTGTAGGCACATGGGAGGAGAAGCCTTGATGGGACCCAGGAAGTGGGAAGCTACTGAGATCACAGAAGGAGGAGGAGGTGCAGACAGTCTAAGAGGAACAGGAGTTGTTGGCAATATTCCTGTTCTGGTCAGTGCTTGTACTCACAGACAGCACCAGCCACAGGATTCTTTGGTTTAAAACACCTTTATTGGAACATGGGCTCTGACCCAGATATCCAGCAACGTTTCAGACTGCCATGAGTCTTTTATCAAGCTGATGGCAGCCTCCCACCCATCAGTACCAGATGGGAGACAATGGGGGTATTTCATTATTTATTACAGCTAACATGTGGAGGAATGCTTGCCAAGGGATAGGCTTTAAGTTGCGGTATAAATGGCAATCAGCCAAGTGTTGTTTAATGCTGGTCTGGATCCTCCGAGATTTCGATTGCCTGCCCTACATGCCCATCCAGTATGGCTGAGGAGGTTGGCTGGCATGGCAAGAAGACCATTATGGGTCATCTAGTTTATCTTTATAGCGAGTTAATTTGGATACTTAACTATTTAGGTTTGTACAGATCATATACTATAGAGTGGTGGTCAGTTTTATCAAATTTTAGACTGGTGCAATTCTTGTGTCATTATAGAATGGAGGTGGAAAGGGTGTGGTGTTAGTCAGACTGGACAGCTGGATGCTGTACCAGTCAAGTGGAGTGGACACAAAATAAATTGCAGTAAAAATTTGAATTAGATCATTGATAATTTAGCCGCTTAAACTCTTTTTGCTTTTACCATATTTTGCACTTCGTACCATTCCATTATGGGAATTTATATATATTGCAGCACAATACAGGTATTTCAGTTTTGATAGAATCTTACATTCGGACAAGCTCGTAGTTAATTGAAGGTGGCAAACAACTCTTTGTGGATATTGTTCTGGTCAAAATGAACGTCTGAACAATAGTATGTACGACAACAAACGCCAATGACCTCATTCATACCCGCCAATGACAATCATCCATTTCACATTTTAATATAACAGTTTAGCACTAACGTACTAATATTGACAGTCAGCTAATTTAGTATCTAATGACTGGTGTTCCAAAACTGTGGTCGTCAACTCAAATTCCCTCCACCACAGCTACATCAGGGGATTGTTCTAGTTAATGCTATGCTTATGAGACAAAATAATTTATAATATGGGATGCCACCAGTGACATATGCATGCTATGTAGCTAATCTGAAGACAATCACTATATTGGGGCTATAGGGATAGTAAAGAAGACTGTGACTTTGCATCCTGAGACAATGGCAGCTAAGTCATTAACACAGAACAGTGAGGTCGGTACCTTCCCCACAACTGTGTATGGTATGTTTCAGCACATGTGTATTTAAAAGAACAATGGTTCAGACTTGAATTCAGCAGTGTAATCCATAATTTCTCTTCACAGTGAAATAATGAGAGAGAGAGAGAGAGAGAGAGAGAGAGAGAGAGAGAGAGAGAGAGAGAGAGAGAGAGAGAGAGAGAGATTTTCCAAAGTTAATTACACCGCACTCATATAATTGATTTTGGCAATGAAGGGTATGTTTATAGTTTCAAGTATAACAAAAATCATGACTCATAAATTCCATAATGAGCGGTGTTATGTGTATGAATCCAATGCCAAGTTCCAGATCAGAAAAATGTGTGTGATGTTTAAAGTACATATGAAAAACACCATAATTAATGTTTAAAATAATTAGGATACACTCTTTGACATAACTTATGAAAACAGTTTAGAAATGAAGTCTGAAAAAGTTAACAGAAATGAATGTTATTGCTCTTTACACATACATAAAAGCATACAAAAACAAACACATATACTGTATATATATATATATAGAGAGAGAGAGAGAGAGAGAGAGAGAGAGAGAGAGAGGCAGAAGAAAAATAAGAAAAAGGGAGGGACAGCATTCTAAAGATAGAGACTTATGATAACAATTATGATACCGTTCTTTGTAACCAATCTGTATACACTGAAACCCTGTGCCATCTCATATAAAGAAATTTGATTGTTTATTTTCCTTTAAAGAAAGCTATGACAGCTCTGTTTGTATTCAGCCTTAGCACCCAATATGAACTCTTTATAGAGTTTCATTAAAAAAAATAATATGCACATGTTCAACTGGGAAAATGACTAGAGGAATACATCAGCATTGTTTCAGTGATTGAGAAAGTAGGTCAAGCAGAACTAAATTAAAGGGCAAAGATTAAATGGGCCTGCAACCCAGAAATACAGACTTCAATACTTTATCACACCTCAAAGCACAGCGATGTCGCAAACTGAACTTCGATTAATTCTGAAGTCATTTATATTCAAAGCAAACTTTCATCTGTTATTTGTTCCTTGAGCTTAAAAATCTGGGGTGTTTGTTTTTTTTTCTTATTACAGTAAGTGTGGCCTTCATCAATGGCTTATATTTTTTAGCCCCTGAATAAAAATGTAATAATAAACACACAACATAGAAGGCTTTCATTTTTACATACTTGTGCACATAATTAATGACTGGAAACTTTAACTACAGTGCTTGGATTCTTGTGATTAATTGGACAGGGAACACAACTTTTAAAAGCAGTTGCACGGTGATGGCACAAAAATATATTCTTGGAATCATGGGAGCGCACTGATCAATTCTCAAATCACTGCAATCACTAATCAATAAGTTGACTTCTACATTTCTGAATACACCAAAGCACACACATTGTTAAAGTTATTTAGTGCAAAGTTTACCTTTCACATTGTGGGGCATTGTGGCATATGAATATTATGGTGGAAACTGCTCCTTCCTAGGAAAGAGCTAATGATTTATCTTGGTGACAGTGGCGTTACTACCATACAGCTGGGGAGTTTGCTCTATAGCAGTCTCCTTTATCAGCCACTCCAGTAGGCCCACCCAAAAATTCAAGCTAACGGTAGGTGACATGGATTGGTGAATATACAACATAGTTCAATGCCGATATTTTACTGCACAATAATGTAATGTACTACGCGGCAGCATTACTAGTACTGAACATGCCTCTAATTGAGTTTATATTGTGTATGACCTTGGATATACTGTATAGCACTGGTCATTAATTTACTGGTGTGAAGAGGCATCTTTAAGTGAAAGAATATTGGCGACCCCCTATTTTTCAAATGCCATTATAGTGTATAATGCATACAACAATGTATAATTAACTTGTCCTCTCCAATAACTAGAATGCACAACAACCAAGAATATTAATGGAATATTTAACATGCATTGCAATATTTTGTTTATCTACTTGATAAATAGCCACTGCAGTGTTTAGTGGATACAAAGTTTCCTTATAACTCAGCATAGGAATTTATTAAAACTGCAAGCTCAGAATATTTCTTTCAAAATCACTCCTGTGGGGGTTTGTCTAAAAACAGAAAGTTATCTTACAGTCATCTTACAGAGAAATCGACTGCATAATTTAAGAATATTATACCCGATAACCTAATATTTTGTGGTAAATATCTCACCTCTATCATATTTCCAATACAATAAACTCTCAGAATGGGGATATCTATTTAAAAGAAATAAAGTATATTATCTAATAAGGTGCATTTTGTGAATCTATGTCCCTGCATTTTCTATTCTGCCTTGATCTCGCATAGCTCAAAGTGACAGTAAGCGTGTATGTATTTTTTCAGAAAAAACCATGGTAATTGTTATGTTGCATTGCGCTCAATATTTCTGAGCATGCCTGGATGCTGCAAATCCCTGTGCCAACCACAAAATATGTGACATTGGTTGTAAATGGAACACTAGCACGACGTTAGTGGTGGTGAATTTAGAGGCATTACATGTGATAAATGCTTGTCCATCTGACTTTTGGTTAATGTCAATATATCAAGAATATGACAAAAATATAGTTGATGAGATTGGCTAATGAACACAGTAGAAAAAGAAAGACTGACTTCTTTTCTGGTCCAGCATTGGTGCAAATCATCTGTGGTGAACCTGGGGATATGTCAGACCCCTGCTGATCCACCTTACCCTGCCACCCCAAGTGGATAAGCAAAACAACTAAAAGTCTAAGAACTCCCTTAGATAGCCCACAGTTGCATCTGACAAAGAGCATGGGTTCCCAACTGCCCATTGCTCTGTCACTGGTCTTAAATGGGACTGCTGAAACAGCTGCTGCTCTGCCATTTCATATCAGCATGATGTAAAACATGAAAATAATCTAACTGTGATTTTCATTAAAAATTTAATTACAGCTTTCTGTAAAACAGTTGAGTATTTAAGAGAGATGACATGAGGACAACCAGTGCTGGTTACCGCAATACCTCCTGCCTGTCGGAGCTGAGAGTTGCCATTTAATACTGCACAGGTGCTTCCCATTCTGAAAACCAAACTGCTTGAAAAAGCCTCTATTTTAATAAAATCACAGTTATTTTAGTGGTGTCAGTATGTCCTAAATGTTTACCTATTCGTTGCCTCTTTTACTTTATCAAAATGAGTCTTTTTGTTGAGTCCTCCCATATTCAAATCTAATTCTGGCATTCAAATAAATACCTGGTTGTTATGTTTGGCAAGTCTAGCAAGCAAATCACACTCTAAATTCCAAACTTCTAAACAAAACTTCAACTCTTTAGTTGCAAACTCCCTATTGGACCAACACGATTATACTGCTGCACTGAGCAAAATTAATTCTTCTGTAAATATATGTTGTTGTTTTATGTCTAAATCAGATGGACATGGCAATTATATTATATTATATGGCCTTCTGTTTTTATTAACTACAGTATTACATTTGTGAATTACTTCTATATTTGTATTTCTGCTAAAGATATAATGAAAAACATTCACTATTGAGTTCCTTAATCAAGTCATAGTCAGTAAGGACCATATGATCTTTCAAAGAACCAAGGCAGACAACGTTCCAGGCAAACGCAAACACACAATGATGTTGCGCATGTGAGGTCTGCTTCTGTTCAACATTTAATGGAATTCAAAAGATCCAGCCCAGCAACAGAACATCAATGCGTTTTACTTTGCTTTTAAGTGGCAGGCACAAAAGATTGGTTATTCTTCCTAATAAGAATCAATAAAAACCAATACACTGCGCTTCACAATGTAGGACGTTTTCTGCCTTAGTCAGAGAAGAAGCAGAAAATATTATAATGACATCCTTTTGTAAAGGTCACTTCAAACTACTGTTTTACATTCGTTCTCTGATAAAGAAATGAACTTTTGAAGAAGACACAGGTCGCATGAAATATCAGATTAACCTTAAACAGAGTGAAATGTCTTATTATTTTGCAGTATATTCAAAACTTGCTGGCAAAAAATGAATATCTTTATGCCTCAGAGGCGCTGTCAGTGATCCATATGCGTGTGGGCTGGAAGACTGGGCAGAAGGATGCATGCACTTATACCTGTGATTCTGGAAGAAAGACATTTTGTGACATTTTTGGTTTATTGGAAATGGATGTTCATAATTACCACACATACATTGGTATCACAAGGACACCTTTCTGTGGAACCCTTTAATAATGCTACTGTACCTATAAACATTTGAATTCACGTCTTGCTGGAATGTATTCTAAAACGTTATAAAGATTAATAGGAACCATATCGAGGCCAGTTTGAAAAGTATGGCAACTTCTTTTTTTTTTGTCTTTCATTTGGCAAACAAGATTATCAGTATACAAAAAGTACATAACTAATTAAGTAACTCACTAAATGTCATAAATGAATATCACTGCAGTAGAACATTGCCTCAATTTTAATGATGCTACAACTAAGCTAAAGATGTTTGAAATGGAATAAGTATTAAACAAACATTCCATGAATCTAAGACCCTTTATTTTATTAAGGTTCCCACCTTATCAAAATGAAGGGGAAGCATAAAATTTCCCCGCTTTAATCACTTGCTTCTCCTTTAAAGTGAAAACTTGCTATTACAAATTCTTATAAAAGTTAGTTTCCCTTAGGACCTCCTTACTCACATGGATGAAGTCACAATTTTAAGTGTTTTTGGTACCTGCACATGGTGGGTTTGGTGGGTTATGGTTGTGGATAGTAGGATGATTTACTTCTGTTTAGGTCTTATAGGGCATTCACCTTACCCATTTTTAAACAACTGCCACCCACTTTCATCTTCAAAGTCTGCTTCTCTCTTTCACACCCCTAGGTGGAGGACCAGTGAGTGAAATCTGACCAGGTCTCTACTACAGCTACTGTTGTATTTCCAGGTTTCCATTGTTATCCAATGCAAAGTTAAAGTACTGTTATAAATTCCAGGAACAGATGTCACTACCAGGAGAAACAAGATATTCTCAGGTGTCACAACCAGGAGAAGCAAGTATAGGTATGGGACCTGTTATCCCCTCGAAACTCAGGCTTTCCGGATAACAGATCTTTCTATAATTTGAAACTTCATTCTATACGTCTACTAGAAAATCATGTAAACATTAAATAAACCCAATAGGCTGGTTTTGCTTCCAACAAGGATTAATTCTATTTTAGTTGGGATTATTATTATTTATTATTATTAAATACTGTTTTATTATTACAGAGAAAAAGGAAGTCATTTAAAATAATTTAGATTATTTGGATAAAATGACGTCTATGGGAGACGGCCTTTCTGTAATTCTGAGCTTTCCGGATAATGGATTTCCAGATAACAGATCCTTTACCTGTATGCATTACAGGTAAATGTTATGTGTACTAATGTGTACTAAAGAATAATTAGGTGTCTAGCTCTAAACATTAGCCCAAGTGCATAAATCACACGTTGAAGTACATTTTTAGTTTCTGTACCTTTCCTAAACCTTTGCTTTCTGTAAAATGATTATAATCCCTTTATAAAAAGTTTTCATATATTAACACATTTTAACGCACTTAACATTGCTTTTTATTGAACACATTCTAAACTTTTCATTTTTTTTGCATGAAACAACAAAGAAATTAAACATTCCAGAAACTTCTGCTTTAAATGTCGTTCTAAACAAGGACAAAAGGGTTTTTATGATTCAAGGACAAATGACATCTTTCCATACTAATGAACACACTTTTAGGCAGGTATGAAAATGCACATTAAGGGGGGGGGAGTAGTACATTAATAGCTTGTTATTAATTTTCTTTAGCTGTATGTTACAGATCAATACCTCATTATAGAGTCAGTCAATGGTCAATGGTCATAAACAGCTCAGAAATTAACAATACAGTTGGCTAATTGTTTTATATGGTAGTTTTTTTTTTACTGGTCGTTAAGAGATTGCAAGTACAACTTAGATCTCTTTAAATTAAACTGTCATCTTAAGAAATCTAACATTATCATTGAGGGTTCATTAACAGGTTTTTTTACTAGTAAATTAGCAAC
Source organism: Xenopus laevis (assembly GCF_017654675.1). Taxonomy (NCBI): domain Eukaryota; kingdom Metazoa; phylum Chordata; class Amphibia; order Anura; family Pipidae; genus Xenopus; species Xenopus laevis. The sequence goes on along the minus strand of NC_054371.1, from coordinate 80,652,290 downwards.
ATTTAATTGATTCAATTTATTCACATTTGACATTTCAGGTGGGAATTCAAACTTCTCATGCAATTTAGTGTCCTGGTCAGCATCCCTATTCCCACTGGAGCTGTCATCATGGAGAGTAGCCTATAAATTACCATGTAAGGATGTTTGTAGGTAAAGAACATCTTCCCATGTTAATGTTCATTAGATATTTAATATACTACAACATTTTATTAGTAAAATGTTTCAGTAAGATATTTTACAACATTCACTGTGTACTCTTGATGGATGAGTCACTAAATCACTTTCATCTGTCAAAAAAACAACAACTTTTATGACTGTCCCACAAAAGTGTTGCAGTGGTTAAGATTATGAGACCAGTAGCGATCCTAGAGGGGGGCGGGCCCTGGTGCGTGACGCGCAGCCGGGCCCCGCCCACTCGTATGGCCGCATTTGTTGTGACGCACGGACTGCCGGGGCCCTGAGGGGGTGCAGGCCCTGGCCCGCTCGCACCCGCTACTCCCCCGGTAGTTCCGCCACTGTAAGAGACACCAACAGTATTTTAAAGACTGTTTAGTTTTGACTATGTAATCTATGACAAATACAGTTCCTTCCATACATGTAGCAGTGGTAGATGGACCTCCACCCAAAAACACCCACTTGAACATTTTGTAGTCAACCCGCCATGTGCATAGAAAGGAAGAGAGGTGTTTTGTGTCAGCAGAGGCCAAAATGTATGTGATACAAAGAAATGGTGAGAATAGTGGAATAGAACAAGACAAAGTAAAGCAAGACAAAGTCTACAATTTCTCTGCCATTTCTGAATGACCATGCATATGGAAATCTGATATAAAATGGTATAAAATGGTATAAAAAGTAATAATAGTGATAAATACATTCAGAGTTACCCTTTCTTCTGAGCTTCTCATAAGCAAAACAAATGTTGCAGCATATTCATTCATGATTCATAGAAATGCAAACATCTAATTTTAACAACCTACATAAATATATATAATGAACAAAGCTTAAAAGAGCATTCTGAGACCTATAGCTATTTGTAAGAACACAGCCACAATAATCCCAATAGATATCCCTGATCTACAACAATTAAGCTGGCCATAGATGTAAAGATTTTTAAAAGATCCAATTGTTATCGTGAGACCACAATTATCTCGAAATGATCGCTTAAATGTACGATTTGTCCATCAACTAAAAAGACCATTTCAGGCAATATTGCCAGCAAAACTGAAGGGTAGCTGCCTGCTTGGCCCTGCAAACATAGATAGATTACACTGGGAGCGATAAAGATTTTTAAACCTGGCCGATCAATTTTCTGACAGATGTCGGCCGAAAAATCGTAAGATATACGATTGTTCGAATCCCACTAACTGCACGATAATTTGACGGATTGGTCGGACTGCACTGAAATCGGTCGTTCACCAAAGAAGAATCGTCGCGTCTATGGGGACCTTAAGTCTATACATGAAATTCTGTTATTATTCACTATAAATAGGAGACACTGGGTTGCCTTCTCTCCATATATAAGAAGGCAAGAGGTAAAAAAGAAGGCAAAATAATGCAAACATTGGAAAAAACAGAATCTAAAAAGGCGAACCTTCTTTTATTTGCCAGCAAGGACATTATGCCTAATAACCCTGTGACGTTTTGCCACAACATTTATTGGTTTATTGCAGGGTCTCTTTTATTCTGTATCTTCTTCAAAGTCAGCATTAAACAATATATTGTTTCTTTTTCCAGCAGTAGAAATAATAACTACATTCACTAAGCCAGTTAGTTACATCAATGACTAGATAATGAAAAGAAAATATTTGGAAAGTACTTTATCTAATGTATGGGAACATGTTTTACTGGACCTTTGAGGTGTGGAGTATGAAAAGAAAACATCTCGGGAAGCCCAAGGCATGCTTAGGCTGATTTATGGGAACAGGGATTTTTATAGACTGCTAAGGGTTATTTATAAAAAAACAACAAAGCTAAAGTACACTTATACAATGGCCATTCATGCTAACGCTTACTAAACAAAATGAGATGCATGAATACAATAAAAGAAAATAGGTGTAGAAAGAAAAGTCTTCCTTTATCAAAATTACTATGCATATTATCAGTTCTGGTACAGGTAGTTGTATAGTCACTGAACAAGGAATGGATTTAAAAATCTTTACAAATGTTTAATGTATTTGTAAACTTCTTGTTATGAAAATAAAGCAAAACAAAAAAAAAAGTAAGTGTGTAAGTTTTTCAGATACAAGAATTCATGCTGTCATATCACTAACGTTACCTGCTGATGTCCTTTGTAGTCTCAGTCTGAGTGGTGCATCATGTCAGAAAGTCTGGTTTTTGTTTCATATCTTAGTTTAAAAAGTAGCTAATTATTAATCCATTATTGGCTGTAACAAATACTAGTTTCAGATCCAATATGCAATCATGAAATTGTGCTGACAACTCATGAACTCATTAGAGTAATGTTAAAATAAACAAAGGCTTCAAAACAAAACTGGAAATCAGCAATAGCAGACTTAGGAGAACGATGATTTGTGGCTTGTATGTGGAGCCACATGTAAGGCAGAGGAAAATCTGTCAAAACACAGTGACTGACAATTTAATTTGCTGTTTCATTAGCTGCAACAGTGGCCCTGCAAAATCCTCTATGTATGGGCAGAAGAAGACTAAATAAGAGATTGTAGAATGTTAATGTATAAAAAGGCAAACTGGTTATAACTATTTAAAATAAAATCATATTTTCCATAAAGCGTGTTGTCTGCACCTGATATACAGTATATTCACAACGCTTTATAAAAAGGTTGAATTAACTCAGTCTAGTAAAAAGAAATATATAAAAATCTTTGTGTTAAAAATCTTGCCTAATATCCTATAAGTCACACATTTCACATTTATGAGTAAATGGAAGCACTGTACATAGGGTTTAATCAGACACCGCATTTTAAATGCGTTCCTGGGTAATTGGTTATAAAGTATCAAATGATTACTAAAAAGAACCAAACAAAAAAACAAATTGTGCAGTTGTAAAACTTTGCCCTGTAGTCTCTCATTACATCCAATAAATAGCATCACTCCTAAAGAAGGCGTTTGTTTTATTGAGTAATTTCACAAAGATATAATAAACTGGCTGTAAAGATGAAGATGCTGCAGCAGATTATAGGTAAACATCTGACATCCAGAATACTAATGTACAAGTAAATATCAGCATTAAGCCTGTGGGAGAACTTGATAGGAAGAGGCCCAAACCTTGCATTCTAAGTAGGAGTCCATAATGGGATCAAACACTGGTCAATGCAAGACTCCAAGACAAGTATCAAGATTTAGTATTTCTGGCATAGAAAGGCATCTTTACAAAGAGAGCATGTTACTGAAATCCATGAACATTATGCTTTTTATTATTCATTGATAAAGCTCTAAGCTGTACAAAAACAATCTCAGTGGGGGACTGAGAATAACTAAAAGCAGCTTGCAATTGATAGGAACTCAATAGAAGCAGTCCAGGTTAGGAACCATGTACATGGGGTACTATTAAATGTATACTGTTACAAACAATAACAAACCTGCATCTTGATTGGAAGTCTTATTTCAGTCCAAAACAGGAAGTTTCCAAAGCCAGAGGTAGACAAAATATCCACCAATATTACTTACAGAATAGAGTTTTAATTGTATAGTTCTGGTTATGTCATACAGTATTTAGCAACCCCACAGCAGACATTAATACTCAAGTAAATCATTATGTTTAATTTCTGAGCAACTCTTGAAACATCGCAATGTTTGACTCCTAACACACTCTGCGGAGCCAGAAGGACAAATCATTTTACTTTCCAAGATTGCTTATATTTGCATACTAATAAAATGTGTGTCCTTGTGCCGTGATCTGGCCCCAATTAACAATTCTATCTCAGAACCTAAGGTTTCCAGGGGACTTATAAGACGGGTGAAATGCTCAAGTAAATTTCCCTCTGGAAACAAAAACACTAATGGAGTTTATCACTTCTATCATTAACTTAATCAAAAAGCTTGAGGCGCTTTTCAGCATCACTTTGTAACAAAAAAAACATTTTCCACTATGAAAGACATTTCCTCATTTCAATTAAGCCTTTTCTCAGAAATATTCCACAGCCTAACCTGGCAATGACTCTGCAGTCTCCATTATAATACTATACAATATACAGAGAGGCAGACTGGCAAATGATAGCTAGAGTAAAAGAGATAGATGATCGCTTTAGATAGATAGATAGATAGATAGATAGATAGATAGATAGATAGATATCGAGAAACAGACAGATAAACAGACAGATAGCTGATAGATAGGTAAATGATCTAATCACAAAAAGGCCCAAATGCTTAAGATAGAGTCAAAGTGGCTCAGTGTTTGTGAGTTTAAAAGTTGAACAAAAGCTTTTAGAAAGGTTAATATCTATAAAAGAAACTTGAATCTCAGGCTGTGAATTATTTAAAGGGTAATGTACCCCCTGTTGTAAGATGTAAAATAATGAAAGTCACAGAGGAGTTACAGAACATATAAAAGCATGAAAAGGAACAGGACTTCTGGAAAAGAATGATAGGGTTGGATGAAGTATACACACAGGAGCCTATTTATTATGGTGTGTAAAACAAACAGCGATTGAATACACCAGGCATTGAAAGGTAGAAATATGTTGTGTACTTAAAAAGCTATATTTTATGCTAAGGTGTAAAAAACGATACCGTAAGGGGCTTGTTTATCAAAGGTTGAATGTTAGAGTTTTTTACACCTCGAATGAACTCGAATATTTAAAAAAAAAAAACTTGAGTACGAGTTGCAAAACCTGAAATTTGAATGATTTGAATTTTCATTGGGGAAAAACTCAAATCTCTCGAATTATTCGAATTTTAAGGCAAAACTCTCTGAAAAATCAAACATCATGGAGGATATTAACATCTCTGAAATGGTTTAAGGGACCTCTGCTACCGGGCTGCACCAGGGAGACTCCTAGGGGAAACCTCTCCTCCCCCTCTCCCTTCTTATAGATTCTTGGGCACCTCTGAATCTATCACAGGTGGAGCTACAGTTAAACATTCATCCCCTTTTGGGCAGGTTGGTATCCCAGTATGATTGACTCCTACATGACCTCAACAAGTTTTAGATGGTGTATTTTCGGATCCAAGCTATTTCCAGGGTCGGGGTATAATAAATATTTTTTCTTAACCCGTAAATGTGAGTTATGACCAATAAATCAACTCGAAAACTTGTATTTTCATGTAAAAAAACAACTGGAACCTTAATAAATAACCCCCTAAAAGTGCTATGTAAACAAAGAGCGGCTATTCAGCAGTGATTTTTATTTTTTTTTATCCAGCAATTTCTGCCGGAACTTGCTTGCCCTTAGATTTCTCCCATTGAATTTAACAGATTATGCCAGCTCTCAAGTGGTTTAAAATAATTCAGTTATAGGGCATCATTACAAGGTGTGGGTGTAGCTTGAAGTTACAGCAGAATGCACCTTATTAAAGGAAAACTATACCCCTCAAACAATGTAGTGTGTGTGCGGATCCAGTGTGTGTGCGGATCCGTTTTCTATACACATTCGTTGCTAAGGGACCTGGCCGGGTCAACGGAAGAAACACACCACCAGTTGCAGGATTGGTTAACTACAGGTGTGCGGCAGGAGAAATTACATTGTAAGAAATGTAAAAGGGTAATATTTATTTTAATACATATTCCAGTTTGATAGATTTGTTAATATGCCACTTAATCTGATATAACCTATCTGTTGCTCAAGTATTCATATTGGGGGTATAGTTTTCCTTTAAAGAATACAATTTGAGGAAGTGGCCATACTGTAAATCAATGATCCCCAACCAGTGGCTAGCAAGGAATATGTTGCTCACCACTCACTTGATGTTGCTCCTAGTGTCCTCAATATAGGTGTCTTTTTATAAATGTCTGGATTGAAGGCAAGTTTTAAAATACAAGTTTATTTCCAAAAAGAGCCTTCTGCAGGCTGGCTGTCCTTATGGGGACTACCAAATAGCCAATCACAGCACATATTTGGCAACACTCAACATTATCACAATGTGTTATAATATTATATATACTGGAGTTTAGTGTATTTTTAGTATTGTTTATTATAAAAGGAAAAATATTACTTTATCAGAAAAAAGGAAGCATTAAGGCAGTACAATAAATGTAACAATTTATTTTGTTTAATAAACCCTTAGTAAAATGATTTGTAGAATTCTTCCCACCTAGATTTTTTTCTAGTGATGTTCAAATATTATGTAGCTGTCATTGTCATATTTGCATTTGCATTGCCATGCTGATGACCAAAATAAGTTTATTGTATTATATTAAACCAGCCAATTAAAAATTCTTTCTCCTGGTGTTGATTGCTTGATTGTAAAATGTTTTTTTATTGCCCTAGTAGTTATGTATACATACTTTACTGCTCCCAGGAGAATAAATGGTTTATTACATAAATGGAAGCAATATTTTACATGCATGCTTATTAACCTTTTACGATGCACAAAACAGAAAGCAACATTATTACTCACATTAAGGAAAGGGGATGAAAGGGGATGTTTAAGCCTTAAATCATTTTTAATAATAAATGTCTACCATGTCTGCCATTGTCATATTTCTCAATCCACTTTCAATAGTATCTAGTTAAATCTCATTTTTAGACTGGCTTGATGTAAAACCATGTTTTCCCAAATGTTATGTCTCTCATAAGTAAGTAAGGAGTAAGTAACTTTGCCTTACTAAGCATTAAATGCTTTAAATATATTAATTTTTTTAGTGTTTTATATCCTTTTTTAAAGGGAATATGGCTGCTTTGGTGTATTTAAAAAGTGAAAAATACACAATTTTAAGATTAAAGTGATGCTGATGCTAAAAAACAACTTTTAAAATATGAAAATACATTAAAAGTTACCTATAGGTTTGTTTTTGTAAATTATTTTTAGTTGATGTTCCTAAACCTGACTGTTTTGGCAACTTGACTGTCCCATCTCAGCCTGTCAGTTAAAGTCTCTAATGCTAACAGACTCCTGCTGCACAAATATGGCAGCCCCCTCATACAGGAACATGGGGCATCAGACAGGTAATGCAAAAGCATTGTGCAAATTATAAGTAGCAAACAAAGCCAATACTATGATATGTAGATAGTATCTCTTTAAGGTATAAGCTATTGCCTACACAAAACCATCTGCATATCATATGGCTGTGCTCCTTTTCCACCTAACACAGGGTCACACACACAATAGCCTGTCCGTGCTTTTGGAAAGAACAATTTTATTTTAAGGGAACATAAGGTGTATGCCATGTCTTGACTATGAAATTAATCTCATGGGAGTTTCTTTATAGCTGACCTAAGATATGTTAACATCTGCCTAGGCAACAAGTTCAGTGGTTAGAACTGCTGCCTTACAGAGCTGTGGTCCTAGGTTTGAATCAAATACTTTATTTATTCTCACAATGCTTGTTTGGGATTCCTCTGGTAATTTTGATTTCTTTCTAAAAATATACAGGCTGTCTAACTGACCATAGTATATTGCAATGTGCTGGGGACTGTAAACTCCATTGGGACAGAGACAGATGTGAACAGGGTCGCACTGGAGCATGGGGGGCCCACCGGATTCCACACTTCCGGGGCCCCCACACGCTCATGCCCGAATGCCAGAACATTTTTTTCCTGTGGCTCGGCAGATTAGGGGAGAGGGCCTGGGCCCAGTCCGGCCCTGGATGTGAATGATGTATAAAGCACTGGACAATATGTATTTACGAATATAAATAAAGAATAATAATGAAGGTGCTTTTAGTAAGAGGTTTCTGGTTTATAATATTGTACGAGCATGTGTTAGATCCCTGCTGATGACATTGTACAGGTTTTAAGATGACACTGATATTTTTGACAGTTGCGGAGCTGCAATGGAGACCTGCAGCTGTCTAAATGTCTAAAATGGATTTCTTAGCAGTGTCTCTTTGTCCCTGCCTTTGTCCACCATGGAGTAGTACTGGTAAATGGAGATTTCAGATCTATAAACCACAACTGTGGTTGTCACAATATCTAATGTGTGACAGGCCTAAAGTTCTTTTAAACTAAAATATAGTGTATACTACTGTAGCTAGTGATGCTGAATGCATAACTATGGATAATTATTTGGCTATACAATTATAGGATCCGCTATTCAGAAACCCTTTATCCAGAAAGCTCTGAATTATGGAATCGCCATCTCCCATAGACTCCATTTTATCCATATAACCCAAATTTAAAAAAAATGTTTTTTCTTTTTCTCTGTAATATTAAAACAGTACCTTGTACTTGTTCCCACCTAAGATATAATTAATCCTTATCGGAAGCAAAACCAGCCTATTGGGTTTATTTAATGTTTACATGATTTTCTAGTAGCCTTAAGGTATGCAGATCCAATTTACGGTACGATAATCCCTTATCCGGAAGACCCCAGGTCCTGAGCATTCTGGATAACAGGTCCCATACCTGTATATATATATATATATATATATATATATATATATATATATATATATATATTTTTTTTTTTTTTTTAATTTTAACGCTTAAAAGGGAAGGAAAGGCTAAAATTAAGTAAGCTTTATCAGAAAGGTCTATATAAATACACCAGTAAACCCTCAAAGTAATGTTGCTCTGAGTCCTCACACAACATTTCTTTCCTTTTATTGTGTACATATCAACTTCTGTATAAGACTTCCTGTTTTCAGCATAACCTCCAGGGCAGGGCTTGAGCATGCTCAATTTGCTCCTCTCCCCCTCCTCCTCCCATCCCTGCTGTAATCTGAGCTCAGAGCTGTAAGTGAGCAGCAGTGAGAAGGAAGTGATGTCACACCAAGCTTATAATGGCAGCTTCTATCATAAACAAACAGAGACAGTGTCTAGAGCTGTTTACTCAGGTATGGTAAAACATTCTGCAGAATAAATATAGCATTCTAGCTTGCACTATTGTGGCTAATCTGTAGGCAGTTTTCCTTCTCCTTTAAAGTTATGAGTACTGATGTGTTTTTCTTTTTCCATGATCATTAAGAGGATTAAAGATTTGTAACAGTCTATGCAACAGAATAAAGCAATCTCATGCTATAAAAACGTTCTAATAATATCGTGTATGTACTATTTCTTCATCCCATATTTCCTTTAGGAAGAGGAATGTTTAACGTGATGCCAATTTTCTTTCACAACCCATGGATACATTGATACTAAGGTTCAGTAATAACAGTGGCAATAATTGTGATAGTCATAACTCTGCACTTCAAAAGTACTTCATACCAAAAAGATTTCAAAACACTTCACACAGAAATTGAAAATAATTACTAAGAAGGTCTTTGTGAATCACCTGGCAATATGTGTCTGCCTAGAATCTAAATGGCCCTTGGTATCAAAATTATATGCCTGGAAATTCATGCTGAATATCTTTAATTTGATGAATCGCTTTATACAACAAAAGTGACATCTAATGTTAAGTTTAATATAATTAACACTATCATTTTAAATATGAATTGAAAATTCAACCTTCAGGCACATTTTGTTGTAAGACTATAAACACAAGCTACTGCATTTAGATATAACAAAAAAAAACCCAATCTTCTTTTTTATTGTATCTTTAAAGAATAGGCAGAGATACATGGATTAAAAAGAAGTTTGCTCACTACACTGAGATCAACTGAAATTGAACAATTTGGATTGATTCAGGAGGAATCAAGGACTGAATCAATGGGAATCATTGATTGATTGATGATTCACCTTGATCCGCATACCAGTTCTGAGAAAACAACAAGTAAGTGATGCTAAAGAGACCACTGACATTAACATTGGTGAAAACATTCCCAGATAAACTTTTTGAAATGCTTAGAAAACTCTTTAAAGGGGTGCACCACTACCAGTGCTTTCTCTTATTTTACAAGAAGTTCTGTAGTAAAAATAAACAGTTCTTTGAATGCACTAGATATTGACAACGTTATCTGCATTTGATGTCTTTATTGACTAGAAGAATGCCAGAATTTGGCTGTTGACATTATCTATCTTGAAATCTTGGAAAAAGCTGACTGTAGAGTTCTTTTTCTGCACTTCCAAAAATAACATATAAAAGATTATGTCCCCAGTGAGCCATATCATGTGACACTGTTCTGCCAGCTGAAACGTCTATCAGTCACAGCTAAATACTGATATGTCAGGCAGGGCACTTCAGAAATCATTTTAAGTAATCACAGAAAAAGCACAATGCAATGGAAGTTTCCATTTTACAGCTTCACCTTAAGTAGGTTAAATAAATAGCCCTAGATATATATAATTCATGGATATTAAACATGCAGACATAGCAAGGGGTATGAATTTGCTTTCACGAAAAGGAAGAGAACAAATACCCTAAAAGTGCATCTGTTAACTTCAGAATGAAAATCCCTTGAGTATTGATGATACTGAAAACTTGAAATAATTGCATATACTAATTATGGCAGATGCTAGTATTTCACTAAAATCCATAGGAGCAGAATCACTAACTTGCAAAAAGTCGCCAGCGACCGATTCACACCCATCACCACCAAGTGAAAATCTGCTCAGACAACGCTAATCCACTAAAATACTAAAGTATAAGTTTCATTGTGGGCGCTGAACGCTGACGACTTTTTGCTAGTGTTACATCGCCAATGCGAGCAATTCAAAGTGAAGATGTGCTAGCGTTCATATCTGCCTAGAGCAAATTCGCTAGAGTTCTTGTGCTCAGGTTAATTTGCATACGGCGGGAAATTTAACGTTGAATGGAAGTCTTTATGTTATATGTTGCAGCAAATACATTTCCACTGCTAATTACACATGTCCAGGGAACCTAATAAAGACATTAGAGTTATTATAATGCCCTACACATGAGCCCACTGTATAATTAATGTTCCATATGTTAGAAAATGTAGGGGGGAAACCAGTTAGCTGAAAAAAAAATTTAAGGACTTTTACTCTGAAAAAAGGGAAAGACGCCAGCGTTTTAAGGAACTTTGATGCTTTTTACACTAAAGAATATGATGTAAGTAACAGAAGATTGAGGAAGATCTATGCACTCCAGTGCACTTTGCCTGGTCTGAGCTGGCGGAGGCAAGTCTGGGGAAAGAGAAAGAAATCCACACTTTAATGAATTTGCAGAGTAACGTCCATTTGCCAGAGCAAATTGTCGCCTGGTGATAGAGTACGAATGAGCGCTAGCGTCTATCTCTTTCGCTAGCGAATTGGCTGCTGCGTTCATTAGTAAATCAGCGATGTTCCTGTGGGCGGTAACGCTTGCGAATTGTCACCAGCGTTTGCCACTTCGCAAATCTGTCCCACACACTACAATATTTCCTTTGGTGGGACTTAATCACTGGAAAGTTAAACAACTTGATAACATTACAATATTTGCTACTGCAATTGTTATTGGTTATTGGAATAGTTATTGTCCAAGTTGTTTCAACATTGACAGAACTTCCAGACAATGACATGCTACAGGCATATTTTTGTTTAGCTAAAACACATCTAAGACCCTCATTTTATTATATACCACTATAAAGGTAGATATTAAGGGGCATATTTATCAAGGGTTGAATTTAGAGTTCATGGAAGTTTTTTTAAACTCCCATAAATTCCCATGAACTCGAAATTCAACCAAAATTCGACCAATTGCAATTTATTAAAAAATTTAAATTTTTCAAACTTGGGTGAATGAGACCGACCTGTAAACTCGAATTGAATTCAAATCAAACTCAATTCAAGTTTTTTCTCCAAAAAAAAAATTTGATTTTCAGGAGGGCTGCAAACAACTCCAAATTGATCCCAGTATGTCCCCCATAGGCTAAAACAGCAATTTGGAAGGTTTAAGGGCCAGTACATGAGACATTTCGAAAATTTTATTCAAATTTTTTTTAAAAACTCGAATCTAATTTTAACTATTCCCTAGTCGAATTTCACAAAAACGTGAAAATTCGAATTTCAAAATTCAAAATTTGAATTTTCACTTGAAAAATCTGCCCCTAAGAGTATTTACATATTACTACTAACTACTATATTTAAGTGTGCTCAGCTAAATCTCTACAGCAATATTGCACTCACTGTCTGTTCAGGAAAGATTCTAAGTACAGCTGAACATTAACAAAAAACACTAAAAGGTAAAAACTTGTGTGGATGACGCTATTTTAATAAAAAATTGATTTGGTTGGACTAATTTTAAAGCAACCTCCTTGGTTAACATGCACTTTGTTCGGAATACTTTTCACATACAACCATTCTAGGCTTCCCTTGGGCCCCACTGGCCATCATTAACTAAATGAAAAGCAGCCAATTCAAATTCATTATCATGTCAGTCTTGGGCACTTAGGATCTATCCTCCAACACAACAGTTTTCTGTGTGGAGGTAGTGAGAATCTGCGTTAGCAGGGGCAGGGATACTGAAAATATACCTGAAAATAACTGTACCAGGCTTGAAAGAGTAGAGAACATTGTGTGATACTATAAGCTAAATAAATGCACACAATCTTCAAAGTGTGGCATGGCTATATTTTTCAATGGACCAGAAAAGGGCTTGTTACTTGCATTTAACTCTGATGTGTTCCTTGATAGGAGTTTGTAGCACTCAGTATCTGTACGGTACTGCTATTTTCACTTTAATCTGTAGTAGCTGCTCCTGTAAGATTTGCCACTTATTCCTCTACTCTGTACTACTACAAAAATCAATTAATCAATTAATCTATCTCTTCGAGGGATACCATAAATATCAGACACAGCCAATGTCATCAAATGTGGTGCAACTAAACCAGTTTCATTAATGACATACTGGCCATTACCGCTAGCAACAGGCATTTGAAATCCAGTATGGCTCAACAAGCAACTTCCATTTCACTAAAAAAAAATTTGTAGGCTAATACATTACCAATAAAGATTGTTGATTATAGGTTAGGTCATATGAGCAATGTGGGAAAAAAACCATGGGTCCAGAGGAACAATTATAGCCGCTAATATCAATTCAATATTGAATGTGGTTTCCTAAAAGTAATAAACCCCTTTAAATAATGTGCAACTGCTGCTATTATATAAAAGCAACATATAGTAGATGAATGGTTTTCTTAGTGACATACATATTATATTTATTAGTGACGTCATTTTTCTTTTAATTTTGAACTAAAATTGTTCTTCTGGAGATAAACTGTTCTTCTGGGGATACAAAAATCAAACATCAGGGTTTTGCTGAAACAGGTAAAGAGCTACATTATGCGTGTATGCTGTCATAAGAGTCTAAATATAAAAGGAAGTCTGGCAACCTTATGATATCAAAACAATCAAATTACTGGTCCCAGCGTAAAATTCAATGGTTGTATCGCTGTGAATTCCTAGGAGCCTGTGCCACACTCCCAAAGGTACACGATAAAGTCAAATTATTGGAATAGACAGCTTCAAAGCAGTATTTTCAAACTGCATGTGTTTTATTAGCAGTGCAACACACTACATGTTTCGGGTGAAACCTGTTTCACCCGAAACATGTAGTGTGTTGCACTGCTAATAAAACACATGCAGTTTGAAAATACTGCTTTGAAGCTGTCTATTCCAATAATTTGACTTTATCGTGAACCTTATGATATCAGCAATGTTATGTCACTTCTAATTATTGCAATATTGTTGTTGCTGAAATATGACGGGCACAAGGATTCGGTTGTTACCATGTAACCTCCAAAGGTATACAGTAATAGAGGTAATAATAGCAGTGATGCCAAATTATTACCATTTGTGCAACATATACTAAAACAATATTTCCCCCAGAACCAACCATGCCAGAATCTACACTGAACAATAAAGTATGTGATTTCTTGTCTTTATAGCAAGTCATGACAAATGATTATTATTTTTGCTTATTATCAAATCCTTTATCTGAAATGATGACCTACCATATTTATTTAGTGTATAAAACCTCTCTTTATGCTCACAAAAATGTAGAGGGTTGCAAGTGCAAGCTGCTTTTTTTGTGCAGAACATTGCACAACTATTTTGCTCTGGCTATATCTGCATACATCAATAGAATTTAATATTTATTATTAAAGTATTTGAATGTGACATAACTCCATAATTGTAATGAGCTTAAACAAGCATAACCTTCCAGGGTCTTACAGGGTTCCTTTTGCCCTTAAAATGTCAAAAATACTCTAGCATTTAGTATTATACTGGACATTTTTTTAGTTCTGAATGTGTATGACCAAAGGAAAGACACAGACACCATATACTTCATTTCCCTACAGAGCAGTGTGAAATTTGCAATCCACAGTCTCAACACATTAAATATTAAGAGACAATTTTCAGCTGCACCTCTGTCACTTCCATTATCATTCTACACTTCCAGAGGTGATAATGGACTCTGCAAATTGCAGCTTGCTTCCATCTAGCCCTGCTGGAGGTTATACTTGGGGACACATCGATTCCAAAGGGTCTAAGATGTACACAAGATACAATAAAAATGTGTGAATTCCTAGATTTATATAATCTTTTAAAGAGTAAATAAGCATTGGCTTTAGCTCTAAAGTAAATCTGACCTGTTTTGAAAAGCTAGATTAGAGGAGGACAGCCATGTGTAGCTATACTGTATATTATTTTCTCATTAATGATTTACCTTGCATTTCCCCAGCGTTCATGTTACAGCTACTGTAGCAGAAATCAATGAGTTCGTTAGTACACTATGCTGAAGTTTTTATCACCTTCAACTACAATATTTTACAGGTTTACTGTGAAAATTAAGTCAAACATGTGTATTTTGTAATTTGCTTCTCTAAATCTCCCTTTTACAAGATTACCATTAGTAATGAAATAAATTTAAACTAACCACCATTTCTGTCCTTGTACCTTTACAATACAAGAGAAACTTTCTGAATATTTGTATCTATTATTTATAAATGAACTGTTCTTCAGATCGCTATGCTCAGTAGGGAACTCTCAACTGAAATCCGCTTTCCGAAATAAATCTAGTTATTTTGTATTAAGTCTCATGTTAATCCGAATAAAATAGTTTCACATATACAATATATTTATCTCAGCAGTAAATGATAATCTCTACTTAGGGATATAATACATTGTTATATATGAATAACTATTTAAAAAATAGATAACAATTTAAAAAAAATTGTTATGCAAATATTTTGTTTTTCATATAATAGCATGGTTTCATTCCTTAAAGTATTAAGGGAGAGGCAAAATAATTAATTTGGGGTAAAATTTAGCAATAGAAATAAGCTAGCTAAGTATATTTACTAAAGAAGGGATTATACTTTCCTTGACAGACCTTCTTTAAATACAGTTCTATTCTCAGTCATCACAAAAACAAAACAAAAAAGGAAAAATAAGCCTATTTTTCTTAGAGAGTTTGCAATTTAGGAGTTTATACCAGAACATCAATGATTTTTGTTTACACAAGTCTACAAATATGCATTTGAAATGACATCACTAAGCTACGATTAGAATCGATGACATCACTAAGCACCGTTTATAAGGATATCATTTACAGGCTATTCATGGTTCTTGTGTATTATTGATATTAAATTATTCAGCATAGGACTATAATTATATCCAAAAATCCAAAGATCTTTTAATTCTAAATGTTAGCACTAGAATAAAAAAGGTACAAAAAATTACTTTCCTAATTTCTAAGGGGACTTGGAAGACTATTTTATTTTTTCTGGACAGAATTGAGAACTCTCAGGGATCATACTTTCCCACTCCCAGATTAAGTAGCAAGGCACACACTTCTTTGTGTCCATAAACAATTACATCAAAACAAAATTGTCCCATGGTTCTATTCATTTATTTGTGTGCTAGATTTTTACCATTTTAAAATAGGCTTTTACATGGAGACTAAATACCAGCTGCTAATTTTTGTATTATTTAAACATGTACATGTGTACATTTCAAATATCAATCTCTTCAAATATGCAAATTTGCAAAGAAAATTCATCAAACTCATTGAAACCATACCATAGCTGCTTCCTCTCTTTTGATAACAATGCCCCCATGTGTGATGGCATTATGATATGCCATATGCTACAACACCAATTATCCAATCATCCTCAGGCTACTAACAGCTGAAGAACATCACCTTGGTTCCCATGATATATTTTGTCATTTGTTTTTAACATGCTATAGTTTTTAGGCTTATGTGATGTCACTTAAAAAGTTTTATAAAAAGCTACTAAAAGGAGTAATTAGTTGTTTTAATCATAGTCATGGAATATAAACAAACCTCCATACATTTTTACCTGCATGCATTTTTTTAAAAGCAATAACATTGCCATTTTGTGAGCAAAGGCTCTGTATAAGAGTAACAGATGCCATTATCTTTCTCCATCAAGGAATGCTTGGCATACTGGTTTTATTATTGAAAGCCAACACAATATTTTCAAATCATTTTCAGTAAAAACATTTCAACTGATAAAAAGAGGGCAGAATAATATTTAAAGAAATTACAATATCCTTAGATCAGAAGGGTGGCTTAGGCTAGTGGCATTTCAACAAGTACTGATTTTGCATGTGCCTGTCTCCTTGCAAAATTTCATTTCTATGAATTTTTAATGACACCAAGTAATTTTTTCAAGGTCACTGGCAGAGCAAGTAGTCATTCAGACATTAAATTTGTTCACAGTTTCTTGGCAGCTGGACTGGAAAGCTAGCAAGAGGGGGTAAAGCGGGAATAGCCAGCGAAGAGGGAAGAAAAGAAACAAGGAAAAAAAAGAATGAAAAGAATGAAAAGATCTCTTGTACATAAGACTTTGTAGAAATTGTTAAAAGGAACTTCCAGTTGTAGGCAGAAATACAGTTCATAGCATGGAATGTAAAATTCTGTATTGTTGTTTGATTTTTAAGTCAACCACAGCAGACCCTTTAGCATTCTCTATAAATGTGGTTATATGCAAATGCTATTTTAAAAAGAGCTGCTCATAAAACAAAAACCTTCACATGGCATTGCAGGCCAAGCTATTAAATACAAATAACTCTTTTAAAAAAAAATCATATACTAAGAAACATTTAGTAATGCAAGCATGTTTTAATAGAAGTGTCCACTAAACAATGGCAATGTTTAAAAAAAAGAGTTTTGCTGTGTTATCTATAGATCAGAATTTTAAAAAAAATGAGTTCTCAGTTCATAGCATAGTTAGCCCCTAATACATATCTATACAGAAAGTTTGCACAGCAAGCTTTCTGGACACTGAGTTCCCTTCCTCAGGCTGAGGACCAAATGAAGTTAAACACAATGGGCATATATATAAGTGTCTGTACGTCTATATATATATATATATATATATATATATATAGATCTTGATAACGGTCCAAGACCAGGACCGAAACGTCGATGCATGTATTATGCTCTTTTTTAAAATTTAAATAAATAAATTAAATTTTTTAAAATTCCAGTGTGCGCTGCTAACTATCCATGGACTGTTATATATATATATATATATATATATATATATATATATATATATATATATATATATATATATATATATATATATAGACGTACAGACACTTGTGTATACGCAAGCCCACCAATGTTGTCAATCTTCATTTCAGGATGAAATCGCTTTTCAGTATGCAGTGAATCAGGATTAGCAGATGGTTTGGTAGGAAAATATATCTCCAACAATGAAACAAAAAAATAAATAAACAAATAAGACTTAAAGCAGCTGTCTTGAGAATTTTTTGCAGGGCACTAATTCTTAAATAACCTGCACTTACTTCTTTTAATATTTTAGCAGCTCTAGTACAGAGCCAGGCTGTTTTTTTAATGCTTCACTCTGAAATGTCAGTTAGACCTCCTGTTTGTTTTTTATATGTACACAGTGTAGATAAAAGGTCACTGTCTCCATTTTTATGCCATGTAACTTTAATAATACTCTGCTAAGATGATCTTTTATTTTATTAACAACTGTAATGTTTCTTCATGCAGGCATTAAAGGTTTAAACAAGTGGGGATTGATAAAAAAAGAAGTCTAGATATTTAAAGGGGCCCATTCACTAAGTTCGAGTGAAGGAATAGAATAAAATATACTTTGAATTTCGAAGTATTTTTTTGGCTACTTCGACCATCGAATTGGCTACTTCGACTACGACTTCGAATTGAACCATTCGAACTAAAAATCGTTCAACAGTAGTCGAAGTACTGTCTCTTTAAGAAAAAACTTTGACCCCCTAGTTCGCCACCTAAAAGCTACCGAAGTCCATGTTAGCCAATGGGGAAGGTCCCCATAGGCTTTCCAAGTTTTTTCTGATCAAAGGATAATCCTTCAATCGATGGATTAAAATCCTTCGAATTGTACGATTCGAACGATTATTCCTTTGATCGTTCGATCGAACGAATTGCGCAAAATCCTTCGACTTTGATATTCGAAGTCGAAGGATTTTAATTCGCCAGTCGAATATCGAGGGTTAATTAACTCTCAATATACTGTAGCTTTGTGTTTCTCTTCACTAGTTATTCCATTCAGTTTCTCTCTGAATATATATATATGTGAGTTTATATATATGTGAGTATATATGTGAGTTTGCCCTAATTTATACCATGTGATATTTGGAAAGAATGAAGCTGTGTAGGTGGGTGGAGCTTGTTTATTAAGAACACAAGGGCAACCAGATGGCATGACATACTCGATGCCCACTAAAAATCTAATAAAAAAAAAATCAATAGTTCTGTTTAGTAAGAAAAATTATGTGCTCATGCCTCTGACAACTATATTTGTTTTCCAAAATGAATCTTCATACCCAGATATTTTCCTCCATGCTGTTCAGGATATAGTCTGAATTGTGAGACAAAGTTGACTGAGAGGGTTGATTAAACATGCAATCTAATTAATGGCTAAAACATTGCTTGTTTAAGTTGCTTCCTGGATAGGTTTATTATAATCCCATTAAGAGAGTACTTCCTTTCACATAATATTTGCCTTCAAAACATTATCATTTGTAAAATTCATATGACAAACTCAGGCAATGCTTGAGTGCTCTAGTTGTGCAACTCCCAGATTCCCAATACAAGAGCTGACAGGGGCATGCTATCTCTATGTATTTGCCTCATTAAATGAATGTTGTTAATCTATAAAAATATATAACAAAGGATGCACCTGATAATTTAAAGAAACGAGTGTACAGAAAAACTATGGGACACTTTTATTTATTTATTCATTTCCAGATGGAAGGCCGATGTGCTGCATTTTAATTTCATTAAAAGGCACTTTCTGCAAATGTTTTATGAATGTTAACCACTAATTTATGATGATTTTCAAAGTAAGAGGCAGTCAAGAGGCAGTTTATCAAACATTACATTATACATGGAAAATTCCACATAATTGTGCTTAATATATATGTATGTATATATATATATATAGCAATAAGGAAGATAAGCACTCCAATATTTCTGGTCAATAACCTTTTATTCCACTGTGCATACCTGGACTATATATATATATATATATATATATATATATATATATATATATATATATATATATATAAATAATACATTGCATGTAGCATAGTATCCCATGCAGTATCCTTCATTTTTCTGAATGGCCAAACAAATACAACAAAAATGTGGAGCAATAGTATAAACAATTAAAACCAGGGTAGGACTGGTGTGTACCGGTTCCACCGGGAGTGCGACTGCCAGGGCCCTCAGGGAAAATGAAAGGGCTTTCCTGCTGGAGCTGAACATTGCAACACATTCAGATACCAGCTGGGAGTGTAGGACATCAGCACATACTTCCCTCTTCCTGATCTGGTTGGGTCGGAGGCAAAGGAGAGCAGCTGGTCCAGATATGAGAGTAGGTCTGAGCCGAAGAGTCCCATGAAGACTGGAGCCCACCAGGTTTTTTCCTGGTGTCCGCCAGGCCCAGCCTGACACTGCTTAAAACACATCAAATGTATTATTATATAACACATGCTAATGTCCACTTATAGCAGTATTTAAAATGGTTGTGGGCATGCAGTTTGAGCTACTATATTTACAAGTTGCAAAAACTAACATCTAAGCAGTAGACTGTGAAGGTGATAATTCAATGGCAGAATTGTGACTTGCCTGATAAAAACTGGAATTTCATATGCAAATGTAAACTTTTATGAGTTGGGCATGCTGTGTGTGTTTGTACGTATTTTGGATGTTTAATGTATATACCCATATATTGTGCAGCTCTATGTAATGTATTGCACTCTATAAATGCTTGTTAATAAGAAAGATAATGGAAGAATGTCAAACTCCTTCCTAACCCATTCATTTTTTAGATGCAGTTCTAAAGAGCAAAAAAAAACAAAATGGGTGGGTCTTTACCAGACTTTGAGCATGGCAGTATGCATCAGGGGGTGGGTGTTGTGTCTTGGCCAAAAAAGTTTTGAATTTCTAAGAAACAAATACTGGGAGGTAAGACATATTCACTCAATAATAGCATTTTGTACATTTGTGGAATCCCCTTTATGTCAGCGTTTCCTTCATTTTGTCGATTACTCGCTTATACTGTTACATAATGTGTAGAATATAGGCCTAGATTATAGTGTTTCAAATAAATATTAAATACACCAGTGTCAACGAGTCAACACTTTTTTTTCTCTTCCCTGGATCCTCACTTGACAATGTAAATGTTAGAACTGACACCACAGCTAACTCTTGAATCCATCAGCCTTACAGAATGAATTCTACACGGTGTCAGAAAACACATCACTAGCAAGTGGCAGATCTCCAAATGAAATTAGTTTGGGTCATCTGCAGGTTATGCTAAGAAAAAAAATCAAAAGGCAACAGTTTCTGAGCACTCAACATAAAGAGTTATGAATATCTATTCATGCAGAAGCCCAACTCATTATAGAGCACATACTGTACCTGAAAGGGATCTATATGTTTTTTCTGTATGTTTTTTTTTCTAATATGTGACCTTTCAAATTGGATTAGAAATATCAATACCGTAATTATTTCTGCTTTACATCTTTTGCCTTGAATCACGATTTTGTGGGAAGAAGTGAGGGTCCGAGTAAAATATACATCTAGCGCCTATCATTGGTCAGTGCAACCTAGAATGTATCTGTGATCTCAGCACATTAGCCAGAAGAATGGACTCTAGAAACATGTCACCATTTTATTTTGGTATAATGCAATAACATATATAATTTAATAACATATATAATAACATATAATCACCATTAGAACCATTCTCTGTGTTTAGAGTGACGCTCTAGCATGGAGAGAATGTATTATGTTCTTTTTGGTCCCACATAAATATAACTGCCAAACAGTAGAATTCTAATGACTAGCAGCAACCCCTAAATAAAATGTTAAAAGGGTTTGAGTTTCAGTCAGGATAACAGGAAATTATCAGCCGTGCCTGTTTAATTTATATGATATACACATGCCACCTGTGTGTTCATGAAGCTTCTGTAGCTGTTATTTCAACTTGTAATTTTCTAAAGCCAGACTCAACAAAATGATATTGGTTTATTTATTGTAGGTGCTAATATGACTATGCACTTGGCAACAGTTCTTCTAATGATGGATACTTAGGTTTTCTCTCATTGCATTTAAGTAAATGCAGCCGAGCAGGATGGAAAACATTTTTTCTGAATGGCATGAATTATAGCTAAATGTAATGGACAAATATGCTACATCTTAATAAGCAAATAGTTATACGTTATGCACCCTGATGCTTTGAAGCAATAAATTAATTTAACCTATATGAAGAAATTGTTTTGCAACATTAATAATAACCAAATAAAATACTTAAGGCAGTGGTTTCAAAACTAGGTTTCATACCCACTCATTGGGGGCCCAGTGCAGCAGGTGGGGTAGTTTGAAGACCAAACAAAGAAAACTTTGTGGCTGAACTGGTACAAATAAATACTGGACATAAAGGATAAAAATTCTCCTGGAGTGCTGTCTTTCTATCCTTGACAACTATGTCCCATAGTGTTACACCTAATTGTTGTTTTCCAGCTTCTGGTGACTTTTAATTTTACCCTCACAGTCCAGGGAGACCTACTGTCAACCCTTTCTCCTACAATAACTTTTAAATGGATCCACCAGAAATAGAAGAACCCTCATTTGAATTACCCTAAAGAAAATAAAACTCATTGCTAACCACTTTTAGATTACAAATTTAATTATATTACAGACAAAATAAATCTATAATGTCACATTCCATCTAATCATAAATATCTAGTTATATATAGATATTCTTTTAATACCTCTCATGTTTCTGAAGTGTAATATACATGGTAAAGTATTCATAGAGTTTTGTCAATATGTATTACTATTTAGTACATGTTGTAAACAGGTAAGAGCTGCCCTTTGCAAAACAACTGTACACTGTATTAAATGTACTCAGATCTCTCCAGGGAAACTTGGAAATGAGTAAGAAAGACTCCTGTTCAATTGACTGGGCTATTTTGAAGTTTGTATTTCCAAAACCAGTGGATAGTACTTTGGAAAATGTTTGACTGCTAGCAGTGCACTCTTCAGTATGCCAGTTTTCTTCTCCAAACCTGCACATAAACACTATGATATCTATCTTCCATTTATATGAATCAAGCACACAAAGAACAAACTCTTCTGTGTAGTGAAAGACTCTTATTGGAACAACTTCCACAGAGAATAAGTGGCATCACAGATAATGTTAAATAACTTTATAGAATAACTATATAGAATAGGTTTTTGGTACTGTTAAAATGTAGTGATTTTAGTAAAGGGCTACCACTGATATGCTAAAGAAATTAAACAAGTGAAATAGTGAATTGGTAAG
Organism: Xenopus laevis; assembly: GCF_017654675.1. Lineage (NCBI taxonomy): Eukaryota > Metazoa > Chordata > Amphibia > Anura > Pipidae > Xenopus > Xenopus laevis. The sequence goes on along the minus strand of NC_054371.1, from coordinate 80,629,516 downwards.
GATTTGCCATATTTAACAACATGAATCTGAACATTCCCAATTCATGCTTGGCTAATAGCTGGCCCTATAATGACAATGTCAATTTCAGTTGCTTTTAATAACACTGGTGGAGAAGCAACTGCTGGGGAGGTCAGGACCCAGTGGGGACTATTCTGCTTATTTATTTCACAATATAATTTGGAGATAGGTCCTTGGTTTTGGGGGGACCAAATAGAAATTTGTTCTGGTTGCAATATGGTCGTTCATATTTTATATGTCATTGGTGATGTAAAAAAACATTTTCCTAATAGAAAACAGACAGTTTTTTTCATTTATACAAAATATTAATATTTCACAAATATATGACTGCTTAACTGTAATCTTCTGCAAAATTACATTGAGCAAATCATTACTGCCTCTGGAACTGATTTAATACCAGGGATTTTAAGGCATGTCAAGCTTGTCATCCAGATAAACTTCTTTTTATTAAAATGCAGAGACATTTTAACCATGAATTTTTGTTTTACATAGAAGTTTATTTTCACTTATATTGTATTTGGTTAAATAAGTCACATTGTTTAATCCATAATTTTGGATAATGAAGCACAGAAAAGGGAAAGTATGCAACCTACAGAGCTTCCCAGGGTTTGATTTGCTTGTGTTAGGGGCTGAATATGACTATGTATTTGACTTCTCTTGTATTTGCTTTTTTAAGCATATTCTCAGTGTTAACTGAAAATAGTAATAAAACCAAATGTGATAAAAAAAATCTTACATTTGCCACATCTGTTATCTGTTTTCAAACAGTTGGCCTGTAAATGTTACCTTTTGATTGGTCACTATGCATGTCTAGACAAGCTGCAGACCAATTATTATATTATAATAATGCATTCCTCCAAATAGTAAAAGTAATATAAAGCATAGCATTGAGAAAACCCAAGGTAGAATTATTATTTTGTTTTTGTTATATATAATATACTTATATACTTATATATTATATTATATATATTGTATTTATTTGCAATAGTCGTAAATTTTGGTTTACAGTGAGTAAGCTAAAGTCTACAGTCCTTTGGTGTAACATCAATATTAAGTTACCTTTCAATCATTTGCATGACCTAATAACACTGAGTAATAGCACATTAGCAAACTGCCATTTCAGACAGCAGTCAGGCGTGACAAATAAATAATCCAACAATTGCTTCAGATTCATTTTCCAAGAAGAAAAACACTGCAGCTTATTAACTGGGGAATCTGCATATAGAGCAGCAAGCAGCAGAACCAGGATGCCCCAAAAGAAGCAATCTAGCTCATTAATATAATTTGAATGGTTATTTGGATGCACTGATTGTTGTATAATTAAAAATAATATTGTTTTGTTCTGTGATCCTATACTGTAAGTGCTCATGCTTTATGTCTTCCTCTGTTATTCATGGTTTTAATGCAGTATGTTCTGTTTGAACTTGAGAAGGCTTTTTCAGAGTTCTGTATAACTGTGTTACTTGTTCAGGATTAAATCTGGAGTTTTTTGCATTACTTCCACCGAGGTCATAAAATTAACAGACCTTATCTGAGTTTTCTAATTCTCCTAAGGGAAATGCAGAGTATGATAAATCTCGAAATTCAAATATGAATTAAAACTCTAATCGGGTTTGGATAATTCGCAATTCAAATTTGAGAATTTTGACCAAAAAAAAAAATTTGAAAATTTGAATTTGAATTTTCAATTCGACCCGTAATAAATCTGCCCCTTAATGTATAAGCTTGTCATCATGGCAACAAACATTTGCTTTCCATTTTCCCCTGGCCTTAAAAAAGACAGGACAGAATTGCTGTCATTCTATTCTCCTGATTTTTCTTACCGGTAGGTCTTTTTTACCCACTTAAACTGGCCATAGATATACCAATGATATTGTACTTAGTCAATATTCATGTACATTAGTCAGTGCCAGTAAATGGTGCATCAGCAGATGAGGAAATGAAGAGGAGCTGCTGCTCCTCTTCACCTCATTTTGTTGTCTAATATCTCCTTTGACCATTTTATTAGCTTTGAAAGGTGCATTTTATGAACCTTGTATTTTTAGCTCTTCCCATTAGACGACTAAAAGTGGGAAAACCAACAAATATATGGATTGTATACTATAATTGATGTACATTTTGAATGATTTGTTAACCTATTTGCCATGATTCATCTGCATTGTATCGATCTGAGGATCTAACCAGTGATAAAACAAAAATTACCCATTACATTTATATTAATTCTCATTCCTTTATCAAAGTTTCTTCAAAGCAAATTCTATTAGGTCATTAGCCTACTCTTTCCTCTCTAAGTTTGCTTCCAGTAATAGATAAGGGTACATTTATCAAGGGTCAAATATCGAGGATTAATTAACCCTCGAATTTGACCCTCGAAGTTAAATCCTTCGAATTTGAATATCAAATTCAAAGGATTTAGTGCAAATACTTTGATCGATCAATCAAAGTAAAAATCGTTCGATCGAACGATAAAATCCCTTGAAACGAACGATTCAAAGGATTTTAATTGATCGATCGAAGGATTAGAAAAGTGATGGGGAAGGTCCCTATAGGCTAACATTGTACCTCGGTAGGTTTAAACTCCCAAAGTATGTAGTCAAAGTTTCTTTTAAAGAGACAGTACTTCGACTCATCTATTCTAACTCATCTATTCTTAACCAGGGAATGGTGAATACCAAAATTCATCCTCTCTACATACAGCTGCTTTTGGGATAGTAAGTACATGAATTTTTGGGCAAAGAATTGCCTCAAATTCCAAGGTGTACAAATTAAATAAAAATTAAGCAATAAAATAATTTTCTATACTGGCTATGCTATCATTGGCTTTTGCTCCAGGATAAATGCCATAGTATTAAGAAATTAAAACAGGTGCCAGTTCCCTTCACATGTTCTAAGCCTACTACTTAGTACTAATACTAGGAACCACCCCACCAAAAAACAACTTAAGGTTTCTCCGAAAGGGATTCTATGACTGTGTCTTAAAATTAATTGTATTGCATTTACTATAACTGGGCCTGATATTTGAATGTCACTTGAAATGACAGTGCGGCTAAATTTGCAGCACTAAACTCGATTTCATGCAACCTCTTGTGCCTTCATGTACCTTGCACTGAACTGTTAGGTAATTGTGCGATTCTGCTATTTCCATTCTGAAATTAAAGGTTTTCTAGCTTCTAAACTATTGACCCGAAATGTCTCTGGTTATTAAAATAAATAAATGATTCACTATAGTTTTGCAGCAATTTTTTGTTGACTTCAAAGACACCTAATAGAACAGTTTTAGAGCATTATTCTTTTCAAGCAATTCTAGAGATATAGCAGTCATGCCCTCCATAACAATAATAGCACATTCTACAGTCATTTCCCTGAATCTGTTGTGTATAGTTTAATGTGAGATACATACTGATAAGACAAGACAGTATCCTACAAACAAACTCTATTAAACCCTGTCTAAACTCATTGTGTATATATTCGGTAAAGTCACATAAGTTTAATCAAATACTGCCCTTTCATTTAACCTTCTGCAAAGGCAGAACATGCTTAAGAGCGTTGCAAAGATTTTTCTAATTCTTCAGCTATCTATATCCTTTCTTATTAAAAGTTATATACTGGCATTTTCCACTTCTATCCAAAAGCATAGCATATGCATACAACTGGATATACAGTTCCCCTTGAACATTTTCTCCGGAGCGAAGCGCAGCAATGGAAACAGATCGATAAATAATGTATGAATAGTTTTCTTGTTAGAGGTTTAAAAGGCTTGAACCATTGTGATATTCCTTGAATAATTTTTCAACTCAAAGTAAAAGTATCAATCAAGATATAAGTAGCGTAGTAAAAACATTATGTTCCACAGAAATTGTATTTCTTCGAGCCCACATTTATATTTATTATCAATTGAATTTTCTAGGCTATGCATAATTCCTACACTAACACTTTAAAGAGACCAGATTCTATGGGTAAAAGATTTCATCTACACTAACATATTAAAAACACCAGATTGAACAGATAGAAATATTTCATCTATAATAATAATAATTAATGACAAAACTGTGGAAAGGGAAAGATATAAAAAAAAGTCATGGAGAGGAATCTTTACACAGGATGAGTCCCCCAATGAAAATTCAACAGACAAGTCCTTATATTTTTTTTATTAACAATAAAATTTAATTAGCTGATTGACCTTGTTCATATGACCGCAAGAAGTCATCCTTGTTCAGTCTAAAAATGATCAGATTAATAATCTAAGCATGTTACATTTCTAGGCACTCAATCCTACAGCTCTCCTATGAGTCACTGCAACGTCTTCCTACACAATTACAGTACAACCCCAGAGCTACAGTGTAGGGCAAATGGGCTTCTTGTATCCACAAGGTTCCCTTAATTGGATGTCCAAACTGCAACCTCATTTTCTGCATAAAGCATCCTGCTCTCTGCCATGATATTTAAAAAATTTTTTCTTGTATAGACTGTATGTACATATAAATATCTTAGTTTTCAATGACCTATAAACCATCTCATTCCAATCTCAGAAGTCCTGGACCCCTACTGGACCCCACATCTCTTTGGACTTAATAGGAATCCATTCCTTTAGCAACTGACTCAATGGAATTCAAAATCAATAACACATTTCAGACACTTTCTGCTGCTGTACATACAGGTATAGGATCTAGTATCCGAAATGCTTAGGTTTGAGTTTTTTTGGATCTGGGATCTTCTATCGTTTTGATCACCATACCTTAAGTCTGCTAAAAGAAACAGTTTAACGTTTTATAAACTCAATAGGATTGTTTTACCACCTGTATGGATTCATGCAACTTTGTTAAGATCAAGTAAAAGGTACTGTTGTATTACAGAGAAAAATAAAACCATTTTTAAAAATTATAGCTCTATGGCAGATGGCCTTCCCGTAATTTGAAGCTTTCTGGAAAATAGGTTTTTGGATAACGGATCCCACATACACCACATTTGATGTCATGGGTAATATTAGTGATTTATTCTTAAACAACTGTCACCCTGTTCTCTACACCTTGTCTTGTTTACTTCTGCTTCTAGACTGTAGGCATAATTGAGAGCAGAGTCAGGATCACTTTAATTTGGTACTAAGCTTAACAGCATTCCATCTGTAACAAAGCTTCAATCAACAGCCTTGAAAAACATTTTGATTTCTCTGTATTCGTTAGTTTAACTTTAATGTTTTTACAAACACAGCCACATTTTTGTGATGCATTCACTGATGATATAAAGTCACAAAATTTACAGAAAATATAAATATTTCAACAGAACAAATAAACATTTTATATTTTCACAGGGCACACTGTATTAAAGCATTTTAGAAGGAACTCTGCTGTAGGCCCTTTCTGCTTTTAATTACAAAGCTTCCTTTAGTTTTCCTGAGGGTCTGAAGTTTGCTCTTAATCACTGTTAAATGGTGCAATAATAAGGAAGTTGCAACTATGCGCTGGAATGTTGATTTATTAAAACAATAAATAAATACATATACAGTGACATCTTGATTAATAACTAGAGCATTTTTGCAAGTAAAAGGAAACTATTTGCATGTACAAGATGAAAATCTCTTAGCAGTGGGAGAGATGCCAACTGGTACAAAAATGCAAAGAAAAACACCTTAATTATTTTTGATTTTCTTAATCAAATATTGGTTCTCAGCAATGTGGAATACCACAAAATCCAAAGAATGGAACAATAGCAGAAGATACAAAAGCATAAGACAGAGACACACAAACAAAACAAGCTAAAACGCCCAACGTCTTAGCACAGCTGTTCTAGAATCCTGGGCACTGTAGCTCAGTAGAATCTAGCACAAATCAAGTTAAACATTGAAAAGCCTTAAAAGGTATTCATAAAAATATTTCCCCAAGGCGTTGCATGAATCTGAATGTATCCTCCATATACCACTTCTAAGTGTAAGCAGAGCAATACACAGATTTTTTAAGCACAGTCAGTCCCATCCCAAAGCCTTACAATCTAATTTGGTGGATGAGGCCCAGAAATAAATTACTTGCCCAAGGGCACATGAAGTTGACACAGGAGTCATCCAAGGTTCAGACGTCTGTGTCCTTGAGTCAGAGTCCAGGGATTTAACAACTGAATCATTCTTGAGTCCCGAAACCACTGAGCCACTTTATTGACATTTGATCCTATTAGCCCATAAGTCTTAAGGTAGCCATACACGCTACAATTATGATCTTTCCTGGAAAAGATCTTTCCAAGAAAGATTATTCGTTTCAATACACATGTGTAGAGCTAAATTGTCAGATATAAAGGTAGAAACAATAGAATTCAGTGGCTGATGTTTTCAAAATTTTCAGACCAGCCCGATCTGCAACCCAATCGATTTCCAAGTCTTCTACTGATATTGGTCGGCCCCTCTCCCACCATACACGCACCGAATATTGTACCAAAATTTGTTTAGTGTGATATTATCGGTACGTCTATGGCCACCATAAGAGCTGCTATTCAAATGTATCAACATCTTGGTATACCACTACTACCTGCTTTTACTTTATTGCTCAGTGCAGTACTATAAAATATGCATATATCCACGGAGAAGATGAAAAGCAACTAAATTTAATACTCTCATTAAGATGTGTTTACTGCTAACAACACATATTCCTACCTTCAGAGCAGCAGTTTTGGAGCAATAAGTACTGTAGAAAGCTAGATAGTGTCTGTCCATGCTTTGGTGCATCATGCATCATGTGTTGCAAAAGATAATCAATCAAATTACAGCAGGTGTAATATGCTTGGGGGATAGTCTCTCCAGTGCAGCTGAACATATACAAAATGTGAATCATCTTTTTATCTGTGATATGTACATATTGAATCAAACAACAGGGAGAGAGAAATCCTGCATATGTTGGTAGAAAAATAAAAACAGTGTCAGCTGCACAAACGGAAAGGAAAACCTTGAAGAAGCTTTGTGTATAAAACTCCCAAACATACAGATATTTCTCATCGCATATTTCCTTATAGCTGCCCAATTGTCTACAGCCAAATCATGGTATTCCCCTATTCATTCTATTCCACTATTGATCATGTGAATGGAAAAATCAGCAGCATAATGCACCCAGTGGACAAATTCGAAAAACTATGCCCCCCTTTAATTCTAAATTTCCAATTAATTTTAAACTGTCAGCAAACTAAAGTAACATACGCAATTGCATGGTGTAGTGGCCCAGACACCCTTATTTTCTACTTTCCTTGGCCCTTTGTTTAAGGAAATTGGCCCCAACAGTGGGTCATACATCACAAATTTATTATTTGTTATTGTTGTTTTGTTATCAGCCTGCTTGGCTCAGCTGCTGCTAGACTCATTCATCTATCTCACCGCTCAACATCAGCTGCTCCCATATGCATGTCCCTTCACTGGCTCCCAATCTCCTCTAGAATCAAATTCATCTCTGATATCCAAATATCCTCCTTCACGAAATCTTCGCTCTGCTTCTGACCTTCGCCTCACTTCTCCTCTCATCACTTCTGCCCATTCTCGTCTACAAGACGTCTCTCTGGCTTCTGCTTTTCTCTGGAACTCTCTGATCCGAGCTGTCAGACTTTCTCCTTCTCTCTAAACTTTCAAACGCTCCTTAAAGACCCACCTGTTTAAAGAAGCGTTTTCATGTGTACCTTAATTAATCAATCATTGCTGTATCGTAAATCACAAAATTGTTTATAAAATCCTAATGTCTAAATTGAACCCTTACCTTTAGTTTGTAAACTCTAATTTGTAGGGCCCTCTAATCCTATTGTATTCTGCAAACCCTTGTTTGTTATCCACCATTTATTCCCTGTTTGTTATAACCAAGGTAACGCACTGCATATCTTGTCTGCGCTATATATATATATATATATATATATATATATATATATAGAGTCCAATGTAGCAGGTAGCGGCACTCACAGGATTTGTGACAAGTTCCAATTTTGCAAGAAAATCTTTATTGAAGCTCAACGTTTCGATCCCCCACAGGGATCTTCGTCAGGAGGGAAAACAAAGAAGATCCCTGTGGGGGATCGAAACGTTGAGCTTCAATAAAGATTTTCTTGCAAAATTGGAACTTGTCACAAATCCTGTGAGTGCCGCTACCTGCTACATTGGACTCTATTACATATTGGCAGGCACCCAGGTTCTCAACACTGTAAACGGAGTGCACCTTGGGACAATGTATATATATATATATATATATATAAATATATATATATATATATATAAATATATATATATATATATATATAAATGATGATGATGATGATCTCTGGTTCCAATCAACCTCACAAGCTTGACATCATTGTGGGCAGTTCACTTAAGACTTTGCCAATCTGGTCCATTCACAACCCATTCTGGAAGCTGGATCAGTAGTACTCTGGTAGCGTGTAAAAATATTGATAACACAAGAAAAACCAATTCATTCAAATAAAGTGAATGTAAACCCTACTTAATATTTTGGGTATATTGTCTGTTTTTTAAGAATTGAATCACTAGCCCATTGCCTGTTATAAACATGAATGTCAAAATGTCAAAATATGTGGGAGAATTCACAACCTTGCCAGCTCTGTCAACATAATTCCAACAGGGGTATAATGATTGCGGGTGCAGGGCCTACAGCTGTCCCTGGATATTTGATTCTGAAGGAAAACAGAGGAAACAGAAACATCTTAGAAAAAAGAACACCTAAATTGTTAAGGAGCCAAAGCAAATTTCTACAAACAGAGGTAAGGGTCGATAGCAATGGGAGAAATTAAGACATTTTGGACCAGGGCCCAATATCCTATGGTTATACCACCATACTCCCACACATATAGGAGGCAGCAAAAAACTAGAATTTCCGATCAGACAGATTTCTTGTAATCTGTTGGGATCACACGAGTTAGCATCAAAACTGCCTAGGACAAACTCCCCACAAATATTTCCAGCAGCTTGATAATAATCATTTTTATTGTAATAGGCTTAGTGTTAAATCTAGCGAAACCCACTAGACATTAAATGTAAGTAAAGTAGGAATACAATAATGAATAATGCCCTTCACAGAAAGATACCACCATAATAAAGATGTGTAATGGGTTATATGCTGGCAAATATTACTTTATAAATATATTTCATATTATACTGAAAGAATTACACATAAGTGGCAAATACAGATGTAATGTATTTTGTTTTCAAAGTGAAACATATTATCATATAATATACTGACAACCCTATGAAATCGATTATTAGAAAGACAGTAGCAATGGACAGACTGATGTTCTCTTTCAAAAGATAATCTGAGCTAGCATAAAAAAAAGAACATTACATTTCCATTATTGTTAGTGAAGAATAAATTGGGCAGCACATGACTGTCTTGGTAGCATGCTACATATTTCCTCCCAAGATCAGACAATGCACTTCATTTATTTGATATTTTGGCATTAAAAAGAAATCACTTTCAATGATTTTCAGCAGGGAAAATATGCTTCTGTCCTGTCTCACTGTACTCCCCGGACCAATTCATATTTCACTGTGAAAACATTATACCTCATCATTTTGCAGGTAGTACTATTCAGGTAATATTTATAGCATTGCAGACTCAGTTTCTTCCCCCCCCCCTTCCCTGATAACTCTTCACTTGGCCTTTAAAAATGTGCTTGCAGTAGCAAATTGAGAATTTCAGAGTGCAATGTTAAAATGAAAACCAAAGCATTTAGGAATGTATTACTTTTTCTGGCTCCGTTCCAATTAGTAACTTCCAGATTCCGAGGCGTTTTTTTTAAAGCTTCTAAGTGAGTATATAAATTATACTGTGACTACGTAATGGTGTAGAGTAATGGTTTATGAAATTACCTATAACAACAAATCATTGAACAGTCCAGATAATGATAGACTCTGTGACCCAGGGAATAAAATGACAACCCATATTTTAGTGCTTAAAGTCTGGTTAAGTCTAATGGAGTCCCTTAAATGGAATTATTTTGGCATATGCCCCAAAAAAGTATTACAGAGAGAAAAGAAAACGTGTTTTAATGTGGATACAGCTATACTTGAAATGTAAGCTAGACATGATATATTATAAAGTGTATTGACATTTAAATCCTACTTGTACTTTGGTTTCAAAGCTAAAATGATGTTTAAGAATGACACCAGCTGCTAATGGTTTACTTTTATGCTATATGTTTGGCCTTGGACTAATAAATCTGAACACACTTAAACTCCATTGCCAACTTGAACATTTCATCAACCAAAACTCTGTAGTTTTACAACAAGTAGCTTGAGAGCAGAGTTTTTCTGAAGAAACAAATGTAATTATAATATTGTAATCATTATATGCTATAAACTAAAACAAAATAATTATATTTGCATTCAGTTGTGTTGACACTTTTGGTTTATTAAAATAGACATACAGATATGATATACATATATCATATTTGTTTAAAGGGATACTGTCATGGGAATTTTTTTTTTCAAAAAGTAACAGTTATTAGTGCTGCCCCAGCAGAATTCTGCACTGACAGCAGTTTCTCAAAATAGCAAACATACTTTTTTATATTTAATTTTGAAATCTGACATGGGGCTAGACATATTGTCAGTTTCCCAGCTGCCCCCAGTCATGTGACTTGTGCTCTGATAAACATCAGTCACTCTTGATTGCTGTATTGCAAGTTGGTATGATATCACTGCCCATATTGCGCCCCACCCAGCAGCTTAATAACAGAACAGTTGGAAGGTAACCAGATAGCAGCTCCCTAACACAATATAACAGCTGCCTGGTAGATCTAAGAACAACCCTTAATAGTAAAATCCAGGTCCCAATGAAATACATTCAATTACATTGAGTAGGAGAAACACCAGCCTGCCAGAAAGCAGTTCAATCCTAAGGTGCTGGCTCTTTCTGAAAGCACATGACCAGGCAAAATGACCTGAGATGCACCTACACACCAATTTTACAACTAAAAAAATACACTTGTTGGTTCAGGAATTAAATGTTATATTGTAGAGTGAATTATTTTAGAGATAAAAACGACATCATAAAAAATATGACAGAATCCCTTTAAAGACCTCTATATGTGGCCACAGCCGCTATACTAGCTGTAAAGCAGAGCAAGTTCGATAAACAAGTGGATCTTTGTCCGATTTGGATACCCAAGTGGTACACCCAATGGATTGAGATGCTCAATTTTGTGTACACACAGCAGCCAATGCATACCCCTATATAGAAACCTCTAGAACCAAGATGGTTCCAGATGGTTGACCAGACTGGTGCCTTTGCTAACAATCTGGTCCTCCTTGTGTGTGGTCAAACTTTATTCAAGCCCAAATCTGGCAGGATCTACCAAAAATGGACATTCAGGAGAGAATACTAGGAACTCAAATTTTTTTATCATAAACAACTGAAAGTGAGGGTTCTTCAGTTAACTAAAAGTAGATGTGAGTTGTCTCTTTGTGGTATTCATCAATGTGAGGCCAAATTACAAGCAGCGAAGTGAAAATGAGCAAGTGTTTGACCAGCAGCAGTTCCAGTACAACATTTTGTGATTTACTAAATGGAAAGCTCTGCTCTTACTTGCACTAAATTCTTAGCAAAAGGAAAATTCCGGCAATTTACCCAGGTTTGATTTTGTATTACTACAAATATGCTACACTTAGAGCAGTGATCCCCAACCAGTAGCTCGTGAGCAACATGTTGCTCGCCAACCCCTTGGATGTTGCTCCCAGTGCCTCAAAGCAGGTGCTTAGTTTTGAATTCCAGACTTGGAGACATGTTTTGGTTGTATAAAAACCAGGTACACTGCCAAACAGAACCTCAATGTAGGTTGACAATCCACATAAGGGCTACCAAATGGCCAATCACAGCACTTATTTGGCACCCCAAGAACGTTTTTCATGCTGGTGTTGCTCCCCAACTCCTTTTACTTCTGCATGTTGCTCACAGCATGTTGCTCACAGGTTTAAAAGGTTGGGGATCCCTGACTTAGAGAAAACTTAGGAAGTACTGCTGAATTTCCAAACAAAGGTGTAGACAGTACTGTTCCTGTGTTATAGATGGACTGTTTGGTTTGAACTGCTTATGTTATTGTGTGGTGAGTGAGAAGAACTAAAACATGTAATTCATTAAGTTAAACTCCCATAATCAGTTCAGATGACTGACTTACCATACACCATCTGTGCATATATTGAGTGCAATTATTACTTCTAAAACACTGATTATAAACTTGACAAATAAGCAATAAACAAAAGCCCTTTGACCACAATATGCTTGTATATTTGCTCTAAGTTAAGAAATGCAGAATTGCCCTTTACAAGCCATAATTAAGGAAAAAAAGATTGCTGGAATCAATGTTCACTCAAGTATTGGAAATCTTTGTGTGTATTGGACACCATGGACAGACATAATCATATTAGGGAGGAAGAAGCTCTATGGGCATTACCATAACTCTAAAGCAAAATTAAAAAGAAACATTAGTGGATCAAAAGTAGATTTAAATCTGGCACAGCAAAGGACAACATGAGGTAGTGGAAAGTAAAACAAACATGGAACTTTGTCTAAACTCAGCTTTGCTTTGGTGAAGAAAATCTTTTCCCCTTAAACAATTCATTCTTTTACTTTGCCATGATGTGTTCATATAAACTCATTACTACGCTGCCATTTCAGTGCTAAGTCTGCAATAACATTGCAGGTGTTTAACAAAGAAGAATCAGCAGCTGCTTGGGGGCCCAAGAGTATCAAGATCCCCATGGGGATCCTTCCTAATGTGAAATTTAGTATATGTGTATAAAATAGATTTTGCTTTGGGTACAGGCAAGTTCTAATGATCTCACTGCTCGTTTTGTGAGTATGCATACAACCTGAGCAAAAATGAGAAATGTATGTTTGCTCCATGACAAGGAACATACCCTGTCCCCCTCTCTCTCTGATCTCTCTCTATCTCTCTAATCTCTCTCTCGCTCTCTCTCTGGCTGATCTATTTTTCTCTCTTTCTGGCTGATCTCTTTCTCTCCCTCTCTCTCTCTGGCTGATCTCTTTCTCTGGCTGATCTCTTTCTCTCTCTCTCTCTAACTGATCTCTCTCTGATCTCTTTCTCTCTCTTTCTGACTGATCTCTCTCTCTCTCTCTCTCTCTTTCTGGCTGATCTCTTTCTCTCTTTCTGACTGATCTCTTTCTCTCTCTCTGATCTCTCTCTATCGCTTTCATCTCTTTCCCTCTCTCTTTCTGGTTGATCTCTCTTTCTCTCTCTGGCTGATCTCTTTCTCACTCTCTCTCTCTCTCTCTCTCTCTCTCTCTCTCTCTCTCTCTCTCTCTCTCTCCCTCTCTCTCTCTCTCTTTCTCTCTCTCTCTTTCTCTCTCTCTCTCTCTCTTTCTCTCTCTCTCTCTCTCTCTCTCTCTCTCTAGCTGATATCTCTCTCTCTCTCTCTCTCCCTCTCTCTCTCTGGCTGATCTCTTTCTCTTTCTCACACTCTTTCTCTGGCTGATTCATTCTCTGCATAAATCCATTGTACCATTTAGCAGCACATCCTGTCTTTTCCATTAGCACCATCAGCAGACTAACCCCAACCTCAGATTTGTAATATGGCAAAAAGCGATTAACATATTTTCTCACTATTATAAGTACTCCCAACCAGTTAATGTGGTCTTTGCTAGTGGAAGTCACTGTAACTTCATTATCAATGACTAAATGCTGAAAGTATTTGAAAGCAGCCGTATAAAGCCTTTGTGGGCTATAAAACCGAGCTAAAAGCACCTTATAGCTAACTTACTGTTGGGCTGATGAATGTGGCACTGTAATCTTGTTGACTTTGAATGCCCACTCTTATCAGAACACACTCATAAATCAACGGCAAAGCACACATTTGTGATACACACAGTTAACCCCTTTGGCACAAGTCTACTCAGATATTACTAAGAAAATTAGGCTAAAAACAAACACTTAGGGACAGATTTATCAAGGGTCGAATTTCGAATAAAAAAATCTTCGAAATCCGAATAAAAAGTTTATTTGGGGGGAATAGGCAGTTTTCATTCTAATTCGAATCGTGCGAATCGAAGTAACATCGTATTCGATCAAATTCGATTTGAAGTTTTCTCTAAAAAAAACTTTGATTTTTCCACCAATTGACTCCAAATAGGCGTAGGTCCCCCATAGGCTAAAACAGTAATTCTGCAGGTTTTAGATGGCGAATGGTCGAGGTAGAATCTTTCAAAAGACAGTACATTTTGATATTTGAATTTTCTAATTTTTTTCAAATTCAATTCGAATTTGGACTATTCCCTAATCGAAGTACACAAAAATAGGTCAACATCTTAAAAAATTTTCATTTTTTAAATTCGAATTTTCACTTTGACCCTTGATAAATATGCCCCTTATACTTGTATTGTAGCCTAATAAGCTACTGCTGCTAATGATACAATATATTCCTATGTATTTTTTTTAGGTCATCAAGAGCAATTTACATCAATAAAACAGACTTCAAATGACAACATAACTAAACAGAGTGACATGGGTAGTACTCCTAATACGTTGAGAAGGTGGGAGTTACTGTAAGTTTGCTTATTAACACTATTAGGGGCATAATAGTGTCAAATCGAGTACTGGGACACGCAGCAGCTCTCTGACCAGCATTAATGTCATCTGATTTATATTAAAAGCTCACTGCTAAAGCTGATACTAAAGGAAGATTGTAAGCTCTTGAACTCAGGCCACTGATGTTAATGTTTGGCATGCTGTTGCATTGTTTGCTTTTAAAATGCAGTATTGTGGCTTTATAAACTATACTTACAATAATTTATAAAGAAAAGTTTCTTGAACAATACATATCATTTTTTTTTCTAGCAGCAAATGTGCAAAATATAACTATGCCAGACAGTTTTGACCGAGGATCACTCAAAATAAAAAACTTGCGTTGGCATATTTTGTTCATTATTGTGGGTCACTGTATACAATTTCTTTTTTTCTTCCCAACTGAATACCTACAGCATGAGGCCATGTCCTCTGCAGTCTTTTCCAAAAGATACATATCTACTGCTTGGTAAAGTTTAAAGGCCAACAACCTCAGGCGAACCTATTACATACACATGACTTTAACCTGCAGCTTGTGTCAGAGATTGTTCACAAGGCAATTAAACATCCAGTTGCCCTCCCTCTCTTCATTAATAATTGCTCCAAGCCATGTGAGATGGCCAGAAGTACCTCTCAGCATTATTATGGATACTTGAGAGACTCATAGGGTACGCATCAGTGGAGGCAGTCTATCCCTCAGCGGGAAACCCTAGCGTTCCATGGGGAGAGTCAGAGGAAAGCAGTCAGCGGTGACTACTCTCTTAGCTGGAAACTTCACTCCTGTGCACTTTTCATGCAATCAATCATGAGAGAAGGTCAACAGACAGCTTTCAAATAACTGATCCATTTAACTACTGACATTGATCTGAAGTAGAGGAACAGAGTAGGGAGGAGGGGAGCGAGAAGGGCAATGTAGTCAATCAGTGAAACTTAAACCTACTTAAGTGAAAGAGAAAGACAAAACACATGCATTACCCTGAATCCCATACTGACTCACTTTCTAAATGCAATCAGCATTTACTTTGATAGAATAAGGCTGTTATGCACATACAGAATTATCATCTGCAAAAATCTTCCGCTTTTTAAGCATATTACATTTCTTTTTCCTTCTAGGTAATTGTTTGAAAGGCAGATAAGTAAGACACATGGTTAAACTACAATGAAATATAAACCTGTATTTTCCTTCTGCATAATATGCCAATATGAAAATAGAAATATTGCAAGGCTGAATTATAAGTATATATTCACATGTATACAAGTTCGGGTGCAGTAGCAAAGTGCAAGTTCAGCCAGCTCTGGATACTGAATGCAAAATCTCAAGGTGTTACTTCTAGGGTTCCCTTCCCTGTGTTCAGCCTTCACACACAACTGACCAGCACCTAGTGAATTTCACAAAATTGACGCTGTCCACCTCATAAACTGAGAAACTTGCAACACAACTTGAGCTCAGTTTACCAAAGCAGACATTATTATGTCTAAATTACATTCAAGTTGATGCCATGTTCTTATGCTGTTACTCTGGAATACTAGAGGAACAAAAAAAAATCCACATTTTGCACTGTGCACATTACACTTGTTTAGTAAATGAGCCTTGGAGTGTCAAATCCAAGCCATTTTGCCCATATTATAGGCATGGGACCTGTTTCCAGAATGCTTAGGACCTGGGGTTTTCCAGATAACTTCATACCTTAAGTTTTGTAGAAAAATAATGTAATCATTAATTAAATCCAGTAGGCTGTTATTGCTTCCAATGAGGATTAATTATTGCTTAGTTAAAGTACAGGTATGGGACCTGTTATCCAGAATGCTTGGGACCAGGGGTTTTCCGGATAAAGGATCTTTCCATAATTTGGATCTTCACACCACTAGAAAAATAATTTAAACATTAAATTAACCCAAATAGGCTGGTTTTGCTTCCAATAAGGAATAATTTGTACTTTGTACTTAGGCTCAAGTACAAGATACTTTGGCTCAAGTACAAGATACTGTTTTATTATTACAGGGACAAAGGAAATGATTTTTAAAAACTTGGATTATTTGGGTAAAGTTGAGTCTATGGCAGATGGCCATCCCGTAATTCAGAGCTTCTGGATAACAGGTTTCCGGATAACGGATCCCAAACATGTACTCTATTAGGCTGGGTTATGTAAAAAGTGACTGATATCAATGTGAATCCTCAGTGGATAAAGGGTATTATTATTATTATTATATTTATAGATCATTATAGGCTATAGCTTATAATTTTAAAGTCCTGGGGCATGAATAAAAATCTGAGTTTTAATGTTTTAACATTAGAGGAATAGGGCTCAGTATCAATAAAGGAAAAGGGTGTTTATCTACTTTCTCTCTTTGCTCTTATGCAGTGATTGCTATCTACATATAGGATCTTGGTAAATGCATTTGGCTTCGCTTTTCATGGTTGTTTATTTTTCTTTCATCTTCCTGATTGTCTGTGATCAGTATCTACATTTATGGGTATCTTATTTACCAGCATTCAAAGCACATTGTGGAATATAAATTACTGCTGCCTTATAAAACTGTGTCTTTAAATGCTCTATTGTTCATCCTTTAGGCTCATGGCACATTGAGCAGGGTATTTTTACCTACCTAACGAGTAATCAAAATACTACAACTTCCAATGAACCACCATCTGCCCCTCCCTCATTGTTGCCTATGTGAATTGTATGAATCCTGCCTGTGCTGAATTCATAATATTTCTATAGGCAACAAGGGGAGTTGGTAGTGCCATAACCAAGGGGGCATTGTGCATCACCGGTCACCCATATGACCCCCTACAGAAGGAGCAGGCCTGGGCCCCCAACAGCTGCGGTCTCTGTTTCCTCTGTAGGAAGAGGGTGCATCACAAAATGTGCTTGTAAATACAGTGTAGTAACTATGGAAGATATATGTGAACAATAATGCTGTGTATGCTGCCTCGTGTAACCCACGTAGTTACATTCATTATTATCATGCTTGATTTAAGCATTTAATAAAATTCCTACACAATCCCTCTTAAAATCATAACAAGTATCCCAAACCAACGAAATAAATATTTCTGAAACCAAACATTTTGTTCTTGCCACTGTTTTGCAAAGTCACAAGCTAGGAAATAATTTGCAGGGGTAATTTGTCACTGAGTCCCTAGCTAAACATTTCCTGTGACTGACCTCCTATTCAAAACATTGCTTCTTTCATCCCGTTTTCATTTTCCTGTTAATGGGGAGGGCAAATGCACAATCAGGTCAAAAGCCTTTACCTTTCATAATTACCTCCCAACGTACCTTAAGGCTACAGCATTGTAAACAAATTACCTCGCTTGTTCTGCACAAACAGGCTTCTACATTTTTTTCTTTAACTGGATGTAAAATGTTTTTTTTCAGCAACTTATACAATCAGGTTGAGCCAAAATATTGCCTCTTGATTTTAAGGCAAAATATTCCCAAACTGCCTCTTTGGAACTCTCTAAATGCACAACTTTCTAGAAGCAGTAAGAACAAAGACATCATTAACTTTGTACTGAACAAACCAGTGTTTCTGTTAATGCTATAAAGGCGCTGAATAGTGCTATGAAATTCCGATCCACCTGCCATTCCAAGTGATATAAATTACAGTAAGAGAAAATGGAATGATGATTAACGTATACTTACAGAGAAGAATACACAGTATGTAGTGGTGGCACACTAAAAACAATAGACCAGATTTCAGCTGCCTTTCCTTAAGTATTCTGATACCTGATGAGAATATTTGTAAAGGTTTAAAGAGTATTTTAGAATATTCATACACACCTCATACCTCCCTACTGTCCCTTTTTTTGCGGGACAATCCCAATTTTGACAGCTCAACCCGCAATCCTGGATTGTTACTTAAAAGTCCCGACTTTCTCTTTGAACTCGTGCACTGAACAGCCAGAAAAAGATACAACATTTTTAACTTAATTGGCTTTCGACAGAGAGCCCAGAATAAGTGGCAGGTGGGCTTGGATACTTTTGTAACAATTGAAGATAAGCAAAGAACTAATTGTAACAATTTAGGATAAACAGGTCTCTTGGGGAAACTGTGATTTGCAGCTTAAAGGGCAATTCACCTTCATTAGCAAAACTGTAAACATAAAAAACACAGAAATGTGTTCAGACTTACGTAACCTGCCAAATTTTGTAAAATGAACATGTTAATTAGGGGGTGTGGCCACAAAATAGGTGTGGTCAAAAGTTTATTGTTTTAGTATTACAGAGAATATTTTTAAACATTTGAAGGATTTGATTGTAATGGAGTCTATGGGAGCCGGCGATCCCTTAATTGAGAGCTTTCTGGATAACGGGTTTCCGGTTAACAGATCCCATACCTGTACCTGTATATTTTCACCAAGATCCACTGTAATCAAACCAGTTTCCAGTAGACTACATCTTAACAAAAGAAATGGGGACTGTACAGCTTAATACTGGGTATGATAATAGTAGAATCCTCATTTTTTTCAGGGGGACCAGAAAAAAATGGTATAATCTCAGAATATGTAAAATCAGAGAAATGTATTATGCATTATTATTGATGGGACAACAAAAATTTGCGTAAATTAAGGGAAAAATTAGGGGATGTAAAATTGAGGTTTCATTGTATTCCATAAGGTACTGACCCCATCTTTTTATACATAGCTGTACAAATTTGGGTTTTCACTCAATTATTTATTGAATTTATTGAATTATTTATTGATAAATAAGATAAAATTGTGGATGGGAGTTTGGTCAAGCTTGGTTTAATAACAATATGAGATAAATTTGAGTTTATTAAATAAGGTGTGGAGATCCAAATAACAGAAATATTCCTAAAAAGCCCCAAGTCCAGAGGAATTACTTTATACTGTGTTTTGGCAATGGCTATCCCATTGCCTTAAATGCACATGTTTTTCATAGCTATTAAATAAATATGAATGTGTTCATTATAAGCTACATTGGCTGTTTATGCAGGTTGCTTCACTTAAAAGAAAAATCAGTGGAATTTGCTTTATTTTCAAAGAAGTCTTTCACATCATGTTAAAAGCTTAATAAAACAATTGCATTTGATACTGTATGTATTAATGAATAAAAAAAAGTGCATTGATTCTTATTGAAAACATCTGTTCCATCTTCCTTACTCAGAAGACAGCACATTATACTGCAGCTAGCTATGTGAAATAAACAGAAGATTGATTACAGAAAGACTAAATAGAGGAAATGTAACATTTCAGTAAATGATGGAAGCAGCCCATAATGATATTTCAGGTGTGATAGATCTTATTTTCACTTTCTGATACAATTCTGGCACATCCAATAGTTATAGAAAATTACTTCAGCAGTTTTCTGTAGTAGCAAAGAAACAGGCAGAAAAGAACCAAATGTCTTAAAGGTCCTTAAAATGGTCTTATATGCTCCTGGCCATGGAAAGGATGCTGTCATTGTATTACATTATTATCTGACCCACCAAATAGTTATTCATATCGTTTTTTTAACGTGCAAGAGACAAAATTCAGATGTTTATATTGGATTTTCGCCTCTTCGAGCGCAGAAAGCACAATTGCACTAGTAATGGGCCATTCGGAAGTTGGTCTTAGGTGGCCAAGGGTAGAAAATCGTCTGGAAAAAGGTTGAGGCAAACTAAACTATATGACAAACAAGCTGATTCTATGGACTGTTGCTCACAAGAGAGCCTGCAAGAATAACGCCCCTGTTTGTTCTCAGCCGAGGTGTCCTGCCATACCCATGAATAAAGTGCCAAAACACCATTTTCAGCAGTTCTTATATAAAATTGAGTATTCCTGCTGCCATAAATGGGTTAGGATTAGACTAATACACTTAATAACCTTGATATGTATTCATCTGACCCTCTACTTTATGCTATGCAGAAAATGGAAAAAAGTATGCAAATGTAAGAAAAAATGAGAAAAAAAAAGAGATTGATATATTGTTTTGAAAACACAAATAGCTCCAAATAGGTCTTATGAGAGATACTGCAATAAAGATCACACAATTTGCACCAGTACTAGTTACCTATAGCAACCAATCTGGTTTCACTGCTTTATGAGTAAAGACCCCATACATGGGCTGATAAAAGTTGCCGACAGACCGAGTTGTGGAGCCATCTGACAGGTGTCCCCGATCGATGTCTGGCCGAAACGAAGCCAGATGCCGATCGGGCAGGTTAAAAAATCCTGTTGGATCGCGGCCGCATCTTTTTGGTGATGCGGCCCTGCGCTCCACCTGCCCATATGCCCTCCATTCTGATCCGATCATTGGGCCCTAGGGCCCACAATTGGATCAGCCAGATATCGCCCACCTCAATGTGGGCATATCAGGAAGAGACCTCCCTGTGTATGGCCAGCTTTAATACAACCTGGTTGGTTGAAATCAATTTACTCCAAAAGAAACAATGTAACCAGGGGGTCCCCAACTTTTCGTACCCATGAGCAACATTCAGATGTAAAAAGAGTTGGGGAGCAACGCAAGTGTGAAAAATGTTCCTGGCTGGTGCAAAGTAAGTGCTATGATTGGCCAGGTACAGCTGGTTTTTAATTCTAAACCTGGAATTAAAAAAATAAGCACTTACTTAAGACAATTGGGAGCAACATCCAAGGGGTTTGTGAGTAATATGTTGCGCATGAACCAATGGTTTGGGGTAACCTATTTCTAGCCAGGTCTCAACTGCAGTTACTAATCCCCCTGCCTTAGAAGAAAGGTATCATTTGCACTGTAGATGAATGGATTCTCTTCACTAAAGGTCACAATAACTAAAAAGATGAAAACACAATTTTTCCAATAATTTTAAAGATTGAAACAGAGAAGTTTTTAAAAACAAAACAAAAAACAGGTCTCCAGTTTGCTGATGTAGAATGGTGGGGCTTGTAGTTCTAACACAGCTAAGTTAAAGCATCATACCTACTACACAGATCAATGAATAAGTGGTCAATTCAACAGCTCTTGACCAATTCCCTTCCCTGGCCTACTCCTGAGCAAGCATGCATGGAAAGCAGCCTAAAAAAATAAACAGTGGAAAGATTTCAGCAACTGCCCTGTGTTATAGAAAAGAGCTCAAAGATCTCATTGTTTTACATGGTTTTCATCAAACATCGTGGTTCATGGAGGGAACATAGTCTTCACTATCCTGATGTGGAGTTAGCAATATATCTGGGAAACATACCCTCTAATTGTATGCAGCGCAAATACCCTTTCTTCATGAAATTACGCTCCGTCTTATTTCTTCAATCAAAATAACATACAAAAACATTTTCTGCATTGTTCTGGTTTAATTAATCATGTTTAGTTAATTAGAAAATGCATAGTTAAAGGAGAAAGTAATCTTTTTAAAAATGTTAAATCTTCTATAACATAGCCTATAAGGTTTGATCTTTCATTTGTTTAAAAACAGCCAAAGCTTATCATTCAAAGAACATTATTTTTACGATTTGCTGTTAGGTGAAGGAGCTGCCATACAGGGTGATATTGTATACAATTAGATGCTACAGATCTACTATCTTGACAAATTCTAAAATAGGAGCAGCACAGATACAGTTGGATGGATGTTGCAATAATTATACAAGTTAAAATTTCATATGCTTCATTTAAAGGAGAAGGAAAGCTACGGAGGCATTTTATTGCCAATAGATTAGCTGCAATAGTGCAAGCTAGAATGCTATATTTATTCTGTACAATGTTTAACCATACCTGAGTAAAAAGCTCTAAAAACTCTCTGTTTGTTTAGAATAGGAGCTGCAGTATTAATGTGGTGTGACATCACTTCCTGCCTGAGTCTCTCCCTGCTCTGGGCTCAGATTACAGTAGAGAAGGGAGGAGTGGGGGGAAAGGAGCAAACTGAGCATGCTCTTGCCCAGGGCAATGAGGTTTAAGCTGAAGGCAGGAAGTCTGATACAGAAGCCCATGTGTACACAATAGAAGGAAAGAAATGCAGTATTTCTTTTTACAGGGGACTCAGATCAACATTACTTGGGGGGTTTACTGGTATATTTTGATGGACCTTTCTGATAAGGCTTACTTAGTTTTAACCTTTCCTTCTCCTTTAAAGAAAAAAAGTTCTGTGATCACAATGAGCTTGGTGCAATTAAACAGGAGTAGCATCAGCCACCAGGGTCGGCCAGGGGCCCACCGGGGTTACTCCTCCAGCCACCAGATGTGACAGCACACGGGGCTGTGTTTGTGCGGATGCACGCGGCGCAAAATACACACGCACTGATTTTGCCACGACCTCCCGACAAAGGGAGGTTGCAGCATTAAGAAGCAGATATGTGTGTGGATATGGGTGCGGATATGGGTGCAAATCTGGTCTGGCGGGGCCCACAAGAGCTGGGGGCCCACTGGGTTTTTTCATGGTGTCCCATCGGCCCAGTCCGACCCTGTCAGCCACATCTATGTAATAAACCTGTCACCTCCAGTATGGTACAAATTAAAATTAACCTAGAAAGATCATGGTCCTTACAATTTCCCACTAGCAGCCAGATCAATAAATATATAAAAGTGCATGTGTATATACATCATTTATCATAGTGACTTGATGCAGCTACTTCTGATGTCAGCATTCTCCGCAGCTAAGAATGTCAATTCCTCCTCTGCTGCTGGCTGTCAACCACAGTGCCACAGCCAACCACAGCTCCGTATTTCACAATGGAATTTAGTGGGGTGCTAATTCCTGTAATGAGCCTGGAACTGAATTTCTATCCGCCTATCTTTTAAAGGTAAAGGACACCTATTTTAAAGAACAGTTTAAAGCATATCAACATAAGCTATTCACTACTTATCCAAACATGTATTTATCAGTGTGAGGGGATCTTACTGCTTGCTCTGCCAAAGAAAAAAATATTATCCGTCGACACAAATGAAACATGTCCCACAGTGCTCAAATTATTTTGAAAAATGGAAGACTGCTTGCTTAGATTTATGAAGCAATAACTTCTGAATAACACATCTCTCAGACATGATAATATATTTTGTCAGAAATCAAAATACACACGTACTGGGCCTTCAGAAAGGTGATCTGCTTTGAACACATATTTAGTGCACTTGAATTAGATTTCCCAACCACTGGGTCCACTTCCCTTAGTGATACACCCCATAATGTATCAATCTATTAGGTGGTTCATTGTCTATCACCTGAACCTCCAGAGTTATTATTAGTATAATAATAATAATAATAATAATAATAATAGCATTGCTCACAAATTTTAAAACAAAATAATTCAGTGTAACACAATATCAGCCAGGTAGTTTCATATGGGGTAATATGGGATTGCAAACACATTTGCTTTATGTAATACAGGTATGGGATCCATTATCCAGAAACCAATTATCCAGAAAGCTCAATTTTACATAAAACCCACCATAGACTCCGTTTAATACAAATAATATATATATATATATATATATATATATATATATATATATATATATATAATTAATAAATCAAACTGTATTAAACATTATAGCATAAATGTTAAGTGACAACATTGTGTGTGCATTTGTGTGACTGTCATAGGGTAAATTAATTTTTGAGCTCCATTGGGGCAATGAATCATGTGAAAGATGAGCACATAATAAAGCCCTGTGTAATATATCGGGGATGTGTATAAATGGAATAATCACAGCAAAGATAGATAGATAAATTATAGATTGATAGATAGATAGATAGATAGATAGATAGATGATAGATAGATAGATAGATAGATAGATAGATAGATAGATAGATAGATAGAATATATAATAAATAGATAAAAGATTATAGATAGATAATAAATAGATATACAGTACTGATGGTAGATGATAGATAGATAGATAGACAGACAGACAGACAGACAGAAGCTCTAACTTTTCAATCTAACAAAATAATAACGCAAGTCACAAAACACATTAGGATAAAAATCTGTCAAATAGGAACTTTTTCCTTTTTTTTTTAAACTCATCATTTTATAACAACACCTACACACCGTCTGTTGTGTCTTTGGGATTCAAATTCAGATTATATCTCAGGTATATTTCTATGATTGCCCCTCAGAAGGAAAAGTTTGAAAGCTGTTAATGATGTGATGTTAGCCTGCCCACACAGATCTTAACTACCCCATAAGTGTACCAAATAAGCGCGATGTGTTAGACATGACTACTTAATGGGGGGGGGGGGGGGGAATGGAAAAACAATCTCTACATAAAGATACGATTATTTTTTTTCAACCACAAAGCTTTTTAGTTTCTGTAGAATTTTTTTAAATATATTGGTTTTTTTTACAGTAAGAAAGTTTTTACAATAAGTTGTTTCGGTTTAGTTTGAATATCTTTCTAATTCCCCCATGGCAACCACTTTAAATTTATTGGGGCCAGCTATGGGTGAGATCAATGTGAAAAGCGACTTTTCCACTTTTAATTATATTTATGTAGTGGGTTCAACCATATTATGCATTTTTAAAAGTTGGAGTAATAGTGCACCACAGTCATCCAAAACAGAACCATGGCAATCAAAACATTTATTCCCAGGAGTAGCCACGTCTAATTCATGTGAATGGGACACATGTTGGCTATGGCAGATGATTGATTGAGAGACATAAATAACTAAACCATATTTCTCAAGGTCCTTTCTAAAAACAATGGCTGAGCAGTCAGCTTTTTTAAGGAAGAATATGATCTGTTGTTCCATAATAATGTGGCCATTTGTCTGTCTAGTACTTTTTTCTAAAAAAGCTGAAAAGGTCAGGTTAGTTATGTGCGAATCAATTAAGAGGAAAAGAAAGAAATACAAGCAGTGCCAGAGGCTGGACATCTCTTGTGCATGACAACATAAGTTCTCATAAGGTGGGTTTGGATATTAGTTTTCTAATACAGGTTACCACATACTAAATGAAACTGCAACAATCATTTTTATTACATGTTTATGCATATTTTTTTGCAAAAAACTGTTTGCTGTTCATAATGTTTGGCATTGGATATTGATAAGGTTCATAAACAGTGTAGCTCTTATGAGGGTTCCCTAAGTCAAGCCATGAATCAAGGGGTGAAAAATCCATCCTGCTAGGAAGCAACTGTTCAGAGCAGACATCAGCAGCACACCGTAGATATGAACAAACGTGTATTTTATTGCATCAAATTTTTTTAAACAGGGCAACATTTCGGGCTGCCCGGGCCCTTTATCAAGCCTAGTGTTACAATTCCCACATCCATATTTAAAGTATGAGGAGGGGGTGTGGTAAAAAAGGCCACTCCCTCTTCCTGTGACACCATACAAAATCAGTGCTATTTACTTAACCCATGATGGTCAAAAATATAAAAATATATAAAAACTTCAGTCCATTTCAGTGAACTCCATAAAACGTCCATCTTCCACCTGGTATTCAACTTTACTTTATACACACTTAAAAATGCAGTGATAAAAAGTTGTATTTAAAATTTGAAAAAAGAGATAAAAAGGACCAATTGTGATAAACTCTTAATAGTGAACAGTACAAAAATCTTTGATAAAAAGAGAAAAATTGTTGCTTTACATAAAAGGCACATCTTAAGTGATTAACAGCTCATTTTGCAAAATACACCCCAAAGAATAAAGGGCCAGGGCGGCCCGAAACGTTGCCCTGTTTAAAAGAATTTGATGCAATAAAATACACGTTTGTTCATATCTACGGTGTGCTGCTGATATCTGCTCTGATTGGATAATTTGGCCCTGTAACAAGCGTGGGTCCTTCAGTACAGCACCTGGTACCGCAAAGGTATGTGTTCAAGGTCTTAAGCTCTCCACCTCAGTTTCTGCTAGGAAGCAACTGAGCATGGGCAGGCAGTGACTGTTCACATATCATTATCAGAGTCTATCTATTTATCTATCTCTCTAAGTCTGCATAGCAATCTCTAAGAAACGACAATAAGTATTAGATTTCCATCAGAAACAAGAACCCTACACTAACTGCCTCAATCTACCCTTTTATACTGTACTTCTATTGTATTTTTTAGATCTGTGGAAGGGAGTTGCTCATGGTTGTAGCTCAGTGATTTAAAAAATTATCCCTATGAAAAAAAGACATGTCATTTAATAGAGATTTGATTAGGATCCTTAGATACTAACGGGGGAATGTAATAAAAGTTGGTAACGGAAAAACTATTCGCAATGTGAAAAGTTATGCCTTTGTGCGAACAAATCTTGCTTTGTGCGAATTTAATACAGCTTATGCGAACCCAGAAACTGTTTAGCGACCACTTCTGTCAGTGAAAGACCGTTTGCAAATTTTGCACCAATGTGCAGTAAAAGTAATAAAACTTCTTACTGAAAAAGTTGTTATGTTTGTTCCAAAAGATTACGACACCTTCAAGCACTTCTTAAGTGCGCAATTAAAATTCGCAATGCGTAATTAAAATTCGAAATGCAATAACAGTTAAAGGAACAATATTACATTGTGAGATGTAGATTTTTATTCTTATTGGTGCGAATTGTTTTGCTCTTTTATAACATTAGAGTGTTAAGCAGACTCCATTCTGTGAAGTTCTAATGTGGGGAAAGGCTGATCTTTTCTCCAGAGTCAGAGCTAAGCAAGCTGAGCTGTTTAGTTTGTGGTAGGCATATTCTGTACACATGTGCTGAAAATCGAATCAGCAAACCAGGTCACTCATCTGTATCCAGCAATTACCAAACAACGGAATTCTTGTTCAATTTCAAGCTGGCTAATCTCAGTAGGATGCATGTTTCTACTCACTTATGTCCTTGGAGGCAGCAAACCCAGGTTTTAGAGGTCAAGTGTTTCAAACCCACCCACACTGTGTTATTGTTACTAGACTCTCTGTCATTTACCACAAAGGTCCAGAAGAATTGTTCATATAACAGTGCTCAGTAAAAATCAGCCACAGAGTAGTTCCCTATTTCGGGAAAGTTCATTAATATACAGCCTGCTTTTAGTAAAATTTCATGTGTTGCACAGAGCTCGTACTAGTAATGCTATTGTTTCACCATAGGTAAATAAATCACTAATTAAACTTTTTCAAGTGTCATTCACCAGCTGCTTTAGAACGGAAAAGATGTGGGAAGTCTTACTTTACATTGTATGAAAATATGCGGAAAAAGCAAATGCTCCGGAGTTGGTTTTCACGAGTGAGTGATGATAACTTAGATCTTTGAACGTCCTCTGTCTTGGAGGCCTTTAATTGCAAAAAGCACTAGGGGGTGGACAACTGGCATCAAAGTAATATAAAGTGAACACTTCAGTCTTTTCAGAACTTCACTGAGAACTACAGAATAACTTGATGAGGAGATGGTAAAATTATCCCTGTAACTATCTCATGTGAAGTAGTTACACGCTGAGGACAAGTTGCTTGGGAACATACCATTCATGAGTTGATATATCGGTCAGCTTTGAGATGAGCTATATCTTCATAAATGATTTTATATTAAATTTAAATGTAGGATATTTAAGGGTGAAGGTACACAGGGAGTTTTGTCGCCTGTGTAAAAGCTGCGCTACCCATGGGAGATAAATCTTCTGAAAATAGACCTGTTTAGCTAAGTAATCCTGGAGTTCCATGGCCTGTATAAAAAAAAAAAAACAGTATTGTTGATGCTGAATTGCGCCTTTATGAGGTTATAGAACTCCATGGTGACTTGTAATATTTATGTAGAATTTCCACGTATGGGATCCGTTATCTGGAAACCTGTTATCCAGAAAGTTCCTTATTACTGCCATCTCCCATAGACTCAATTTTAATGAAATAATTCACATTTTTAAAAATGATTTCCTTTTTCTCTGTAATAATAAAACAGTACCATGCATTTGATTCCAACTAAGATATAATTAATCCCTGTTGGAGCCCAAACAATCCTGTTGGGTTTACTTAACATTTAAATGATTATTAAGTAGACTTAAGGTATGGAGATCTAAATTACAGAAAGATCTCAAATGCAGAAAAGTCCCATACATATAGTATATATACAGTATATTACTCTCTATAAGTACAAACTAACATTCATGAACAAAAAGAAATGTAAAGATAACTGTTTTCTTTGGCTTGCTTAAGGCAGCAGATTTAAGATCATACATTTACATTTTACCAAGATGTGGAGGAATTTACATATACCTTTATGTATGCAGGATATTCAAAGAGGCAGTAATGACTGCAAAATGTAATTATACATCATAAAAACCCGCCTAATATTTTTTTACGTCTCCTGGGGGGGAAAGATCTCTCTAATATATTAAACTGTTGCTTCTGAACTTCTAGAATTGTAATGGGGAATGTCTTTATACATAACATGAGAGAATAATGTTGCATATCAATCGGCTCATTTTATTAGTAAATGTATTTGAAGGATTAAGAAAATGTACGGATAACAGGCAGCTATGCGGTTTGTTTCATGTTTCTGCATTTGCAATCACTAGAGGGCACCACTAAATACTATTTACTTTCCCCAAATAATCTGCTGAGGTTTTCTATATCATTTCTAATCTGCGTTCAACTCAGACTTCATAGTTACTAAATAAAGCTGTCATTCTAGTAGCATTTAAACTGCAAACATGAAAAAAAGAAAGCCAATTTTTAATAAGAGCATCATTATGAAATGAAAAATAATTTTAAATTGTAGAAGACATTTACAACACTGCATAACTGACGTATTTATCTTATGTATTCATTTGAATGTGCAGGCTCCTTATTGAAAATAACTGGAGATCTTTGGCAAAGAAATACTGGATGAAATTAATTAATCCATTAACCTGTATGAAATAAACAAACTACTAATAATTTTACTAAAATAAAAACAGAATATAGGTAATAGCTCTCGGTAGCAAGGAATAGTGAAGTGGCTGCATTATACCGATGGGAGATAAGGATGGTAATCCATGTCTTAAAATATTGATTGAATAGGACAGTCACAGAAGCTAGAATACTTTTTAGTGACAGAGAAGTTAATGATTTAGCGATTAATTTGAGGAAAGTCTTGCCGCACATTTTGTTATTGTGTGCAATGGGAGATCACTGCCACATCTGACCTTGTCAAATTAGTAGAAGGCTGAAATCCTATGACAGCAGCTGCCTTCTAAATATTGATGATGGGTATAAGAGAGCTATTGGATTTATAGGCACACAGGGATATTATGTATATGTATTTATTGATCAATGCACACAAACACGCTATCATCTATCAATTTATCTATGTATCATATCTCTCTTTCTCTACTTTTATATCTTTCTGTGTATTTGTTATCTATCCATCTATGTATCATATTTCTCTCTCTGTTTTTCTATCTTTCTATCTATTTATAATCTATCAATTGATCTATGTGTCATATCTCTCTTTTTCTACTTTTCTTTCTGTCTATTATCTATCAGTCTATCTCAGGGACTCAAAATAGGTCTGTGTGGTCTCCCTGTCAAACCAGTACTTGAACTGTATTGAATGAAGTGGCATGTGTGAGAGGTCTCAGCATATGTCTACAGGTAAGATAGGGAAACCCTTTACCAAGATTGGGCCTCCCTAACAGTGATCCCTATATAGGTATATACAGGTATGGGATCTGTTATTTGGAAACCCGTTATCCAGAAAAGCTCTGAATTACAGGAAGGCCATTTCTATTAGACTCCATTTAATCCAAATAATCTTTAAAAAAATGTAAAAAATTATTTCCATTTTCTCCATAATAATAAAACGATACATTGTACTTGATCCAAACTAAAATATAATTCATCCTTATTGGAGGCAAAACAATCCTATTGGTTTATTTACATGATTTTCTTGTAGACTTAAGGTATAAAGACCTAAATTACGGAAATATTTGTTATCTGGAAAACCCCAGGTCCTGATCATTCTGGATAGCAGGTGCCATACCTGTTCCTTTATGTACATTTATATGATATATATCATCTATATACAACAGAATCTCTATCCAAAACCCTCTCTTTTTATATCTATCTAGTTACCTGTCTGTCACCTGAGCACATGTATGTCATGCTTTGTTCCATTCACAATGCAGATGCATAGCAAAACTGTACACATCATATTTGTGATTTGACCATTATACACTTAATTATAGTCAATTTGCTTTCCATATTTCTGAATGGTAGAAGTGAAAGACATACATACGGGGGAATGTATTAAAAGTCGGTAACAGAAAAACTATTCGCAATGTGAAAAGTTAGGCCTTTGCACAAACAAAATGAGCTTTTTGCGCAAATTTAATATAGCTTTTGCGAACCCGGAAACTGTTTAGCGACCACTAAGACCGTTTGCGAATTTTATAGTTTGTGCCAATGCAGAGTAAATGTAATAAAACTTCTTACTGAAAAAGTCGTTATGTTTGCTCCAAAAGATATCGACACCTTCAAGCACTTCTTAAGAGTGCGCACTTAAAATTCGCAATGCAATAACAGTTTAAGGAACAATATTACATATTGCGAGATTTGGATTTTTATTCTTATTGGTGCGAATTGTTTTTCTCTTTGCGACTTTAATTACATTCCCCCCACAGTCCATAAGACTTGTTTATGTTTTCTCACTTGTCAGCTCACTTGATTTCATCAGAAATCAAAATGTGATAATTAATATGATTTTATTCCCTGGTGCTCTTTCATGCTACCCATTGCTTTGAAGTACATACATTGTATATAGCACATTTTTCACTGCGCCAGAATAATCTCAGTAATGACCTTTTGATAAACACAAATTAAGATCTTGAACTAGAATATTATTCCAAGATGACGGTAAAAGTGAAATGAATTATCATCCATAGACTGGCCGAAGTACCTTAATAACCATAAAAATTAAGAAAGCTTGGTCCCTTGATTAAAACATCTCTTGTGAGATTTTACATTTTAATCAAGACAAAAAGACTATAAAACATTTATTCATTCAATATCTGCACATTCATAAGTGGTCAGTATAATTCACCTTAACACCATATCTGCCCCCTAAACAAATTTAAAGAACTGTTCCGATATCCTACAAAACATTGCAGCAGCATCACGTAAAACGCTAAAATATGCTGAAAGGCTGTAAGAAAGTGGTAGGGAAAAATTGGATTCCGCGCAGTAATCTGTTTACATCTACCAACTGGGGATTAGTCAGATTAAAGTCTGAGACTACATACCCATTAGGAATGCTAAATGGTGTTTGTCATTTTATTGGGTTAAACTTCTTTAATCAGCAGGAGAACAGGGAGAATTATGAACAAATTGAATTGTCAGAGCTGTTCCCTTCACACACACACACACACACTGCTGTAATTGTAGCCTATAACAACACATGCATATCAATTACCCAGGCCAAGGCATTGCATAAATAAAAGGTAACATCATTTGGGACTTAAAGGAGAACTAAAGCTTAAAAAAACAGAACATGGCTAGGAATGTTGCTTTTTATATACTGAAACATATACTGTACTGAAATACATTGAGTAACATCCCACTTCATTGCTCAGACTGACATGACAATAATGCTGTTTAGTTCTGTTCAAGAAACCGATTTTTTAAAGAAAAAATTATTTTTTTTTCACCTCGTTTTTTCCTCTTAGCTTTTTTAGAATAAACCCTGTTATATGGCTTGGTAGTTTTTTTTAACTGTTTGGTATAAGCAGGCAGCTACATTGCACTGGCACATTAAACTGCACAGACAAATACATTGCACGGATACACACACTGGTTGCCTGGTAATATTTACTCTTCAGTTTTTCTTTCTAATGTTAAATGTTTTTGTATTTGCTATATATGTCTGCCTGAGTTTCTGTCCATCTATCCCTTTGTCTGTCTCTCTAAATTGTTTGTGCCATTGCAGATATTCTCCTTGGAGTGCAGAAAGGCATACTCACAATATGTTCTACATACATCTATCTGGAAAGGTTAAGCAATATGCCTTTTGCTTAATTATTAATTAATTGAAAGAAGGTAGCATCTGGTAGAAGGATTTTTGTTTGTTTTTTTCAAACCCTTATTTCCATTGGGGCCTAGTAATTCAGAGTTAGATGCACACTGATGTTTGCACTGAGTGTATAATGTTATGCTCTCTTGGCAGCCAGGGAATTAAATGACAATGAAGAGTGATACTTACTAAGCCTTTAACTGTATATTAAGCCATTTCCATGCTTGTTATGACTAAGATCCAACTGGGGAAAATAGTTGGTTTGTTGGCTAAGGCACTTTCTCTGATGCTGGGGAGCTGTTAGATTCTAATGTTGTCTCCCTGTGCTGTTAGACGAGTCACTTTATCTAGAAATCAAATATGAAATCATAAAGGAAGATTAAGCATTTTGAGAGTGGAAGTAGTTTAGTCCTTAACCTTTTTTTCACATCAGGGCTACTGAAAATAATTGAGAGCTGGTTTTGGAGGAGTAATGCACAGATGGAGCACATGGACTCATTTTTTCCTACTTAAATGAATAGAGTGCCATGTGAGCTGGAGGGTTCCAGAGTAACATAAATGTGTCAGGTGGAAAGGAGCCAAATATACATGCTACATGATTATAAATGCTTTGCTGGATTTTTTATTATTCTTTAAAAAATAATTATATACATAATTAAATCCCATTATGAACCTCTGCCCACATGGATATTTCAATGCACAAGGTTTCAGAACCGTTTCTACATATTCTACAAACGGGGTAAATTATTCTTTACAATACACATTCTCCAGGTGGCACAAATTAAATTATAACTAATGACATCACTAAGCCATGTTTAGAAGGATATCATTTACTGAATGTTGATGGTTCTTGTATAATGCATGAAAATTCTTTTCATGTTTAACTATAATAAGATTCATGAATTATGTTCCAGCTCCACCAAATATTGTGAAATTCTTATTATTACTGTGACATCACAACTGTCAGATTTTAGCCATGTTATTCAGATGAACTGTAAACAAATTAACAGTACTCATGAACTGGTATGGGACCCATTGCCCGGAAACCCTTTATCCAGAAAGTTCTGAACTACAGAAAGGCTAACTCCCATAGACTCCATTATAATCAAATACTCCAAATTTTAAAAAAATTATTTCCTTTTCTCTATAGTAATAAAACAGTACCTTGTACTTGATCCAAACTAAGATATAATTAATCCTTATTGTAGGCAAAACCAATCTATTGGGTTTATTTAAAGTTTACATGTTTTTATAATAGTCTTAAGATGTGAAGATCCAAATTACAGAAAGACCCGTTATCTATAATGCCCCAGGTCCCGAGCATTCTGCATAAGAGGTCCCATACCCGTATTATTATTATTTATCTTCAAGCTATTTCGTTTTACCATTTTATGATAGTCTGACAAAAAATAAACCCATTAAAACTTTGATGACATATACAAACTGATCTTACGCTAATTATTTATGAAACAACAGAAGAGAACATTTAAGAAGTATTTTGGAAAAGCATTTGCATTTTAGTGTTTAGTCTTTAAGGGAATGTAAATGGCCATTAGTGAAAAAACCTAATCCTGTAACTCATTTGCTGCTGATTGCAAATTTTAACAAATGGAAACTCAGTCATATTGCTTCTATATACTTGATGATGTTCTCTAAGTTAATGGGGATCATTCTGACACCTCTGAGCAGCTGCAGCATTCAGCAACACTTGCATGCAAATTGAATTTTTAATGTTGGATACACCAGAAAGTTACTTGTTATAGACTCCTGAACGAGCAAATGCAAAGTGCAAATAAAAAAAACTAAAACTAAAAAAGGAATTATTATGTAACCAAAATATTTTCATATCTATATCTTACAAATACGTGATGTTGGCAACTCCCAATTCCAGTATGTGCTGTTGGTGAACAATAGCTCATACATCCAAGTGCTGTCAATAAATGATGAATGTCAGAGTACAAACTTCTGTGATACAATTGTTAAGGAATAAAAGTTAATGCACCAGTAATTTGATTTCTTTCATTTCCAGTTGCACAGAAAGATGGTAGGGAGGTCATATCTGTACTGTACATACAACTGTAGGATTGCTATGATGAATTATTTTATTACAATGAGAATTTTAATGCACAAAAAGATATTCCCCTGGTTATTATCTGGTATTGGCCAAGGCTGCTTAGTGATGTTGTAGAAGATGGGTAATGAAGCAATATCACAAAAATTCTTTATAATTTGTTTTTCTTTTTAATATAGTTCTTCCCCAACCAAACACCTTTTTATTGCTGTGGCTATTTCACTGTAGTGCAACCAAAAGGAATGTTATGTTTGTCCTTATTTGGAAATATTAATTTTGGATCAGACATAAACGACAGATTGTTCGAGCTTATTTTTTTTTAAATAAAATTTTCTTTGTATTTTTTTCAATAAAAATTGTCTCTAGCTATATCTCTCTTTTTCCAGAGTCCTACTGTAGTGTTTTAATTGCCTTATACGATACCAGCTATTAGTGGGGGGACCTAGTGGATGTAACCTAATATTACTGGGGGCATTAATGAGTGGTAATAGGAACCATAAAATAAGTAAAAGTAGCACCTCTGTCTTTTTATAGCCTGAACACAGAAATGCCATAACAATGTGCATGCATTACAATTGTGAGCTATAAAACCCACTTACGATCTACTTGACTTTACATAGTAACTGGAATATTTGCTTGGCAATAACCTATAGCTCTTAAACATATTGTTCACGATTTGGATTGCACATGGATCAACATAAAAAGGCCAGCAAAAATAAGCATGCATTGAAGAAAAAACATTTTGTATAGAAAGCCCTTGACCAGGTATATGAGAATACAGAACATGCAATGCTTTATTTCCTAATCTGTAACATATAGGATTCAATCCCATGTCACCACTTTATCCATGTTCTTGCTGTTTAGAGGTCTGCGTGCACTTAACTGTCAGCATATGGATGTGGCTAAGACTTGTACCAGATGGAGCCAATGCAATGGTGCACTAGATAGAGCCTTATGAAAAATGATGCTTAACTATTCTAAAATAACTCTCATCAGTCACTGACATAATGCATGACTTCAAGCTACATCCTAGTATTTTTGTATATAGTATAGTACAAAACCTGAAGATAATGCAAATGCTTCACTGGTCTGTTTAGGCTTCAGTGTAACCTTTGGTGGCCAGGATCACATCTGGATAATATAAAGTATTAATGTTTAGCACTGGTGTCTGGCTATTATTTGGTTACAAATTAGCATGATACAGTATCTACAATATTATGTTCCTAAAAATGAAATCAATATTATATTCAAACACAGTATTACAATTGTTGAACATATAAGAATGTGAAATATACCTAGAATATGAAGATATTCATAGATATAAAGCATGCTTCAAGGTCAAAGTACAGAATTTGGACTTGGAAAGAGCATATATTTTCATAGTGTTCCTGTTTTTCCATTGAGAGTCAGTCATCTGTGTCTTATTTTAGGGTCTTTTGTTCAGAAACTGTTCTTTTTAGGGTAGGGACACACTGGGCGATTTGGGGAGATTTAGTCGCCTGGCGACTAATCGCCGCGACTTTCCACGACCAATCTTCCCCGAATGCCTCCCCTCGCTCTGCGCCTGGCTAAAATGAAAAATCGCCTGCGCTAATCACATGCGGCGATTCGTTTTCCGAAGTCGCCCGAAGTTTCCTCGTGAGGCAACTTCGGGCGATTTCGGAAAACGAATCGCCGTGTGTGATTAGCGCCGGCGACTTTTCATTTTATCCAGGCGCAGAGTGAGGGGAGGCATTCGGGGAGAAAAGTCGCTGCGATTAGTCGCCAGGCGACTAAATCTCCCCAAATCGCCCAGTGTGTCCCTACCCTTAACAAACACAAACCTTGGAGTTTTGTAGAAGCAAACATAGAGTAACTGGTTTAACTACTGCAATATCAGTCCATTAAAGGATTAGTAAACATCACCCTCAACAGTTGAACATATTACCTAAAAGGTAATTCGAGCTGCATTTATATGAGTTTCCAAATTATTGTTAGAAAAGGAAGGAACTATTAACAATGCAGGCTTTAAGTTTCTGAGATTCCCTTCCTATGGAATGGCTGATTTAGTAGATATAATTCCTAACTTCTTAGGTTTTCTGAAAAATAAGCTTTTAAGGTTATGTCTAATAACCTAATGTGGAAAGAAATGTAAATGTTTGGGATCAAGAGGAAATAGATTTTCCTTCCTTGAGACTTGTGGTGACTTTTTGTTCTTAAATATTTTTTTTTACCTGCTGGATTATTGGTTCTGAATAAGATCTGTGTAATACTGAACTTGATGGCTTCATCCATTTCATCCATTTTTTCAGATAATCTGTAGCTAGAAGGACCTATTAGCTGAAAGACCCCAAACATAATAGATCCTATATCTGTACAATGTATTATGGAAAACATATAACATCAAGCTTCTGATGGTAGTCACACACTACCATCTGCATACTAGTGACTTCTAAGAAGGTCATAATAGCTTCCTGTATTAACAGTGTTACCAGAAACATATATAGTAATAGAAGATTTACAGGAATTGAAGTTTTTGATAAATAGACCAAAGTAGGTAAAACAATTATTGTTTATTTTGCTTAGTTGTGATTAGATAATAACACAAATTTATATGGCTAGTTTATACAGTATATTTGATATTGAATAACTGTATCAGATACTGTATTTTATCATTTTGTCCTCATTGCCGGTTAATGCCCCATTAAGCATGTAATACTGCTCTGCCACCTTTAACTATACAGCTTGTTAGCCCTCTGTAGATGTCATTATCGGCTCATAAAACAAAATCAATAAAGTCATAACAAACAAATATAGAAAAAAAAGATACTTTGTTTATTTTTAAGGATGCTTGGAAACTGAAAATCAATGGATATCCATAAATACTGCTACACTATCAGTTGAGCAGTAATAGAATTTTAGGCTTATACAATTCTGTAATTGAAGAAAATGAAAGGTCCATTTTCTAAACTGCATGCTCCTTTCATATATATATGGTTATATAAATATGGTTTTGCTTTGGAAGCATTTCCCTAAACTCCTGTAGCAACTTCATAAATGAAAGGTGAAATCTGCATTCAGATTTAGAAAAATGTAAATGCAGTCCAGGAACTTGCATTTAATACAAATGTCCTTATTCAGGACTGTATTTAGGCACCAGGCCTCAGCCCGCTTCTCACTTTATATTACTGATTGGCGCATCTGCAGGATAGTCTGTGCATGTGACAAAAACAGGGCTGGTGCCATTTTGGGTGTATGATGTAATCAGTGGGCGTGGTTATGGCCATCAGCAAGCTGATCGCCCCATCATTCACTTAAAAGTCCTGTCCAGATTTCTTAATTTTCAAAAACCAGGCTGTCCTGGTGTCCTGACAGGTAACAATCCTAGAAATCTGAGCTTCCTGGATTACAGGTTTCTGGATAAAGGATCCCCTACCTCCCCTTCTAGTAATTCAAAGCTTTCTGGATCATGGGTTTCTGGATAAGGGAACCTGTGCCTGCATATGTCATGTGATTCTACTAAAGACTGAAGAACTATTTTCAACAAGGGGTACTTTATTTATTATAATACACAAGTTTTAGTGAGTCGTGTGACAAAAATGGCATCACTACTCACTATTTATAAGGATATAATTTACAAGATATTTATGGCTTTTGTGTATTACAACCATATAACTGGTGCACATAGTCATATGCCTATATGTCAATGACACAGTTCCCTGACCTGTATAAAATCAAGGGACCCGTAGCAGCTTACAGTAAATTGGTTAACCAGCTCTTTACAATAGGGAATATCTTTTAAATAGGCAAATGATAAGTGTTTTTTTTATATCATTCATGGAGAAATACCCAATGTTATATATATTAAATCCCTTCAAAGTTTTTGAATGACTTCTGCCTGAATTTGAAAGAATTATGGGAATGTTTGACTTATAAATCAGTTAAATTAAAACAATCTGCCCAATTTACCTCACCTGGACATCTTGGACTCACTTACAACTTGTTAATCTGTAGCACTTAATGAAACAGTCCATAGCTTAGTATATTTTAACTATCCAAAATAAAGTCACTGAAGTCAGCAATGCCACATGTAATATAATAGTATTACACGATTTAAATGCCATGTCCTACACTTGATTTATTGACAGGATTTTCTATCTCAAGTAACCAGTGATTTGGGGGTCAGTACTGGAGCATTTGGATAACCACTTGCTTTGAACTTAATATTTTGTTTGGTTAACTTTGAACACATTGATATGGAACTCTAGTCCTCCTGATGGTAAAAATATCAAGTTATGTTTCCCCTCTACATAACAAACCCCCCCTCAAAACATGTTGCAAAATATTTGCCATTGTGCCATTAAAACACTAGAAATCGAAAGTGTTATAATCATGTTACACATCATGTAATTTAGCTTTTACTTAGCTAGAAATAAAAAAAAGACTACCATAACCATTGATTTTTTTTTTCTTAGTTAGTTACAGGCACCACAAGTTAATGAACTATTGATTGCATTCATCATTCAAAAGTGTTCTAAGGAACGGCATAACTCTCACTATGAATATCAACTGACTGAGATAAAAAGTAATTAAGTGTGACCCAAAACAAAGAAAAAACAAAGAAAAAACAAAGAAACTGAAAATTGTGAAAAAAGAGGCCATCATGATTGTGGGGGAATAGACTTTTGAAAAACATTAATGTGGAAAAAGCAGAATAACTTGTACTGTAAATAACTATGAAAAATATTTGACCATAAGCCAAAGTCTGCAATGGTTCATGCTAAAATCTATACGTTGTCATTACTGTAAGCGCTCATTTATTTTGCTTATAAACAAAGTCAAAAGAAATCTTTAAACTTAATCACACAAATTGAGAATCAATTTTTTGTCCCCACCGTCCAGTCATATTATTGCCAATGGATCATGGGAACCCCTGTACATAAATATATTGGAAAGATATTGACCATAACTCATCTGCCCATTGATTCCTTAAATTCATCATGGTCATACCCCCTTTCTACTAGATCAACAGCCTCACATGACATAGTCTGATTGTCCAATGATTGTGTGTGCTTCTCTTCATTCTAGGGTATATTTTGAGTTTTTAACCTGTGGCTGTAATTAAAAGGGTTAAATGCATAAAAATAATTACATGAACAATATTCAACAAACCGCACTCCGAGGACTTTGTAGTGTGAACAAGTTTGTTAAGCTACATATGGAACTATATATATATATATATATATATATATATATATATATATATATATATATATATATATATATATATATATATATATATACATCCACGTTATTCATCTTTCACATTTCTTTTGTGTTGCGTTTGTTTTAATAATTGAGAAATTGGAACCTGACACACTGATTTTAATAAATTGCTGTGGGCTTCATGGTGGCACAATAGGTAGCACTTGGATTCTAGGTTCAATTATAGCCAGTGCATTGCAAGGTGTTTGGATATTTTCCATGTGATTAAATAGGATTACTCCAATATTCAAAGAAAAAATACACAAACAACTTAATAATGATCACAGGACCTGTGCAAATAGTTAAAAAGAAGTTCATGAAGGTCCCATGAAGTGTAACATTCTTCTTCAATAAGCAACTATTTCCAGAAGCAAAGCCATATAGACAGATATATATTTATAATACTAGGATTATGCACAACTAAGCAAGAAAAAGAATAGTCTGCATTTAAGAAGAAAGGTGGGAATGAAGAAATTATGAAATTCTCAATGTGAAAAAAATCTTATATTTTTGGCATGAGGATTTGTTTAATTGCATTTCAAAGAACAAAATGTCATGATAAAGTTTCTACCAAAGGCTTTGTTTCCCAGCATTTCATCTGCATGTTGTATCTACTGAACAATAAAACAAGTCTCCAGTTTTTCTCCAGAGAAAACCTAGACATCTCTTCACTCAGCTGTCTTAAGATTTGGTGTGATAGCCTTGATGTCTTCCCTACAGCAATATTTATCTACTCAAAAAATCACTCTGGCATTCCATTATGGGCACCTGCTGTTGATAATTATAGGTCTGTCTCCGAAGCACTTCTTCTGTTTTATGTCAAAGCAACATTCAATAGTGGATTAACAAGTTGCGTGCACTCACCCTCTTAGATCCACGGGTACTAATCCACCGTGCTACAACATAGTGAGCGTCCCCGGATCCAGACGAATTAATATAGATTCAGCAATTGTACTATGGAGCACACAGGTGGTTGTGGAAAAATCAAGTCTTCTTTATTGAAAAAATGGTTTTAAAAACATCAGATCAATGTACATGCGGATATGACATCCCCCACACTTGACGCGTTTCGTGGCATCTCGCCACTTCCTCAGAAGCATAGGGAAACCCACCCCCAACACCGTTAATAAAACCACAAGACCCAACCCCTAAAAACATTAAACCAATCAGGTCATTAATTATATAATAATGATCGACATTCTTGATCAGAAAACACAAATTTCTCTGTTTATGCCACCTACTGGTCAGGTCAGGCTAATCTGGGAAATAGAACTTTGTCACAATCTATATTAACAATGTTGCAAAAAGCTTATAAAAGACTTTTAGAAATATAACACTTAAATAGCAACATATTATGAGTAGTCACATGGTATAAGATATCCTGTTCTGTCGGACTAATATAGGTCATAACGTGGGGATGAATATAGGAAAACACCAAAAAACAGTAAACTAAATATTAATCAATATTATTAACGTAAAAAAATATAATAATAATGATAAGTATATTATACACAATCAATACTATAAATGATATAGAAACAAAACTAAATTTTAGGAAGTACATCAATTACAAAAGCAAGAAAGCTCCCATTCTCTATTAAGCCCCCCAAAAGGCTCGGTAGTTTTTAGATAAAAAATCCAATAGGCTTCCAGCCTCAATAATTTCTGATCCAAATCACCTTTTCTTATATTTCTGGGGGGTCTATCTATAATTTGAAAAGACATACAAACGGGCCCCTGATGTTTTTCGAGTATATGTTTAGCTATTGCAGATTTGGTGTCCAATCGGTCAGTTGCTGAAATATGTTCCAAAATGCGAGTGCCCACTCTTCTAATGGTTTTACCCACATATTGGGCCCCACACTTACATGTCGCCAAATAGATCACACCTTTCGACATACAGTAAAATATTCCTTGATATCATATACAGTACCCACCACTGAACTCTGGAACTGTTTAGATATATTAATCCATGAACATGATTTACATCTTGTGCGGCCACATTTGTAGGTCCCCTTAAACTTTAGCCAAGGTTTATCCTCACTTTGTCCCTTAGACGTATATAGACTTCTAGATATATAGGATGCCAGATTCTTCCCTCTTTTATACACAAAGGAGGGTGTTTTATCTAAAAATTTAGCCAAAACAGGGTCCTGTAAAAGTATCCCCCAATATTTATTCACACTCCTCCTGATCGAATAAGTGTCTCGACTATAGGTGGTACAGAATCGAACAACGGGTTGTCCTCTCTGGACACGACACACACCAGAACCTCCCTCAGACTTGAACTTAGGACGCAATAATTGCTCTCTATCTGCTAATACCGCCTTATCATACGCTGTTTTGATCATATCTTCACTGTAGCCCCTTTCCGCAAAACGATCCCACAAGCGCATAGCTTGTGCATGGAAACTATCCCAAGAAGAGCAGACTCTGCGTAACCGCAAAAATTGCCCAACTGGGATGCCCCTCAAACACGCCTCTGGATGGCTGCTCTCTGCATGGAGAAGAGTATTACGAGTAATAGCCTTGCGGAAAAGGTCTGTAGAGATCTTCCCCCCATGGCTATTAAAAACTACATCCAGAAACGGTATCTCTGTCTCATTAATTTCATAGGTGAACTGTATCCCTCTAACTGTATGATTACAATACGTAACAAAGCAACATTCAATACACTTTATTGGAAACATGTACTGTTGGGTGGAAAATTACATTTTTTAAAAGACAATTATGAAGAATATAAAAATTGTTGCATGCAGGACTATGTTTATATACAGCTTAGTACATATATGGGGGAGTGTACAGTAATATGTTTTGTAAGCACAAAAGAATTGCACAAAGAAG
Organism: Xenopus laevis; assembly: GCF_017654675.1. Lineage (NCBI taxonomy): Eukaryota > Metazoa > Chordata > Amphibia > Anura > Pipidae > Xenopus > Xenopus laevis. The sequence continues at coordinate 80,586,951 of NC_054371.1, read as the reverse complement.
TTTGTGAACTTTAGTGACCATGTTTGCATCCTTGTTGACTGATTACAGACCTCAACGACTTTATCGCAAAATTTACGATCAAATGGCTTTTGTGAACATCCGCAGTGTATGTAATAAAATTTATCAAATGCAAAATATATTTTTGCGACAAAATATTTAACGAAACTCCAGAGCAGATGTTAATGCTAAACATTTGCTTAGCGATAAAGCACAATGTAATATTTGCCAGCGACTGATTTTAAATAGCGACCAGTGCTAAACATTCACAAAAACACCATTTTAAATAACGCTTTAACCTATACTGTCATTTTCACTTGCCCCCAGGCTAATACTATATATTATTTATCTCTGCTTAAATAATAATTTGATAAGCAGGAGCTGAAACTATACAGTAACTCACAGCAGCCAATCAGATATCTGCTTTCATTGTCTAACTTGCACTAGAGTGATCAAAGCTAATTGCTTATAGGTTGCTAGTAAAATGTGACCTAGTGGTCCATTAAATCTGTAATGTTAAGGAAATATAACTGACTCTTTTAAACTGTCCAACTAAAACATCAAATTTTGTTTTTCATACTAACATGCTAAACAGAAACACAATTTTAATGTATTTCAGGCTTCTCTCAGTGTAATAATTAAAGGTTATATCTACAGGAAGATGGTAGAAATAGACAGATACCTTGTTATAAACTCTAAAAAAAATGATGGATCATAACATTCCTTACCACCTAATAAATGTGATTTTCTGTCTGATATGTGTAAAAGAGATTTTAATTTGAATGGCACACTTTCAACCATTGGTCATTTAAAGTCTGAAGGCCAATAAAATATTACCTCAACTATAAAATCGAAGATACACTGGGGACTCCTTTTCCATTGTAATTTGTATTCACTGTGGAAAAGACAAATATCTGACATTCTTCAAGTAAAGAGTATATAATGTATTGATTTGGTAGCTGAAATTGATATAAAACTAAAACTTTGTATTTGTTCTTAAGATGGTTATACCTATATGATGTAAAGTAAAATAAGTTACATTGCTATGTAATATAAGTCATACAGCTACTAACAAAGCTCAGCATGCATAGCGTTAGTGGTTATGCAGACACAGCACTTCAATTAATTACACAGGCATGGGATCCCTGACTTGGAAACCCGTTTTCCAGAAGCTGTGTAGAGACAGCTAGCAATACATGATGTTATGTTAACTACTTCCATGGCCCCAATTTGCCTCTTGACTTGAACTCAACAAGAATTCCAGGGCATCTTACCTAAAAATTGTGATTCTACCAGATTTCAGATTTACAACACAGACAAGTTATGAGTTATCTATTTGCTATCCATTAAACATGGCATACATCTGCATCTAATAAAGCATGTAGAATATGTAAGCAACTTTAAGCTTTCACAGTGATACAGAGAATGTAATCATCATACACAGAAGGGAACACACCATTCTCCATATGCTCAAACAGATATTTTTCAATATGTCTGAAAAATTAGGCTATTGAAAAGCTTATTTAATAAAATAAATGCACAGCCTCCATCACTATTTGCCCTTTCTAATACAGAGAACGGTTTATCTTTCATAAAGCTAACCCCTCTGCAGGACTGCTGACCAGGACACAGAAAGTCAGAAATTGCCTAGGGTCAAAAAAACTAATATGCTGAAAAGAGAGTGGGAAAATATGAATCCCTTCACTGCAGGAGGGATTCGGAGACAAAGCATCCTTTACATTTATGAAAATGTTATCAACTCTCCAGATTGTTTGCATTTTTCCTTCATATCCTCCTCATCCTGAACAGCCCTGGTTATTTTGACTCCCCCACACATCTAGAAAGAAAAAGAGAGCAGCCTGTCACATCTTATATTGTCTACATGAGGCTTTAGAAGCATGTGGAATGCATTATCAGGGGCCTGTTCTTCATTTTAAAGTTACTGAATGGCCTTAGATGTTCAACAAAATCTGCTTAAAAGAATTTCAAATTATATCCCATTCTTACAAAGAATCAACTTGAAAAGCTAATGAAGACAGTTTGTACCATGCTCATGAGCACTTCACTGATAATAAATAGCTAAAATGTATATATATTTACAGCCCTATAATCATGACCATTGGAGCATTCACCAAAGTACCCAATAAGAATTTTTCCAAAGATTTTAATAAAAAGTGTCACATTGTGGTCATTGTAGCATTCCAAAAGTAGCCTTTGTCAACTTGATCTTTATTAAAATTTGATTTACTAAGAGTCTAATAACCATATAAATTCTTATGTGGGATATGGACTATTTCCTTTGTGAACCACAGTGAGCAACCACATGTATCTGAACAATGATTCACTGTTTTAAAATTTTAAATAATTCTCCTAATTTAGTAGATAAAATTAACATTTTAATTTAAAAAATCTGTGGTGCAAAATCTCGTGTTCAGTTACACTGCAATTGTGTCTGGGCCATTGCAACACTCTGCACCTTATTAACTCTAATACTTTCACTGCTAGGCAGTAAGGACAGGGATCTTATGCACGCACCAGCCCTGGGCAACACCACCAGCACCCTCGCCCCCCCCCCCCAGTCACATGCAAGAATGAATAAAAGAGCATATGCTGATGACATGCCGGGCTGGGGGAGGTACATGACATTTGGGTGGTGGGGGAACAAGGGCCTGGCCTAGGGGCAGGCATCAGAAGAGGCACATGTCTAGTGCCCCCACCATTGCACCCTAGGCATGTGCCTTTTCACCTACACCTAGTTCTGGCCCTGCCCACTAGTGCTCCCTAACTTGCACATTTAAATGATGCGGTTGGTGGGTTAGCCCTCAGTCCACCATGGATGAATACAGCACTGCTGAAAGTAGACAGTCCTGTCTTGATCCAAAAAATGCAGAACCTTACCTTGTGCATGTTCTTCAGACTTGTGCTGCTGCCTTCAGCATAGGAGGATGACATTTTTAATTAGGAAGGCTAATGATAAAAGGCTTTCCATAATTTTTAATAAGATATGTATGCATAGCACTTGATCTCTTTTTGGTGAGGCTAAGCCTCCCTAAATCTTCATTATTCTCTGACTATATATACTTTACACGGTATCAGCTAAATCTATATTTTCCCAAACGTATTCCCATATTATTTCCCATGTGTTATTATTTGCTGTATCATGACATATAGGGGGTTATTTATCAAAGGTCGAGTTTGTGAGGTTTTTTATACCTTAAAATAAACTCACAACTCGAATGGATGTACAGTATATATAAAAAAAATGGAATGTAAAAAACTTGAATCAGTGCAATCAGGGTGAAAAACCTAAATACTCAAATTTGAGTTTTCTGTGAAAAAAAACTGGAATTGCTTGAATTTATTGAGTCTTCGAGCGAGATTCATCACAAAAAACCTAACATCATGAATGCTACAAACATCTTCAAATGGTTGAACGGACCTCTGACATTGACTTCTATATGATCACGATAAGTTTTAGTTGAAGTATTTTTGGATTACAGCTATATCCAGCTTTGGGGCATTATAAATCTTGAAAAATGTTAGTTTTTTATAGGATTTTGGATCTGGCTGAACCCCTGAATCCTTTGCACAAGATTTGGCCGAATACTGAACCAAATCTGAATTTGTATATGCAAATTAGGCGTGGGAAGGGATTTTTTTTTTTACTACAAAAGTCATGTGATTTCCCTCCCCCTAAATTGCATATAGATATTAGGATTTGGATTCGGTTCAGGCGGGGCAGAATATAGAACCAAATACTGGATTTGGTGCATCCCTAGTTTTTTTAAACCCAAAAAATTTTAGTTTTTACTGAAACTACTCTCAAAAACTCAAATTTTCTGGAAAAACACAACTCGACCTTTGATAAATAACCCCCATAAAGTTGGTAACCACATAGCTTAAAAGAGAATCATCTTCTTTCTTTCCTATCATATGTCAAATTAGGTATCACTAATTTAATGAAGAGACCATAATGCTGTTTTTCAGGGTATGACAGCAATGATTTAATAAAATGAAATGCTAATGAGAAATGAGAAAGTCATGCAAATTCACATGTACATAACTGAATCAACAAATCTCCCGAGTACCAATTTAGATGAATTCTGTTGAAAGAAAAAAAAAACCACACTACAATCCCACACCAAATGCCTCTATGGCAATCTTGCTCTGCATTTAGCAGCTAAGATAAGCAATTTAGTGTGCCAGCAATTGTTTAAAAGCTTTCATTCTTTTAGAAAAAGAAAATCAAGGAAATTTACAAAGAATCACAGGACGAGATTATTCTACAAAGCAAACTGGATGTAAATTAGCAAAAACATTCTTCCAGGTCATACACTTCAGAGGATTGGTACACATGCTAATACATGTACAGGGCTCCACTAATGGACTGATAATAGGGAACAGGGCGGTAGCAATACTTTACAGAAATCACACAAGTGACAGTGGTGATTCATTGTTCTTTTCCCTGCTTTCATATTAGCTTACTAAACAATGTTCAGTAAAAAAAAACAAATCTCACACAATACCAATGTGCATTGTGCACCCTATATTTGAAAGCAATAATGCTGAGTACAGGCTTTGCAGTGCAGAACAGTAGAGTAGTTTGTTCAGTAATACAACGTATTACTGGTTCACTTTTCTAGTACTGTATTTATGGCTGATGAACCTGGTTCATCTCATTTGAAAATAGGCGTTCAAAGTGTAATTTAGGATAAAATGGATCTTCTCTAGTGTTGTAAGAGTGAGTTATGTATCAATTTTGGCTGCCTTGTTGTTATTTTCCTGATATACTGCATCCCTAACATAAAGGGTGGAATTTTTCCCACCTAGCCTCCTATGACTGAACATGAAAACAGTGGCGTATTAGAGGTGTATTATAGTGCATTATATCATTGAATAAAATATAAAAATATATTTATCATATTATACTTGAACATACAACCTTTTGTTGTCCTTCAAGATATTATGGGGCAGATTTACGAAAGTGGCTAACGCTAGCACTTTTCGCCAGAAATCACATCGGCAGGGACATCGGCAATTCACTTACAGGCGCAGGCATCAATTCGCTAGCGAAAGAGACCATCGATATCTTTTGTTCACACTCTATCACCAGGCAACTTTTCGCTCTGGCGAATGGTCGTTACTCCGCAAATTCAGTAAAGTGAGGATTTTACTGAACCTTACCTCTTTTACCAGATTTGACTTCGCCACCTCAGACCAGGCAAAGTGCTTAAGAGAACCTACATCTTCTTCAATCTCCTGTCACTTACATCATATCCTGTGTGCCGAAAATGCATTCAAGTTCAAAAAACGCTGGTGACTTTTGCTTTTTTGAAGCAGGATTGCCTGCAAAAGTCCTTTTTTTGGGTAACTGGTTTTCTCCAGACATTTCCTAACATATGGAAAATTCATTTTACATTGGGCTCATGTGTAGGGCATTATATAAATTCTCTTGTCTTTATTAAGGTTCCCTGGACATTTGTAATAAAAAGTGGTAACCTCAAGCATTTGTACCAACATTTATAATAAAAACCTCCATACAACTTTAAACTACCCACCGTATGCAAATTGACCTAAGTGCAAGATCACTAGTGAATTTTTACTAGGTACAAGCGAACACTAGCGCATCTTCGCTATGAAATGCTCGCAATGGCAAAGTAGCGCTAGCGAAAATCCGCCAGCGTTTGGCGCCCAAGGCACTACTTCGTATATTAGTGAATTAACATAGTGGTAGCAAATTTGAGACTGACACAAGCAGTGTGATGAGTGTGAAGCAGTCGCTGGCGACAATTTGCCCTTTAGTGAATCTGCCCCTAATGGAATATAATAGTTTGGCCACTACTAATATGTACATACAATACCTATAGTTCTGATGTCTTCAATTTTAGTTGTTTTAATTCACGCAGCTTAAGATTCATGGAATTACCAGGAACCCCCTTCCTCTGATACATTACAACACCTGGGGGCTGTTATATCTACTGACTGAAAATGCCGGCCTGTGCTTTCTTGTGCTTATCTCTTCTGTATGCCATTGCCCTACAAATTCCAAGAACCAGACAGAACAAAAGATATATACACTGATTTATGTTTCTCTTTAGCCTGAGATGTAAAAGCCCTGTTTTATAGAAAACTGACCATAGTCACAAGAAGGGGGGGGATCTCAGCATTTGACACAGCCAAAAGCATCTATGGGTTTGCTCTAACAAAACTGGTTAAGAAAAAAAGTTTTGAGAAACATTTATAAATATAAACTGTTACTGTAGATGTAATTCATAGCATGACCCTAAATGAGAGGCTGGTAAAAAAAGTTCTCATGGAATATCAAATTAAAATGCATGGTATGAGTTAAATGTCAGAAGTTTCAGCTCAGCATGCCGCCTGGAAAACATTCTAGTGGAAAAGACAGACACTTAGGGGCCAATTCACTAACTTCGAGTGAAGGATTCGAAGTAAAAAAACTTCGAATTTCGAGTAGTTTTTTGTGCTCCTCTACTATCGAATTGGCGTAAATTCGCCTGAGTAGAATGATTCGAATAGATTGAGCGCAAAAACGCTGCGACTATTCGCCATTCGATAGTCGAAGTACTGGATCGAGCACAAAAAAACGCTGCGACTATTCGCCCATTCGATAGTCGAAGTACTGTCTCTTTTAAAAATACTTCGACTGCCTACTTCGCCACCTAAAACCTACCGAATTGCTTTAAAAGCCTATGGGAAAGTCCCATAGGCTTGTTTTCCAAGTTTTTGATCGAATAAAAAGGCATTAGATCGAATGAAAATCCTTCGAGCGAATATTCGATCGAACGCCTATTCGCCTGGTGAATATTCGCCAATTCGACTATTCGCCAGCGCGTGAATTCGCCCGAATTGCCTATTCGATTCTATTCCCCAGTCGAATTTCGAGGGATTGAACCCCTCGAAATTCGACCCTTGATGAATTTGCCCCTTAAACTACATCTCATATACGGTTTCTGTAGAAATAGAAATAGAGCGACCTCTAGCACAGCAGTGTCGGTGGCTATTATTTTGCAGGGATATTTATTTATTAAATTAGGATGTCAAACATTATGCCCCAGCTTTTATTAACTGCAAACCCCAGTTTTCTCTGCTGGCTAATAACCAAACAAATATTCATTTTGAGTGTTTATGCTCTTATACAGTATACATATTTGTATGCCTCGAACAAGAAAATGTATCACCTTTCAAATAGGCATATATATATATATATATATATATATATATATATATATATATATATATATATATATATATATATATATATATACTTACTTTGCGTACCCATTCTTTAATCCATAAAGAAATGTCAGTTTCAGTTCTCCAGTGCTTTAAAGTTAAATGAAGGTTTTGGATTCAGAATCAGCAGCCCAATCTCAATCCTGATAATTCTACTGGGATTTATTTGACTTCTGTACTGAACTGAATTTAGAGCATCCATACTATATTTATATTGGTTTATATGTGAGTAATTAGTCTGAAAAGGCTATATATTTGTGAGCAGAAAAGTAATTTTTTGAACGTAATCATACTGACTTCATCAGCCAACACAATATAGCAGACCAGCATGGCAGAGCGGTGCTCTGAATATTCTAGAACATGATTAATGAAGATTTGTGTTCATTAATGCAGGAAAAGTGCCATGAATGATTGTGTTTTAACACTATTTAAATCATTACTAAACATTCCGAAAGGTATCCTTGGGAAATTTAAACCTGATGATACTGTACCTTTTGGACATTTTTCTAGCAGAGCTTTATAATAGGAAAAGGAAAATTGTGGCACTCCAGCTGCTGAAGTACCATAATTCCCACCGACTATTACAATGAAAAGTGCCATGAATGACCTGCCACCTGTGTTTACAGACTGGCTTGTTTTTGATCAATAAATATGGGCCATGGGGTACTCTCTCTCACTGTATTCAAAAGGTTGTATCCTTTAGGAATCCCCAGTGCTTTATTGCATACCAACTGTCCAAAGTGTTGTCAGCCAAAAAAATCAAGGCATCCAGGCAACATATGTTCCTGCAATAATAACAGTTGCACTAATTGCTGATCAAAGGAGGAGCAGAGATTGTTCTGGCTATAGGAGGGGCCCTGTAGTAGGCATGCAGGGAAAACAAGCCCCCAGGACCTCTAATGATGTCCTGCATAGCCTCAAAGCTATGGCAAAATGTGAATCTCAAGCTGTCAGCCTCTAGGTGACTGTTAGTTTTGATTTTCATTTGCCACCAAGCGGTTACAGTGGAATAATATCATAAATAAGTGTGTTGGGTCTTATGCATGGAGTTGTCACAAGGTTGTCCCAATTATCAGCCTCAACTACAGTTTAACAAACTCTTCATATAAATGCATACATTTCAATAGATCTGGTTCACACTGCAATAGGTATGGGACCTGTTATCCAGAATGCTCAGGGTCTGGAGTTTGCCAGATAACAGATTAATTAAAACAAATAACAAAAAACATACAATAAACCCAATAGGCTGGGTTTGTTTCCAATAAATTGGATCAAGTGCAAAGTACTATTTTATTATTACAGAGAAAAGGGAAATCATTTTTAAAAATGTAGATTAGTTGGATAAAATGGATTCTGTGGGAGATGCAGGCCCATACCTCATAGGCTATAAAGCGTTGGGAATTGGCGCACAGGAGATTTAAAAAAGAAAACAAAAACAAATTAAATCCCCAGTGCTTTGGACCCAATGTATGTTTGGTAGGGCAGCATTCCACTAAAATCTTGTTGCCGTAGGCCCTGGCTTTGTGGCCTTTCCACAAATCTGGGCCTGGGGAGATGACATCACATAATTCAGAGCTTTCTGGATAACGAATCCCAGGGCTCTAAAAGGTACATAACCTAAAAAATGTCTTTGTGTGCTAATTATTATTATTTTAAGTCATGCATTACATATATTTCATAAGCATCATTTTCAAAAGTGAATGGTTATCCACATATACACAGGACAGCAAGCAAAAGGAGAAAGATAATGCAATCAAGAAAATTACAGGTATCAGCAACAAGGTTTAATGATCCTCTAATGAGAATCCTGCTTTCCTGGAATTCTCTGACGAGGTTATAAAAATTATTTTCAGTTCTGGACACCTAAACAGTGATTTGTCTTCCCTAATGATCCTTGATTGAAGCAGAAAAAAAAAATTCCTATGTTATATAACAGGAAGCATATGCATGGGAGATATTTATAGGAATATTAGTATATAAGACTGAGTGATCTATTTTAGAGACATGGACATTAAAGCTTTATGGAAGGTTAGCATCATTTTTAACAGACCCAAAAGGGGTACAGTTTCCTGAACAATGGGTAGGGCCTTTGCATATATGGGCATGATCTGGAAAAATGGAGTGTGTAGTGTAAAATATGCTAAGGGTTTTAAAAATAACAACTGTTAGGTTGAATAACCAATGTTGCAAGCACTGTTACCAAACATACAGTTAAATGGCATAAACAATTGTTAGTGTCAAATGACATGATTCTAGACCTCTCTGGTGGTCTAGAAAAAAAAATTATTATTCAAACGGAATACTTTAAGATAATAAACATTGGTGTGTGACATAAAATAATGGCGGCGGATATAGGGAAACACTTGTAATTGACTCTGACATCATCCACTAATGTAAGTACTCTTACCATGCTACTGAAAATAAACCTATTATTCCAGAATGCATACAGGGCTTGTGTTTATAGTTCCATTCTCCAAAAAGAAAGCAATGAAAGCCCCAGCGTTACATTGTTTACAAACTACAGCCCATTAAGCACTAAACTCCAATATTTGCTTTACTTACTCCAGCATAAGTAGCGCAGCTTAAGAAAAATGACAGTACTCACCCGTGCTCCATTATGTTAAAAAAAATCTAGTATAGAGTGAGATGATACAGCATCAGCTGGTGTTTAAACTGGGCTTAGCTAATGGACTTTTAATGTCAATAGGGTTTGCAGTTACTGGCTATTAGTAAGAATAGAATTTCTATAAAAATGTCCTTTCTTCAACTGCGCTATTTGTACATTCTTTCTCTTGATTTAGTGTCTGTCATCCAAAGTAAAAACACATCCAGGGTTACTATATTCTGCTGTTAAAAATTATTAAATTAAGTATTTCAAACTTCAGCTGCATTTGTTAGTGATTTTCTACAGAGCACGGTACACATTGGTAGTGAAAGAAAGTATTTCCTAGCCATTAGTAATACATTTCCGACTGGAAACTGAATAAAGGCCTGTTTGTGAAGAAGAGAAGGGGGGGGGCAAAATGTTCTACTTAATGCGGATTCAATCAACAACATATTTATATACTTAATTCCATATTTTCCTAACCTGGCTAAATTCATCCTGGAGTTAATAACACCCAATGGAATCGTATTTCTCAATGTTCCCTCCTGCGCACACATCATAAAATGCTATCAGCAGTTGAAGGATCCTAATGTGCTGGATACAATGTCATAGTGTAGTATGAAATCCGAAACGGAATTCTTTCCAAATAATGCATCCTGCTCCAATGAATTAACCTATTTATGTATGCTTTGTTTTTTTAGAGAGTTTCGCAACATTTATTTTTATGCACAAAACATTAACAAAAAAAAATCTGCCTATAAATGAATAACCTATAATGTATATCCATATAAGCAGTACTTAATGATGCCATCAATTCTAATTAGTGCTTGTGTCACATGACTCATTGAAACTCGTGTTTTCTTAGAAATTAAATAATGTCCATTGAAAATGCAAGAATAGATGTAGACTGGAGTTACTATATACTATATCCACTATATAAATATACATGTTTGTCTATGCGTGTTCCTTAAATAAAGGAAAAATGGTACAACACTCCTTGGGTCTTGTGCAAAAATGTAATGCAAATTTTCATTAGAAGTCCAAAGTTTTAGTCATGTTTAAGGACATATCTCGGGGGTAGACTATTAGCCCTTTAAGTACCCCTCACAGAAGAATCCATGGAACTGCCAGTGGGGTACAATTATGGCGACACAGTCAATTCTACAGTTTCCATTTTCAGACAGATGTTGTACCATGTTTCTACCACACTGGATTTATATAACTAATAATACACTTTTTCTTTGCACAAAACTCAAAAAGAGTTTGGCACCATTTCCTTAACCATATATTTATACAAAGAAGGCAAAAAACAAAACGTTATATATGCAAGCATTAACTGAATATTTTTTTTCTAAACATTAACATGTACCTAGTAAAAATGTCAGCTCTAATAGTGTTATGCTAATAAAACATTTAACTATTCAGAACAATGATTCAGGGAACATATGGAAATGTTTTTCATGGCTAAGCTGCCAAAAATTGTTAAGTGCTATTTCCTCAAAGTCAACCCCCTCTTATAAGAGAACACTGAAAAGGTTATTCGATGAGACAGAACATGTATTACATTTAAAAAGAATTGCTGTACATGGAAAGAGCACACACAAAGCAATTCATAGCTTGTTACACATTCATACTGGTTTCACAATAATCTTGAAGATTTTGCTCTTTTTTTTTTAGAGTTAAGCAATATAGTATTTGCCTTCCCTTAATAAACTTAATCCAGGACACTTGTGCCTATTCAAATCTTCAGTCGTTACCTGTTGCTGAGAATTGGAAACAACACATAATCTGATTTGCTGCTTTTTGCTTCTCATATTTGCATGCACCGACATGTACAGGATCAGCCTTTCAGAGCATATAGAGAAGATTTCAGTACTGAAATAATAAAGTATGCATTTTTGAGCTTAAATCCACCCTGTGTGGTCTTGAGAGTTGATCCTAAACCTGTAAGTGCACACAAATAAGAAGTGCATAAGGCAGTAGATCGACTTTTTTTTATATAAGTCAGTGGAGAAAACAACCTGCATGCCATTAACCTAAGGAGACTTTTGATTACTTGCTGTGGCTTACTAGATCTGATGCAAACCTTGCGCATTTAGTTATATCACCAATGATCCATATTTATTAAAGACCAAAGACTTAAACTGACAAAAATATGAACCAAATTTCAATTAAAAATTCATTAACACTAAAAGTTTAACAAAACACTTCTTAAATTGAATGTTCATCCACTACCTCAGACTGCTGCATTTCAACAGTAAATTGCTCTGCACCTCGCGTGACATTTTCTACCTGGTGCAAGGTTCCAAGCACAGTATACATAGAGGACCCATCTGGTGCTTTGCCAGTTTTTTGGCAATAAGAAAAAAACACTTACAATTGTCCCTAACATTTAGAATAAGGCAAAATGATTTATACCAGGCTCCTAAAATCAAATAAAAAAATTGTTGAAAAAAATCACACTATATTTTATTTTAATATTTGAGATATTTATTATGTGGTATAAAAAATGGCTGTATAATAAACCACACATCACCAGTTGTAAAAAACGGCGTACATTTTCTATACGTTTTTTCTTAGAGTGACTTTCACAGGAACGATGACTTCTGCTCAACAAAAAACAAGGCGAACAAACCACCTCACATGCATTATATGTTTCATAGGCCTTAGAGGATGAAAAACATTTATGGAGAATAAGACTGATGCTGCCTCCTGGAAATATTTTATTTGTAGTTGCAGGAGAGACAGCTTTAATCTACAGCTTTGTAGGCTTACGTTCACTTTTCGTAATTATATCATGGTAATGGTAGAGCCTCAGTGTTTCAACAATACCTGGAATCTGGTGTCAAAAGGAGTGTCATAACCTACCAGAATGTAATTAAGAAACTTATGGTCTAAGGCAGGAATCCCCAACCTTTTGAACCTGTGAGCAACATTCAGAAGTTAAAGGAGTTGGGGAGCAACACATGCATAAGAAATGTTCTTGGACTGCCAAATAAGGGCTGTGATTGGCCATTTGGTAGCCACTATGTGCAGGGTCGGACTGGGGGGCCCGGGGCCCACCGGGACTACTGTCCAGGGCCCCTTCCGACCCGCCCCCCAACCCCTACTGCGACGCGCACAAAGGCGCCGCTTGGCGCACCAGCGTGAAGGCGCCTGGCGCATGCGGGAGTGCGGGAGGGAAACTTTTTAAAAGATATCTGGAGAGGTGTCTGGCCCGGCGGGGGCCCATTAAGGGTCGGGGCCCACCGGGTATTTTCCCGGTGTCCCGCCGGGCCAGTCCGACACTGACTATGTGGATTATCAACCTACTCTGTTTGGTAGGACACCTGGTTTTTATACAACCAAAACTTGCCTCCAAGCCTGGAATTCAAAAATAAGCTCCTGCTTTGAGGCCACTGGGAGCAACATCCAAGGGGTTGGAGAGCAACATGTTACTACGAGCTACTGGTTGGGGATCATTGGTCTAAGGAATGATAAGAAGAAGGTTCTGCACAGAAGTTTGCAATGAAGTCAATGGAGCTCTTACTACACCACTTCATGATAACACCTCAACATGTGTACAGGACATGACCTTCACAAGCAGGATCTAAGTAAACTTCTACTCACATCCTTTAAACAAGCTGAATATAAGTACATTGTTTCATATAGAGTTATGTTTCACAGAACTGCAATGTGTTGCAGCAACTGCCAATCCCCTGCTGTTAGAATCTGCTACAAATGACTACATCTAGTCCCTAATTGAAGCAGTATTAAAATCAAGTAAAAATTATAATACTCCTGTAGAAGTATAAAAAGTATTGCAATTCAGCCAGCTTAGAGGCAAAAAAAATAGAATGTTTTTTTCTCAAAGATTTTTTAAAGCCTGAAACTAAAGCACAAAATAAATTCATCATTTTACATTTGATAAATATGTATACCCTGGAAAATCAAGTTTATACATGAACTTTGTGGTAAGTTCACCCTTTGTTATTTGATATATTTCCCTTTTTTCTGGACATGTACAACAAAGATTTCTTTTTACTAGATGCAATGATTTTTCTGTTGCAGTTTACATGATCAGAAACTCAATCCTCATTTGACCTGTAACGTCTGTAGATTGTAAATGAACTTAGTTAAACAAAAACAAGCCATGGTTGTCTATCACAAAATTGCTATCTCCCAAACCTAATGTTATCTTAACTCCACGTGGACAGCTGGTAATGTCTGGAATT